>NC_064924.1:177537033-177842915 GCF_023897955.1 Schistocerca gregaria | reverse complement strand
TTATCCCTATTTTTTCGTCGTATACGAGATCTACCCACGCATCTTTACGTCAAATCGCTTATTTTTCATCACTCTCCAATGCTTCCTTTAGTATACACAATATTATATTCTCAATAGTTTCCGAGAACGGGATTGCTTGCTGATGCTTTATTTTATTTCATTTATTGTTTTATTTGCCCTAGCGTGATAAGGACCGTCACACAGTGCCGTATATCTAACCGTGATTTGTACATATGTGTTTTTTGGCTGTAGGTACGAACTTAAGGGGCGGGGAGGAGACAGTGAAACAAACAAACAATGCCAGTGAAAATTGGTTTCCGCGATTTGGTGTATGGACAAGTACAGTCATGACAATGTAACAACACGCTTAATCGACTATTTGGATGACGTTCCTTAAGGTAAATTGATGCGCTTGTGGTACATGCATCGGCGAACTTTCATGTGGCTCTTTGGGAAATCGTAGCAAGAATCTTCGACAACAAGAGAATCTGTCGTGGCACGCCAGTACCGTGTTCTCCCAGGTCCCCCGAGTAGATAAAGTTGGATTTTGTTCTGTAGGGGTATTTTTTATAGCATCGATAAACTCCGAGAACTTACTTCTGATGTTCAGTAATACATCCGGAACGTGAATGAGATTTTTGGTCGTGTATGGCACAATAAACAAAAGTTATGGGGTTTCCATGTGAAATATAGTTTTCGATACCATACTCAGTTTACCGAAAACTGTGATTCTATCTCTTCTTTTCGCAATATTCATGCTAACTGCCATTAAAAAGTGCAGGATTCCTGCCTGTTGGATTGATGCGTTGTACTAAGGTATTTACGAAATTTGTTTACCTTTTCCAAATTATTTCGCAATACCTTGAAAAATTCTTTGTATCTTCTAATGTAAAAGTTTTTGACCATAAAAATTAGTTACCCTAAAGGTTTCACTTTACATTTTTCGGTTATTTTTCCAGTTCTAAATTATAATATTTTATGAAAATAAGTTGTTCACCAAACAGAAAACTACTATTATGCTCTAAAAATGCGCTTAACTTTTTCATAAATAATTCAATATTTAGTAAAAGTTAATATATAGCGCCCTTTATGCGTGGTGTAATTTGGAATCACAAAATTTCTATTTTACAACTTCCTACAATACATTTTTGCATTATTTTATTCCTTCGATTTTTGCTACAGTGAAAAAAATAAGTTAACAAGAAATTGTTAACAATAAAAGAACAGGATGTCATTATAATATTTAATTTTAACAATACAGCTTATAGAACGTTCTATAAGTTCATATTTTAATATTTAGAACTGAATATTCACCAAACGATCGGTCAATAGCCGACAGCCATTATGTTCATTAATCTTTGTTTCAGCGTGCCTACAGCATGTCTTTTGTCTGATAAAGACGTGAGTAAAAAGCTCTCTTTAGTGCTAAAAAGCCGAATGGTGTAATGCTGCTGTTGAGTCAAGGTAAAATGTGAAATTAGACACATGCTGTGATGTATTGAAAAAGTGTCTTCAATTTGTCTGTAAAAAAAAAAGGACCCAAGATCCGAGATTATCTCCTAGCAAAACGACGAGCACTGCATTAAGAACAAACAAAATGACGAATACGGGATTTCATTATATTTATCACCGAGATGTTTTGTCTATAATTTCTCTTCCCTTTAACCTTGATAATGTTCTACACTGGTGATTTCTTATGCTAGAAGAGTACATAATTTGCACACAAAACTGCAGGAGCTGTTTTGCACTTATTTTAGAAAGAGGATCATTGCAACGGGCGTCGAAGGGTTGATGTGCTGTAGCCACTTCCCATGAACGGTGGACATGTGAGACGTTTCGATGTAGAACGTTTGTCCTCAGGTGTATGTCTGCTATCTGAATCATCGGGAGTGTGTTACAAACGGTACACGTACTCAGTCGTAATACGTCGTGTCGTCGAAACCATTGGTTTCCGGGATTTATATTTATTAATGTTGTTTGCTTGTTTCATTGTCCTCTATAGGACCCTTTAGTTTGGACCGGTAATAATCAAACACGCTGTATTCATTCCGATACATGTTAAGGCTCTAGATTCGCATACGAGGGAAACGTAATCCAAATCCCCGTCAGGTCAACGAAATATTTGTTTTCCGTATTTATCCTATGTGTATTAAGGCGAATGCCAGGTTGGTTCCTGTGAAAAGGTCTCAGCCGATGTTCTTCGCACTCCGTCTCCAACGGCCTCGCTGTGGACGGGAAATTCAACCCTAATCTCACTTCGTTTGTCTTACTCCAAGTATTTTGGAAAGTAAACAGGCGTGGCCTCATTAGGATACGTCAATTTTCCTTAGCGCTTCACGCGAATCAGCGGGACAGAAACCGATGAAACACCAGAAATACATTAGAACTTCTGCATATTATTTCTTAACTTGTATTTTTTCCGACATGAGTACGAAAAGTAAATGAATAATTAATGTTTAGATGTTATGCGTCCTATGCCTGCGACACCACTCGCTTAGTAGAAAAACGGCAAACACATTTAGGACGAAGAGGTAGAGTAATTGCAGTACCGCATTCGAAAATTGAACTTGATGGAAAGAAATACGGCATACTCACATGGACGAGGAAATTTGTTTGTATCTAATATCAACAAAACAGTCCCACTTTCCATTATGTAGATGGTTTCTACTGTTACGCCAACATCCATTGTACAAATTGCATTTAGTTAATCAGAATGAGAAGTGCGTAGTTGTGGTTGGCGAGTTGTGACAGCGTAATGAAACAGAAACTCATCTACTAATGGACATATTAATGGCATTACGTTTGCCGGCGCGCCACTAAGTAGGCATCGACGCCGCGGACAGCCAGTGACATCAGGATATGTCACAGTAATGCGTCCGCAAACAGCAGAGTTCAGATGCGTCGCGCGCCTCTGCACGGCCGATGGGGGCGCAACGGGACGATCGACGTTCGCCGGCTCTCTGATGCTACTTCCAACGCCCAGGCCATAAAATCAGAACAGAACTGATTTATTTCTAAGTGTGTCTTGAAGTTTTTTTATTCGCATGATTCATTCGAAGGCTGTTCGGGACATAGGGCCCGATCGGGCGCGAAATGCAAAGCGCAGCGAAAATCCTATGAATATATGCACAGGTGTGTTGGGCAGTGTGTCTAATACGCCCGTCTATCGCTCAGTCGCTTCTTTCAGTTCTGAGAGCGTAAAGATGCCTAGAAAATAATGTCTGCTGCCTGGTGTGAGGGCCTGGAGACAAATTTCGCCTTATGTCATGCTGCCCACATAACATACCTGTCATCCGTTTCCTTCTTCATGACAATTCTCAGCCGCATAAACAAGGGCAATGAAGACACTCCTGCAGCGTTTTTGATGGGAAAACACGTCATTGGGTCGCCCTAAGTTTCATCTCTGCTCACATGAACCGCTAGCTATGAGGACAACATTTTGAACAGACGAGCTGTAGGCCAGCGTGGAGAATTGGGGGAAAGCGCTGGTTGCTGCCTTCTATAACGAGGGTTTTCGAAAGTTGGTACAAGACTACGACAAATGTCTAAGTCGGAGCGGCTACTGGAAGGTGTAGCTAATTGCCGCAAATAAAACAGTTTTCATTATCACATTCGTGTCCATATTGCGACCGATCGGTAGTTCGTTTCAGAATAGCCCTCGTACAACGAAAGGCTTACAATTATCCAATGACGCATATAATGTTGTGCACTATTCAAGACACTTTGGCCAAATGGGTGTTGGACTCGCCTGGAACGTACTCAACAATTCTCACCAGCTACGTACCTAAACTCGCCAACTTGCCGAAAACTGAACTTACTGCCAGTCCCTGAATCCTGCAAGTGGCAGCAGACTCCAGCTTGATTCTAGGCCACTTCCCGCAACACATCAGTAAGCCATATTCTACACTACCGGACATTAAAATTACTACACCACGAACATGACGTGCTACAGACGTGAAATTTAACCGGCAGGAAGAAGATGCTGTGATATGCAAATGATTATATTTTCAGAGCATTCATGCAAGGTTGGCGCCGATGGCGAGACTTACAACGTGCTGACATAAGGAAAGTTTCCAACCGATTTCTCATACACAAACAGCAGTTGACCGGCGTTGCCTGGTGAAACGTTGTTGAGATGCCTCGTGTAAGGAGGAGAAATGCGTACCATCACGTTTCCGACTTTGATAAAGGTCGAATTGTAGCCTATCGCGATTGCGGTTTACCGTATCGCGACATTGCTGCTCACGTTGGTCGAGATCCAATGACTGTTACCAGAATATGGAATCAGTGGGTTCAGGAAGGTAATACAGAACGCCTTGCCGGATCCCAACGGTATCGTATCACTAGCAGTCGAGATGACAGGCATCTTATTCGCATGGCTGTAACGGATCGTGCAGCCACGTCTCGATCGCTGAGTCAACAGATCGGGACGTTTGTAAGACAACAACCATCTGTACGAACAGTTCGGCGACGTTTGCAGCAGCAGCATGGACTATCAGCTCGGCGACCATGGCTGCGGTTACCCTTGACCCTTGAGGGCCTGCGATGGTGTACTCGACGATGAACCGCGGTGCGAGAATGGCAAAACGTAACTTTTTCGGATGAATCCAGGTTCTGTTTACAGCATAATGATAGTCGCATCCGTGTTTGGCAAAATCGCGGTGGACACACATTGGAAGCGTGTATTCGTCATCGCCATACTGGCGAATCACCCGGCGTGATGGTATGAGATGCCATTAGTTACACGTCTCGGTCACCTGTTCGCATTGACGGCACTTTGAACAGTGGACGTTACATTTCAGATGTGTTACGACCCGTGGCTCTACCCTTCATGCGATCCTTGCGAAACACTACATTTCAGCAGGATAATGCACCACCGCAGGTCCAGCACGGACCTTTCTGGATACAGAAAATGTTCGACTGCTGTCCTGGCGAGCACATTCTCCAGATCTCTCACCAATTGAAAACGTCTCGTCAGTGGTGGCCGAGCAACTGGCTCGTCACTATACGCCAGTCACTGCTCTTGATGAACTGTGGTATCGTGTTGAAGCTGCATGGGCAGCTGTAGCTGTACACGCCATCCAAGCTGTGTTTGACTCAATTCCCAGGCGTATCAATGCCGTTATTACGGCCAGAGGTGATTGTTCTGGGTACTAATGTCTCAGGATCTATGCACCCAAATTGCGTGAAAATGTAATCGCATGTCAGTTCTAGTATAATATATTTGTCCAATGAATACCAGTTTATCATGTGTATTTCTTCTTGGTATAGCAGTTTTAATGTCCAGTATTGTAGCTACAGGAAATTTATCTAATCGCTTCAGTCATTTATAATGAATTTTTATTTTTGGGCAAACCATAAGATTTAAGCTTTATACGAAACACATTTAAGTAAGAGTGACGTGTCCTTTCTGCCATTTTGCAATTATATATTTTTGTTCTGGGTAAATGGTCTTTTGTCTTTGGTTTCCTTGTCATGTTTTGGTACGGAAGCAGATTCTACACGCATGTTTAGATTGCCTGTTTTTTTTTTCTTTTTTTCAATTTATTTTAAATTTCTGTCTCTGTGTGTAACCCGGCTCTCGGCAAAGAGTTGTCTATAGGAGGACAGTAAATGTGCGTACTTGTAAAGTTGCCGGAGTAAGTGGTCGTTGCCTGGTTGGAACATATGGGTCTTATGGTAGAACACTGGGGAGGCGGTGCGGGTCGAGGGCGGTGAGGCGTGCGCCACACGACACTCGTCGACCGCAGAGGTGGACAGCGTCGCACGCGAGAGCCGGCGAACGCCCACCGATGAATATGTATGCTCGCACCGGTGCCCCTCACGACGCGGCCGCACAAGGGCTGCTAACTCGCGCTTGACTTATCAGGGCACGTTGTTTCCAGATTTTTTCCGCAGGTCTGTACACTGCGCGCAGGCGGACCTCACCACCAATTTACTTTAGTGAACCTGCGTAAAGCCGCCGGCACACGGACCGAGCATGCGAACGTTGAGCGTGCCGAGTTTCTGACGTCATAGCGTGGAATGGCACGTTCGGGAGTCTTTCCGTACGTGCAGAGCAATATCTAGCATGTCAGATATTCTGAGCGTGCGTCTGAGCATTAACAAATGAGATGGCACAACGCCACCTACGTCACACACACGCCGTCTCCCTTCAGTACAGAGTTGTGAGGCGCCATATTGGCGTTTCATTTGAAGCCTATATGTATATATGCCGCTTCTGAGCACGAGCAAATTGAGAATAACTGGAAAACCCGTTGTTATTTGTGTGATTCATTCCAATAAAATAATGAGAAACGTCATATTCGTGGCAAAAGAGTTATTGTAACTTGCGTATTATGAGAGTAGGCTATTAGAAGGCAGTGACACACTGAAGATCCACCCAAAACGCTTCGTTCTTGGTACAATTTGTTATAATTAAATTTCAGTTAGTAACATAATTATCTACGATTAACGTTTTTAGCAAGGGGTAACACAATATGTCACGCAGAGAGTTGTTGGTTTAGCGTAATGAGAAGCGCTTTTTGTCCACGAATGACACTTTGTTGGGGCGGTGGTTCTCGTCTTAACACTTCAGATTTTTTTTTCCTAAGATTCGCGTTTCTATTAGGTCCTGATACTTTATTATTAGTTTAATGTAAGTACATGCTATAATATTTGATGTTATGAAAATTTAAGTTCATCTTTTTTTTTTTTTTGAGGTGTGACTTTGTTCGATTGGCTTAATCTATAGGACAGATTGCGCTACTTGTATAAAGATATTTTGCTCCTTTTTCTGTTACGCTTCTTAATTCACTTGTTGCAAAGTTCGTGGTACTGGGTAAGAACAGGGATCAAGTAAGACTGCCCTGGAAGTTTTACTAGAATGTGGGAATGATGAAATAATGTTTATCTTATGCGGAGAAGTATTTCAAATTTGTACCACGCTGTTTGGAATGGAACTTCTTGTAAGTCTGTGTCCTTATTGATTGGACATGGTACTTTCCTTTTCGTGGACGATGGAGGAAATGTGCGTTTTAATAGAGCTAACGTGGGAATTTTACGCTAGCCCGTTGAGTAAACAGTGTGATCTACGAACGAGAAACACCCGTCAACTACCGCAGGAGTGCGTTGGGATCGCGTATACCACGCTGGGGCCCACGTACCGTGTGCACAAGTCTCATCGTCCTTGAGCGTTCAGCAGCACGTTGAACTCGGCACACTCAACGTTAACGTTCGGCGACTTAAGCGTAAGGGCGGAAGAGGACAGGGCACACTACGTTGTAGTGTAAGTACTGTCCTGATCATGAAGATTCATAATCACTGTTTTCTGTTATGGCGTCTGTTATGAAGATGATAAAGTCCCATACGCCTTGACAGAGCATAGGGGACAATGCGGAAAACCCGCACCGCTGTACTAGGCAAGGTCCTAGCGGACGTGCTTTTCCCCAATACCTTCCTCCGACCGTAATGGGGATGAATGATGATGATGAAGAAGACGACACAGCAACACCCATTCATCTAGAGGCAGATGAAAATCCCTGAGCTCGCCGGAAATCGAACCCGCGAGATCGCGAGCTGCGGGCGTTTAATGATAAGTCACAGAATATTTTGTGCGGTTCTGCGTCTATTCTATCTTTGTTTGAAACTTCTCATTTTGTTCAGTCTGAACAAAATACCTAACACCACTGTGTAGACCAGGTGTGGCCGAGGTCTCCTCAACGCTCCGATTTGTCCCACCAGTTCGCCACGCCGAGCAGTTGTGAAAGTGAGACGCCTATACGCTGGAGGATACGCACGCCCAAGACGTGATGCAACACAGCACGACTGCTTCTAAGACACGAGTATTGCAGAATACTACATGGGTTGGATAGAAGTGGTGGCAAAACCGCTGTGACATGAAGGATCTGCGTCACATGGCAAGTCCTCTGTCTCTAGCTGATAGCAGAGCGTCAGATTACAGAGTACCTGACGGCTCAACACAACAGTTTTGTCTCAGGTACAGATAGTGTTGAGGATCAGTGGACAAAGTTCAAAACCATCGTGCAATATGCGTTAGATGAGTATGTGCCAAGCAAGATCGTAAGAGATGGAAAAGAGCCACCGTGGTACAACAACCGAGTTAGAAAACTGCTGCGGAAGCAAAGGGAACTTCACAGCAAACATAAACATAGCCAAATCCTTGCAGTCAAACAAAAATTACGCGAAGCGAAATGTAGTGTGAGGTGGGCTATGCGAGAGGCGTTCAATTACTTCGAAAGTAAAGTTCTATGTACTGACTTGGCAGAAAATCCTAAAAAATTTTGCTCTTATGTCAAAGCGGTAGGTGGATCAAGACAAAATGTCCAGACACTCTGTGACCAAAATGGTACTGAAACAGAGGATGACGCACTAAAGGCCAAAAATCTAAATGTCTTTTTCCAAACCTGTTCCACAGAGGAAGACTGCACTGTAGTTTCTTCTCTAGATTGTCGCACAGATGACAAAATGGTAGACATAGAAATAGACGACAGAGGGATAGAGAAACAATTAAAATCGCTCAAAAGGGGAAAGGCCGCTGGACCTGATGGGATACCAGTTCGATTTTACACATAATACGCGAAGGAACTTGCCCTCCTTCTTGCAGCGGTGTACCGTAGGCCTCTAGAAGAGCGTAGCGTTCCAAAGGATTGGAAAAGGGCACAGGTCATCCCCGTTTTCAAGAAGGGAACGTCGAACAGATGTGCAGAACTGTAGACCTATATCTCTAACGTCGATCAGTTGTAGAATTTTGGAACACGTATTATGTTCGAGTATAATGTCTTTTCTGGAGGCTAGAAATCTACTCTGTAGGAATCAGCATGGGCTTCGAAAAAGATGGTCGTGTGAAACCCAGCTCGCGCTATTTGTCCACGAACTAAGAGGGCCATAGACACGGGTTCACAGGTAGATGCCGTGTTTCTTGACTTCCGCAAGGCGTTCGATACAGTTCCCCACAGTCGTTTAATGTACAAAGTAAGAGCATATGGACTATCAGACCAATTGTGTGATGGGATTGGTGAGTTCCTAGATAACAGAACGCAGCATGTCATTCTCAATGGAGAGAAGTCTTCCGAAGTAAGAGTGATTTCGGGTGTGCCGCAGGGAATTGTCGTAGGACCGTCGCTATTCACAATATACATAAATGACCTTGTTGATGACATCGGAAGTTCACTGAGGCTTTTTGCAGATGATGCTGTGGAGTATCGAGAGGTTGCAACAATGGAAAATTGTACTGAAATGCAGGAGGATCTGCAGCGAATTGACGCATGGTGCACGGAATGGCAATTGAATCTCAATGTAGACAAGTGTAATGTGCTACGAATACATAGAAAGAAAGATCCCTTATCATTTAGCTACAATATAGCAGGTCAGCAACTGGAAGCAGTTAATTCCATAAATTATCCGGGAGTACGCATTAGGAGTGATTTGAAATGGAATGATCATATAAAGTTGATCGTCGGTAAAGCAGATGCCAGACTGAGATTCATTGGAAGAATCCTAAGGAAATGCAATCCGAAAACAAAGGAAGTAGGTTACAGTACGCTTGTTCGTCCACTGCTTGAATACTGCTCAGCGGTGTGGGATCCGTACCAGATAGGGTTGATAGAAGAGATAGAGAAGATCCACCGGAGAGCAAAGCGCTTCGTTACGGGATCATTTAGTAATCGCGAAAGCGTTACGGAAATGATAGATAAACTCCAATGGAAGACTCTGCAGGAGAGACGCTCAGTAGCTCGGTACGGGCTTTTCGTTAAAGTTTCGAGAACATACCTTCACCGAAGAGTCAAGCAGTATATTGCTCCCTCCTACGTATATCTCGCGAAGAGACCATGAGGATAAAATCAGAGAGATTAGAGCCCACACAGAGGCATACCGACAATCCTTCTTTCCACGAGCAATACGAGACTGGAATAGAAGGGAGAACCTATAGAGGTACTCAGGGTACCCTCCGCCACACACCGTCAGGTGGCTTGCGGAGTATGGATGTAGATGTAGATGTAGATGAACTGAAGTAGTGCAGTGAGCGGCGACTACTGTGTTTCAGTCAGTTGGTGCGTACATTGTTTGAAAGTACGGAAGGCCAGTTCGAGGACCGTAACTGTATGCTCAGGAAACAAGAACAACGTATGTGGATGAAAACTGAAGTGGTATGTGGAAGGAGGACACAACAGTGTTCACTTCTGGCACTTCTTCATGGGAATGCACGATGCCACACGGTGAACCCCGTGCAAGATCTCCTGCTTACGTAGTTGTGGGAAATACTGGAACATCCATGGTATTCAGCCGATACGAGTCGGTGCGACTAAGAAGACATCATCCGTGCCATTGGGCGGTTCCTGCGGGACATCGACAGAGATGGATTCGCTGATAGTGTATGACGCCTTCAGTCTCTGTGGGGGAAGGTGTTCGAGATGCTGGGCGATTGCATTGACGACATTTAATACGGTGAACGTCTGTCAGTAACGTGTGGTATGAATAATAACCACGTTGCCACTATTTTTTATCCAATACATGTATAATAATTAGGACTTATGTCAAGGGTCCACCTTGAGCAAAACAAAACTTTATCTTTTCTTATATCTCCCAGACATGTCTCGCTGAAGTTTCACCATCATCAGAGGGTTTTTATTTTCTTCCTTGTTACCACATTCTGTGGTCTTCCTGGATTTTTATGTTTTTTATTATTGCGGTTTTTTTATTTGTTTTCTTTCTGGTTTGCCCATTATCTTCACTGTGAAAACCTGAACTATGTAACTTCCACAGTCACTGTTTACAATATTTTTTCGTAGTTCAGCGAAACATGTCTCAGAAATAGAAGTGAAGATAAAACTTTTTGCTCAGAACGGACACACTCCTCCCTCAAAAAAAAAAAAAAAAAAAAAAACATAAGCAAGCACAGAAAGACGAGATTGAACCTCAAGATGAAGTAGGATTTTATCACTAGAGTTTATTTTCAGCTTTTTAGTTTTCTGCTAAAGCAATAACTTCTTTAAATAAGCACACTAGATAGCGGTAACACTGTGAGCAGAACTACAACAAGCTTTCCACACAACGATATAACATACAGTTGTGAAGTTCATAAATTTATACACATTTCGATTTTAGAATATGTAATATATCTCGGACTACCATTAATAATACAGTCAAACACGTGTTTTTAAGCAGATTAACCTCTGTTAAACTCGAATTTCGGCAACAGTTCTTCACTTTCGTTATGGAAAAAGTCCTACACATATGTGGAACGAAACACTAAATTAACATTAGCGGCTTGTCTGTGCAATCGGGGATGTTGCACATGGGATAACACTTTATAAATTCATAGGAAATATTGGTTGGACAAACAGACCATTAGACCGTGTGATTTATTGTACGTCTGTCTGCTCAAGTTGAAAGTAAAGATGTACGTCAACAGCCAAAAGTGACAAATAAATTGAAATCTTCAGTCATTAGTTGCGCAAAGCCCTGAAACCTCTTTTAGAACCATTTGTGACATGTCTCTATTACTGAATCGTAGTCAGTCATGTCTGCTTTGAGTTGCGGGCAGTGTTCCATGTCATGTACTTCAAGCGGATCTTTCAATAGGATTTTTGTTTGATAGCATCGATCTTGTCCGCCGTATCTATAACCAAATAATTCTCACCTTCCGTTAAAGGATGTAGTGAATTGAAATAATTAGTGATGTCAATCTTAAAAGATTTTGTTATTGCTCTAATTCAGTTTTTCCCTGAAGGTCGCATTCAGTTCAGTCAACATTTACTCTCGTTCGTCAGACGTAAATTATATGGTCTCTGTGACTGAGTTGTTACGAGGTCTCAAGGAGTTTTTCTCCATCTCATAATGGTGCTATTGCATTTTTCGTGACCTTCAAACGATATGGAAAGTAAAGCAATTCCCTTTCCTCACTGGGCTTCTCCACTTTTTCTTCCATTTGAACAATTGCGTAGCCGCAATAGTTTTCCTAATGTAGAATATAAAACCTAATTTAACACATGTAGCATTGCTACTAAACTGCTTGTCACAGTGTTACTCTAGAGTCATCCAGATGCAGCTTTCATTTTCCCCCTCATAATTCCTAAGAGAAACAGTATATGTTCTATCTGGCTGGGTGCAGCCAGATGAACAACGCACGATTGCCGACGTCTTCTTGAGGACAATAACGTCAATTATTGAAGTATTGTTACATATAACGGAATCTTTAGCTCGACTGGACAATGGTATGTGTATAATCTAAAGGGACCGACTATTTTTCTGGCTCCATATGTCTAGCAGCAGACCCAGTGAGTGTTTTCATCTATTTTCAAGGTACCTAAACGCAGCACGCTTCAAATAAACCAACATCGACTGTAGATGTGACACGAAATGCCTTGTGTTGAAGCGAATGTGTATCGGACGATGCAAACACATTTAATCACGCAAGTAATGGTGTAATAACCATAATCAGACGTAATTTGTTCCAGTGCTTTTTGATGTAATCCCTTATGCCGAATCTTCCATATAGATGGCTGGGGAGTACCAAGTTCGCGACTTGCAGGACGTGTAGATTTCTTCGAGCTATGAACGAACGCCTCCCGGGCAGTCTCCAACACTTGGCCATCTGGAATTTTTTCCTTTACAGAAGAAACCTGCGTTCGTGACTTGCTGTCAGTACCACCACTGGATGTTGTACTGTCTTCACAATGCACACTGCAGCGTAAGAGCGGATACAGTTTTCTCATACAGCAACAAACAAAACGGTTACTGTTGATCAGTTACCATTTTGGGAACAATGATCACCCTACCAGCTGGTGAATCACAATGAAACTTGCAATCACATAACCAAAACTTTACACTGTGCTCTTTTCCTTGGTTGTTACTACAAATGCGATGATTCAGCTGCCGCTACCTATGGCTTTTATGTAAACTGCAACGCTTTCAAATACCACATGTAGATTATCATATTCTCTCGCTCGCTGGATGTACAGAAAAAAGAACAGGATTTTTTTGTAGAAAATTTAATGTAGTTCAATTTTGTACAAGCACGAGTTTTCGCTAGAGACCATAGTTTTTGAATTATTCTAGAAAACTTACAGAAGTGACTTTCAAACTCATTTGTATTGAATAACTCGAAAACTGCGGTCTCCAGCGAAAACATAATCCAGTACCAAATGTGTTGTTGTTGTTGTTGTTGTTGTTGTTATGGTCTTCAGTCCGAAGACTGGTCTGATACAGCTCTCCATGCCACTCTATCCTGTGCAAGCCTCTTCATCTCCGAGTAACTGTTGCTGCCTAAATCCTTCTGAATCTGCTTAGTGTATTCATTTCTTGGTCTCCCTCTGAGACTTCTATCTTCCACGCTTTCTTCCAATACTAAAGTGGAAATCCTTGATGCCTCAGAACATGTCCTACCGGTCGACCTCTTCTTCCAGTCAAGTTGTGCCACAAATTCCTCTCCTCCCCAGTTGTGTTCAGTACCTCCTCATTAGTTATGTGAGCTACCCATCTAATCTTCAGCATTCTTCTGTAGCACCACATTTCGAAAGCTTCTATTCTCTTCTTGTCCAAACTATTTATCGTCCATGTTTCACTTCCATACATGGCTACACTCCATACAAATACTTTCAGAAACGACTTCCTGACACTTAAATCTATACTCGATGTTAACAAATTTCTCTTCTTCAGAAACGATTTCCTTGCCATTGCCAGTCTACATTTTATATCCTCTCTACTTCGACCATCATCAGTTACTTTGCTCCTCAAATAGCAAAACTCCTTTACTACTTTAAGTGTCTCATTTCCTAATCTAATTCCCTCAGCATCACCTGATTTCATTCAGCTACATTCCATTATCCTCGTTTTGCTTTTGTTGATGTTCATCTCATATCCTGCTGTCAAGACACTGTCCATTTCTTTCAACTGCTCTTCCAGGTCCTTTGCTATCTCTGACAGAATTACAATGCCATTGATGTTAGCCGAAGTTTCTATATCTTCTCCATAGATTTTAATTTCTACTCCACATTTTTCTTTTGTTTCCTTTACTGCTTGCTTAATATACAGATTGAATAACGTCGTGGATAGGCTACAATCCTGTCTCATTTCCATCTCAGTCACTGCTTCCCTATAGTGGCCCTCGACTTTTAAAACTGTCATTTGTGTTTTGTACAAATTGTAAAGAGGCTTTCGCTCCCTTCATTCTAGCGACACTAAATTTCTTACAAAAATGTCTTGTTCATTCTTCATGGGACTAATAGCACTTAGCGAGCGAGAGAATATGAAAATTTCCCGCGCGGTTTTTGAATGTGTTGCGGGTTGCATAAGACCCGCAGGTGCGGGCAGTTGAATCACTTATTATATTTGAAGCTGCAAGGCGTCAGACTTCGAAGAATCGTTTGTAATCACCTTGCGTGATTGACCCGAATAAATCTGAAGCGTTGCTGTAGAGACTGACGGCGCACAAAACGAGAATTCACTGTTGGATTGTACGACGACGGAGACAGAAGTAGCGCGTGGTGCGCCAGGCGTCTGCGGCGAGAGGGAGAAGTGGTTGCTGCTGTCCAGGAGGATGTTCCCTAGAGGAAGGTGGGGGTGGAGGGGAGGGGGCGCTAATGGACGCCGC
This sequence comes from Schistocerca gregaria, assembly GCF_023897955.1. Lineage (NCBI taxonomy): Eukaryota > Metazoa > Arthropoda > Insecta > Orthoptera > Acrididae > Schistocerca > Schistocerca gregaria. The sequence continues at coordinate 177,828,322 of NC_064924.1, read as the reverse complement.
TGCAGCCCAGCTGATCTCCCCTCCGAGCTCCGAGACGCGCCCCACTGCCGGGAACACCGCCGTTCTCTGAGCGCTCCGGGTTTCGCGCCAAGAACAACGCCGTGCTGGTCGATAAATTACTGCTCTCCTTTACGGCAGTTAAGCATTTCTTCAGCAGTCAGAAAGTGTAACGAAACGCCTCAAGCAACAAGCTGTTCTAAAATCTGTTTAAACACTGGAAAAAAATATGAAAAAAACCTTGTGTAACGTCGGAATAACAGCATGAAAAAGTGTCCTCTGCAATACAGATAGATAACTGTCGACAACGAGAAATCTGTTTGAACATTATTTGAGTATTTTCAGACCATCCTGTGTCGTAAAGACGTTACTTGTCCACGGTACAAAAAACCTGATCTCGCAACGATTGAGAAAAATGGTGCAATGGTTACCAAAGAAAGTGGATGTCTTCCGGAAGATCGGGATTCAATTCCCCGTCCAGTTATGCGGCTTTAGGTTTTCCAGGAGAACCCTACGTAGCCGGCGTACTTCCTTTGAAAATAACGTGGCCGTATTCCTTTCCTATCCTTGCGAATGCCTTCGTTGTCCACTGGACGTTAAGCCACACCATTCCTAGTTTCGCGAATCTGTTCAGAAAGAAAATTTTTAAATCGCCCATTGATAATGCACCGTACGTGTAGTAATCATCTGAATCGAATTGGAGAGAACAGAAATTTATGGCACAACTTGTTTAAAGAAGGGGTCGGTTCACAGGACTCGTACAGAGTCATCAAGGCATAGTCAGTTTGGTAGCAAACGGAATTGCGAGGGGTACAAATTGAAGAGGAAGAGGTAGGCATTAATATGGTAAGAAGCTTGAGATGGGTGCAGGTTGCAGTAATTATTAACAAATGAAGAGACTTACACAGAATAGACTAGCATGGATAACTGCGTCAAACTAGTCTTCATACTTAATACAACAATAACAACATAAATGTCCACGTGCTTAGCGGAGTGATAACGTGCTTTCCTCCGATGCAGCGGGCCCGGGCTCGATTCCCGGCCCAACGTGGCGTCGACTGAAATAAGACTCGCACTCGGCGGCCGAACTTCCCCCGATGGGGCCTCCCGGCCAACAGTGCCACATGCTCATAATAATCACGTGAATGAAGCAACAGATTTAACGTTTAAGTGGCCTACGACTTTTGATTAGCCTACGATAGCTAACATGTTTACTAATTACTACACTACCTCGCTGATGGTACTTCAGTGTCCCGTGCAACATTTGAATCTTCCTTGCACTGAGTGCATAGTGAATTTTGGTTACTACACTAAATTAACACAACGAAACGTTAACTACTATTATAGTCACTATTTGCAGGTCGGTAATAGTTTCGTGAGTAGCAGGTTACTTTGCTAATTACTCTTAAAATATTTTCTTACGCAGTCACTCTACAGCTTAAGGTATCGAACGAATGGAGGCAAAGCAGTTATCTGGCCCTACAGACTTGATTATATATATCTCCTTGCCTCCCAGTTCCCCTGACGACCTTTTCCCTCCCATCACCTCTCTGTCCAGCTCAGATTCCATGTACACTCTCGACTGGGTACCTTCCGCCACACGACTCACAGTTGTTTCTAGAGCATGTAGTTATATTTATGTTGTATTAGTAGTACTGGAAAGAGAATGCTTAAAAACAGCAGTTCGTTCACATTTGTTTGGGCTCCTTGTCAGCACACTGGTGATTTTTGTTGCATCTTGGATAACACAGCATGGGGCGAAACTACACTACTGGCCATTAAAATTGCTACACTACAAAGATGACGTACTACATACGCGAAATTTAGCCGACAGGAAGACGACGCTGTGATATGCAAATGATTCACTTTTCAGAGCATTCACACAAGGTTAGCCCCGGTGGCTACACGTACAACGTGCTGACATGAGGACAGTCTCCAACCGATTTCTCATACACAAACGGCAGTTGACCGGCGTTGCCTGATGAAACATTGTTGTGCTGCCTCGTGTAAGGAGGAGAAATGCGTACCATCACGTTTCCGACTTTGATAAAGGCCGGATTGTAGCCTATCGCGATTGCGGTTTATCGTATCGCGACATTGCTGCTCGGGTTGGTCGAGATCCAATGACTGTTAGCAGAATATGTAACTGGGGGTTCAGGAAGGTAATACAGAACGCCTTGCCGGATCCCAACGGCATCGTATCACTAACAGTCGAGATGACAGGTATCTTATTCTCATGGCTGTAACGGATCGGGCAGCCACGTCTCGATCCCTGAGTCAACAGATTGGGAGGTTTGCAAGACGACACCCATCTGCACGAAGTTCGACGACATTTGCAGCAGCATGGACTATCAGCTCGGAGAACATGGCTGCGGTTACCCTTGACTCTGCATCACAGACAGGAGCGCCTGCGAGGGTGTTCTCAACGACGAACCAAGGTGCACGAATGGCAAAACGGCAGTTTTTCGGATGAATCCAGGTTCTGCTTACAACATCATGATGATCGCACCCGTTTTTTGCGACATCGCAGTCAACGCACATTGGAAGCGTGTGTTCGTCATCGCCATATTGGCGTATCACCCGGCGTGATGGTATGAGGTGCCATTGGTTACACGTCTCTGTCACCTCTTGTTCGCATTGACGGCACTTTGAACAGTGGACGTTACATTTCAGATGTGTTACGACCCGTGGGTCTATCCTTCATTCGATTCCTGCGAAACCCTACATTTCAGCAGGATAATGCACGACCTCATGCTGCAGGTCCTGTACGAGTCTTTCTGGATACAGAAAATGTTCGACTGCTGCCCTGGCCAGCACATTCCCCTGATCTCTCACCAACTGAAAACGTCTGGTCAATGGTGGCCGAGCAACTGGCTCCTCACAATCCGCCAGTCACTACACTTGATGAACTGTGGTATCGTTTTGAAGCTGCATGGGCAGCTGTACCTGTACCCGCTATCCAAGCCCTGTTTGACTCAATGCCCAGGCGTATCAAGGCCGTTATTACGGTCAGAGGAGGTTGTTCTGGGTACTGATTTCTGAGGATCTATGCACCCAAATTGCGTGAAAATGTAATGACATGTCAGTTCTAGTATAATATATTTGGCCAATGAATACCCGTTTATCATCTGCATTTCTTCTTGGTGTAGCAATTTTAATGACCAGTAGCGTATTTAAAACCTAAATGTGCCTGGGTGAACGAGGATCTGAATGCGAGTCCAGTGCCACCTGGTTTGGTCGATCGAACCGTTATCAGTAGACAATGTGCCCTCCGCCACGTACAGTACTGTGGGTATCAGGGTAAGGTGTAGCGTTACCAGTACTGGGACGAGAGCGACTGACAATCACAAGCGGTCCACATTTGGCCGCCATCCTGGCCATTATTTTGGCTGCGCGGATAGCAGAGGAAGGGTTCGGAAGACGCCGCCAGCCGCCAGACGCCCAGACGGCAGCCTCCGGACGGGCAGACGGCAGCAACTTGGCGGACGCTGGCCGACGCTGCGCGATGCGGCGCTGTTGAAAGTTTTTCAATTACGTGGCGCCTCCTCGGCCGCGCGGTAAGGAGCCGCCGAATATTCGGCCAGCGCGGTACCCGACGCAGCGTGGCCGCCGCCGCCGCCGCCTCCGACGCCGCCGCCGCTGCCGCCAGCTAGCCCGCCAGCCAGCCAGCCCGCCAGCCAGTCGTATTGATTTCCGCGGACGACACGTGGTATTCGTGACCACCGCCGTCGCAGCCGCCGCCGCCGCCGTCGCCCCGTGGCCCCCTTTCGGCGCCCTCTGCGTCACCGCCGTCTCATTTCTTCGTGGGATACCTGCATGAGAAACTGTCCCCTTCCCCACTGCTGATCACTGTTGCAAAGTTGTTATACAGGGTATCCCAGAAAGAATGACCCGATTTTAACTTGTAATCATATTGAGACAAATGTCACTAGAAAACGGAAACAGCACTAGATGTAATCGGCATGGTCTAGACTACAACCGGTACAAGTTCTTCGAGATACCAACAAAGTGAAGCGAAGCTATTCTAGAGTAGAGTAATAGAACTCAGTACTTTGTCCTCGATGGTGAGTGTTCATCGGAGGTGAAGGTATCATCTGGAGTGCCCCAGGGAAGTGTGGTAGGTCCGCTGTTGTTTTCGATCTACATAAATGATCCTTTGGATAGGGTGGATAGCAGTGTGCGGCTGTTTGCTGATGATGCTGTGCTGTACGGGAAGGTGTCGTCGTTGAGTGACTGTAGCAGGATACAAGATGACTTGGACAAGATTTTTTTTTTGGGGGGGGGGGGGGGGAGGAGTGGGGTTGTTTGGGGAAGGAGACCAGACAGCGAAGTCATAGGTCTCATCGGATTAGGGAAGGGCGGGGAAGGAAGTCGGCCGTGCCCTTTGAAAAGAACCATCCCGGCATTTGCCTGGAACGATTTAGGGAAATCACGGAAAACCTAAATCAGGAGGGCAGGACGCGGGATTGAACCGTCGTCCTCCCGAATGCGAGTCCAGTATCTAACCACTGTGCCACCTCGCTCCGTGACAAGATTTGTGACTGGTGTAAAGGATGGCAGCTAACTCTAAATATAGATAAACGTAAATTAATGCAGATGAATAGAAAAAAGAATCCTGTAATGTTTGAATACTCAATAAGCAGTGTAGCGCTTGACACAGTCAAGTCGATTAAGTATTTGGGCGCAACGTTGCAGAGCGATATGAAGTGGGACAAGCATGTAATGGCAGTTGTGGGGAAGTCGGATAGTCGTCTTCGGTTCATTGGCAGAATTTTGGGAAGATGTGGTGCATCTGTAAAGGAGGCCGCTTATAAAACATTAATACGACCTATTCTTCAGCACTGCTCGAAGGTTTGGGATCCCTATCAGATCGGATTGAGGGAGGACATAGAAGCAATTCAGAGGCGGGCTGCTACATTTGTTACTGGTAGGTTTGATCATCACGCGTGTGTTACGGAAATGCTTCAGGAACTTGGGTGGGAGTCTCTAGAGAAAAGGAGGCCTTCATTTCGTGAATCGTTACTGAGGAAATTTAGAGAACCAGCATTTGAGGCTGACTGCAATACAATTTTACTGCCGCCAACTTAATTTTCGCAGAAAGACCTCAAAGTTAAGATAAGAGAGATTATGGCTCGTACAGAGGTATACAGGCAGTCATTTTCCCCTCATTCTCTTATGAAACAATTGAACGCGATCGTGGTTCACGAAAAGTGAATGTTTTTTGTGCTGTTTCGCCAAGCAAGGTTTATGGACCCTACTTTTTTGAGGAAAAAACCGTAACAGGACAATCATATCTTGCAATGCTACGGAACTGATTATTCCCCGAACCTGACGTAATTAAAATTGTTTTTCCGTAAACAGTGGCTGCAATGCAATTACTGTAGTTCAGTAGACTCATAACATACAGTTAATGTCCAATAAACGTTTCATGTCAATGGCTACACTGGTTCCTGAAATACAGGGAAGCGAAGTCACTAAGGCGGCCGGTGTGTCCGAGCGGCTCTAGGTCTGGAACCGCGAGACCGCTACAGTCGCAGGTTCGAATCCTGCGTCGGGCATGGATGTGTGGGATGTCCTTAGGTTAGTTATGTTTAAGTAGTTGTAAGTTCTAGGGGACTGCTGACCTTGGAAGTCAAGTCCCATAGTGCTCGGAGCCATTTGAAGTCACTAAATTTAACTTTGTCGGTATAGGGCTTTCCAACTCCCCTTAAAATATAATCCACGACTCATTGAGAGTCCACGAGTAAGTGGTCGTGGCGTATGGTACGACATCAATAAGTATTTGCACAGTGAATCATGTATTATATCTTAAAATTTTAGACTTGTGGTATTCACAATGAAATGTTACAGAAGATCTGCCGGGTGATGTCCTCAGTAAACAGTTGCGCAATAACCAAAACTTTTAGCAGATTGCGGTGTTTTAATTTTCCTTTTCCTTTTTTTTTACAACTAAATGTGTACTTTAGCTGCAAGGTCAGTTATTTATCAGATACGTTTAAATGCATCAGACGATGCCACATCGGCAGACGTGTGGTGCATTTGAAACGCCTCCAGCCAGCACATTTTTGGTACTCTTCTCCTGGGTGTGTGACGGCGTCGTGATAAGGCGAAAGCTACCCACGTTTCGGCTACAGTTGCGGCCCTTGTGAGACACTTTGTGATACGGCGTTCGTGCTTTACACATACATCACTACCGCTCCAGCTGAAAGTGTCTGCGCACCATAGGCTACACTATGTCGATTGGATGACAGGATCAAAGGGGAGGAGTATCTAATGCCTTTTGCTAGTAATATGCGCCCTCTGAAACGTACTCGCATACTGACCACAAGGTTGGTAAGGAGTTCTTGGGGTGGGGCGATCCCCCCACCAGGGCTGTTAACAAATGCTGAATGATCATTGGAGCATGTGGACGTGCTGCAGCAAATAATATCAACGCACCTCACATGTGCTCCATGGCATTTAAGCCGGGGGAACTGACAGACCAGTCGACTCACCGGATATCTTCCCCCAAGAGCAGCCGCAACTGCGGTCACGCATTATCATAATAATGAAGTCAGGGCCGAATGCACCCCAAAGCAGCACATGAAGAAGGAGTACTGTGCCCTAATAATTTTGTCGGATGAGTATACCGCACTCAAAAATTTTGAGGTTAATACTCCCATGCAACATTATTACTCCCCATGCCACAGCACGTGGATCACCAGAACAATCCTGTTCTACAACGTTCCTTGGTGCATTACTGGTGCCCACCTCTCGTCTTATGAGAGCACGCCCAGCATTTGAGCCTGTTTATTGTATTCAGCTCTTAATTTTTTTTCTGCATGCCCCCCTCCCCGCCACCCACCTCTCTCTCTCTCCCCCCCTCTCTCCCCCCCTCTCCCCCCCCTCTCTCTCTCTCTCTCTCTCTCTCTCTCTCTCTCTCTCTCTCTCTCTCTCTTCTCTCTCTCTCTCCCTATCTCTCTCTCTCCCTCCCTCTCCTCTCCCTCCCTCCTCTCTCCCTCCCTCCTCTCTCTCTCTCTCTCTCTCTCTCCTCTCTCTCTCTCTCTCTCTCTCTCTCTCTCTCTCCTCTCTCTCTCTCTCTCTCTCTCTGTCACACACACACACACACACACACACACTCACACACACACACACACACACACACACACACACACACACACTTCCCTCTATTACCAAATTTACGGTCGCTTGACGCCTTAGGATGTGTTTTATAAACTGGTCTCTTCTTGTAGTCAAGTTGTGCCATAAACTTATTTTTTCCCAAATTCGATTAAGGAAGTATTCATTTGTTACTCGATCTACGCATGTGATCTTCAGCATTCTTCTCTAGCACCAGAACTGAAAAGATTTTACTCACTTCTTGTATAATCTGGTTATAGTAGATGTTTCTCTTTCGCACATAGATAAACTCCAGACAAATACTTTCAGAAAAGACTTCCGAACACTTTAATATATATTAGATATTAAAAAATTCCACTTCCTGAGAAATGCTTTCGTGCAATGACCAGCCTGCAGCTTATATCATCTCTACTTCAGCCATCACAATTTATTTTGCTGCCCAAATTGCAAAAATCATCTACTACTCTTTACATTCAACTGTTGTTCCAAGTCCTTTCCTGTCTCTGTCAGAATTACTTTGTCATCGGCAAACCACAAACTTTTTATTTCTCCTCCTTTGAACATTAAATCTCTGCTCAAATTTTCCTTCTTTCTTTTACTGCTTGCTCTAAGTACAGATTGGATAACATAAAGAAAGGCTACAAACCCGTCTGCGTCCCCTCTTAAAAACTACTTCCCTTTCATGTCCTTCACTCTTAAAAGTGCAGTCTGGTTTGTTCCTGTACACATTGTAAATAAACATCCGCTCCCTGTATCTTACCTCGGATACCTTTAGAATTTCGAAGTGCGTATTCCAGTTGACGTTGTCGAAATCTTTTTCTAAATCTACGAATGCTATAAAAGTAGGTTTCCCTTTCCTTATATATCTTCTAAGACAGTTCGTGGAGATAGAGTGAAGGTAGAGCGATCTGCAAGTTTGGCCTCCGCCAGTTATTCCATTCTTCTGTAAGCAATTGAAACTTCCCCTTAGAGAAATTTATAAATGACATGGCTGAAAACCTCTACGTTATTTGATGTTTAACAACTGAGCAAAACTGAACGTACTCAGACATTTCTCTCTTTACTTATTCCGATCATCACTTAATTGACACACAATATTTTTAGCACAACGCAGTCTCACTTTCAATAATCCCTACAAACGAATGGCCCTGAGTAACAATAAACTGTACCTTTCATGAATCACTTTCCTCACAAAAATCTTCGTTATTCGATCTACTGCAATACAGCGAGCACCAATACTACCAGCTAAATGAAAGATTCTAATTACTGACGGCACTAACTACTGATAGGCATAGTTAGCAAATGATATATATATAACATCCGTATCACAATTTTCCTTCTTTCTGGCGGACACATGGCCAGGTCGTCCGCTTATAGCAACCTCTCAAAACTCCGCCATCTCTCTCTCCACATCCACCACTGCTGGCGGCTCACCTCCACCTCCAACGGCTACGCGCTGTTCACATCCAACTGCGCAACACTACAATAGCGTGTATTCCAACAATGCCAACCACCCACAGACTGCACACAGCACAGTCAGTGATTTTCATAAAGAGCGCTACGTGGCGTTACCAACATAAAAACCGGAACAGCCTACTTACACAATTAGTGTCACTGATTTACAAACACGACTTATTAAAGCAACTGTTCAGTAGTGTTCAAATATGTCAGCATCTGCTTTATTTGGAAATGCGATTATTACTTGCTTCTTGAAATATGAGAGTATTTTCCCTGTCTGATATATGTTGGACACAAGGTGGAATATTTTTGTCATGTCTAGGTCCCCGGAGGATCTCAATAGTTCTGCGGGAATATTGTCTACTGCAGATTTCTTGTTTCGAATTAGGCCTTTCAGTGCTCTGTCAAATTCTTCTGGCTTTATCTCCCATCTCATCTTTATTTACTTCCTCTTCTCATTTTATAAGACTGCTTCCAAGTTTATTTCTCACGTACAGCCCTTCTACACAGTGTGTAACGCTTAGAAGTGCACATATTTCTGTTGGTGAATGAGAACGGTGTCTGAATAACATTAACTGACTATTTACGTCATTTTCAAACTAACAAATACATCTGTTACAAGTTGTATGTTATAGGTTGGTTAACAATTACATGTGGCAAGATCAACCCATTACTGCTTATTATCCTGGGCAGCAGGCCAGGTATGGAAAGGTCGAAGCGTGGGCGGAAAATGATTAGTCTACACTGCAAGGCGTCGTCCACTTAGGATGCAGTAAGACAGTGCAGAAAATGTCATGGAGTAAAATTTGTGACGTGTTTGTGGGAAGACTGTTCGATGCAGAGAAAAAAATAACCATCACACTGATGTTAAGGTACCCCACACATATAAATATTAGCAATTATACCCGTTGCATCCTGTATATTCTTCCCTCCTTTCAGCTATCGCCTTCAGTTTCACGACCTTCACACGGAACGTCGCGATAGACCTTTGCGTACACTGTTAGCTCTCGGAATGGCCGTGATGTCGGGCGTGTCTTCATCATTGGCACCGACGTTCTTCGGCACAGGCTTCCGGAGCACTGCTCAATATTTACAGCAGAACTTTTCGCCATGTATCAGGCCACGCAGTACATTCGAGACACAAGCTTTTCAATTGCGTCATCTACCGTTCAAAGCTTCTGTGTGCTGCACACCGTCCATCTCTTAGAGCAACGGGTCCAGGAAAACTGTCATTTGCTCTCTCTCGATGGAGCCACTGTGCTGTTGATGTGGTTTCCTGGTCACGTCGGTCTGACAAGAAACGATGCCGCTGAAGCTGCTGCTAAGGCTGCAGACCTCGTACCTCGACCCGCTAGTTCTTACTTTCCCTCCGATGATCTCTATGTTGCCGTCTGGCAGCAGGTGGTGTCTGGCAGCAGGTGGTGTCCCATTGGCAACACCCTCACGCCGTTAGGAGATCATTTTAGCTAGGTTTTTAGCCGTGGCCATTTGTTAAGTGATGCTTCCCCACGCCGGCCGCTATGGTCGAGCGGTTCTAGGTGCTTCAGTCTGGAACCGCCCGACTGCTGTGGTCCCAGGTTCGAATCCTGTCTCGGGCATGGATGTTTGTGATGTCCTTAGGTTAGTTAGGTTTAAGTAGTTCTAATTTCTAGGGGACTGATGGCCTCAGATGTTAAGTTCCATAGTGCTCGGAGCCATTTGAACCATTTTTTTGCATTCCCACCACTTTGTACTCACTGCGCTCAACCATTGACGGTCTGCCATTTCGTGACGACATACCTTTTTTTTTCTAACCTCTAACTTTTTCGTTTGTGTTTGCTGTCTGAGTTATCGACCGTCTTAGCGAACAGCGTGCGGGCTGTCGACCGCGTTTTACTTTTTATCCGTCATAGCAATATGGCGAAGGCCATTAAATTTTTAGTTCAAGACCTCCGTTTCTCCATGGCGTATTTTATAGACTTTTCTCCACATCCCTGTTTTTAGCTGTCTTATCTTTCGTCCTTTGGGGTTAACGTGTAGTCGTTCTTAACTTCACTCTTTGTCTTCGTGTTCTACGGTTCTGACAAGGTCTCGTATGATCGTAGTCGTTTTTGCGCCCTAAAACAAGACAAAACAAAGCTTTCCTTTCTTTGGTTAATACCGGTATGCCATCTGAGATCATGATATTCATACAGCCGCTTCTCCTTTCATAAGTATCCTCTTTGATTTCCCTACAGGCGAAATCTATCTTTCCCTGGTTACGCTTGCTGCTACGTCTTTCCATTTTCTGCCCAGCCAGTCCTCCAATTCCATTTTACATTTTCTATCAATACAACTTTTCAGACTTTTACGTCTTTACTGGGACGCTTTCCGACGTGGAGTACTTAGCTGATTGCCTCCGAGTAGAGCTGCCACACTTACATAATAATGGCCTCCTCACCAGAGGAGAGAACTCTCAGCAGTAGCGGCTCAAGCCTGTGACCAGTGGAGACACGCAGATTGGCTCGCGAAGCCAGCACGGAGAGAAATTCGCCGCGCGGCGGGACCAAACGCGACGAGCGCTCTCGCCGTTTGTCCGACTCGCCGTTCGTCATATTACCATCGTTCCATTAGCGCCTGTGTCGACGTCGCCGCGAATTTCGCCACCGCCAGCAAAAAAAATATGTGACAACGAAAGGCACTTAGGTGGCCACGCAAAGCGACGCCTGTCGCTATACAGCAGTCGGCCGCGGCTGCGACAAACTCCCGCACACAGCGGAGGCCTTAAAAATCTGTCGCAGCCGGTACCTGCCCGTTTCTAAACCGGCGCCGCCGTAGCTGCGTGCTCTGCCGGGCCAAACAGCCCGAGTATTGCGTTTTTCAATTCCTGCCACAGCGAGATGAGCTCCTACTCTAGGAGCTGCACAAATTATCAACACAGACTTTTTTCACGGCTCACGTAAGTACTGCGCTGTTTCGAACTTCCTACATGAATTCACAAGTGTGCTTGCCCCCTCATTAACATTACTAGCTGCTAGAAGTTAACGTCAGCAGAGCACCTCACAGCAGCAGAGACTCATAGTGTCTCTTATAGGTCTGAAAGGCTTTCTGGAGCAATGTTCTTCACTGGAGTTGCGCTCTACCAAAACTACGGTTAGGTGCACTACATAAATGACATAGTAGATGATACTATTACCGGTAGCACTGGTGGCGTTGATAAGGAAAGAAACGTAAATGAACGAGTAAGAGAAAACCTGGGAGCCGATGACGTCATCTCGTTTTTTCCCATATAATTGAAAACGCACGCCATTGGGTGTTAGTCCGTCGTGTACTCTATAGCCTTACAGAAAATAAACTGCATTTTATAAGTAGTAAAATGTAGCTAATCGCGAAACTTCTGCGCTGTTTTGTAATGTGCGCGAACATAAAACAATGTATTTACGAGGGTCACTCCAAAAGAAATGCACACTATTTTTTTAAAAAAATCCGTCTTTTATTCTACGTGTTTGAAAGTTTTCAAGTGTGTGGATACATCCTTTAGTAACAATATTTTCATTTCTCCACATAATTTCCATCCCTCTCAACTGCCTTATGCCATCTTGGAACCAGCGCCTGTGCACCCGCACAGTAAAATTCTGGACCAACCTGTTGGAGCCACTGTTTGGCATCGTGCACAAGGGAGTCATCATCTTCAAACCTTGTTCCACGAAGAGTCTTTCAGTTTCCCAAAGGATGATAGTCACATGGAGCCAGGTCAGGACTGTAAGGCTGGTGTTTCAATGTTGTCTTGCCGAGTTTCGTGATCGCTTCCATGGTTTTTTGACTGACATGTGGCCGTGCATTGTCGTGCAACAGCAAAACATCCTGCTTTTGCCGATGTGTTGCAACACGACTCAGTCGAGCTTGAAGTTTCTTCAGTGTCGTCGCATATGCATCAGAATTTATGGTGGTTCCACTTGGCATGATGTCCACAAGCAAGAGTACTTCGGAATCGAAAAACACCGTAGCCATAACTTTTCCAGCAGAAGGTGTGGTTTTGAATTTTTTTCTTGGTTTAATTTGCATGATGCCACTACATTGATTGTCTCTTCGTCTCTGGTGAAAAATTATGGAGTCATATTTCATCACCTGTCACAATTCTTCCAAGAAATGCATGTCCACCATTCTCGTACTGTTCCAAGATTTCGCTGCATACACTTTTTCTTGTTTCTTTGTGAGCCATTGTCAACATCATGGGAACCCACCTGGCACAGACTTTTTTTAACACCAACACTTTCAGTATTCTGCAAATACTTCATTCCCCTATCCCAACGTAGCGTGACAATTGGTTCAAATATCTCTGAGCACAATGCGACTTAACTTCTGAAGCTACCAGTCGCCTAGAACTTAGAACTAATTAAACCTAACTAACCTAAGGACATCACATACATCCATGCACCTTACTTTCCTAATAGGCTTCGTATTTAAGAGGTTCGCAATCTTAATTGATGTTGGTGAATTCGGCTGTGAGCTAAGTAAATTCGGCTGCTTGTTTCAGGGACTGAGTGGTAAGTAACGCGATAGATGATGTGAGAGGGGGTAGGTTGTATTAAATTAAGCCTGCTGCAATGGAATGTAATGAGTAGAAGAAGAAATACATTCAGAACATTCAGTAAACGTTCCTGATGCATAATGCATTCAAATACAAATCTAATTACTGCTGTTAATCAATTACTTATCCGCCCCCCTCCCCCCGCAAACACACACGCAACACAACAAAACTTCGCTAGGCAATTATATTGTCATAGTTTTGTGGTCTTGAGGACGGGAGCAATCTGAAACAGAGAATGGACGGCAGGAAGTGTTAAAAATGGAACCCACTTTCAGAGATGGGGGACAGTGGATAACTCATCGTACCGTTAGTAAGCTAATCTATTAGAGGACATAACAAACTAATTTATTCGGTTTACGAGTTAATAATATGAATACAGATGCGGACTCAGGTGCCTCCCCACCATACCTGTATCGTCTAAACTCCGTCCAAACAGGCCATGAAGGCCCAAACGGTACCGACCGGTCGCCATGTCATCCTCAGTCCAAAGGCATCACTGGATGCGGATATGGAGGGCCATGTGATCAGCACACCGCTCTCCCGGCCGTTGTCAGTTTTCGTGACCGGAGCCTCTACTTCTGTCAAGTAGTTCCTCAGTTTGCCTCACAAGGGCTGAGTGCACACCACTTGCCAACAGCGCTGAGCAGACCGGATGGTCACCCATCCAGGTGCTAGCCCAGCCCGATAGCGCTTAAATTCGGTGATCTGACGGGAACCGATGTTACCACTGCGGCAAGGCCGTTGGCATCTGTACTGTCACATGAGCTAAAAAAAATGTGACGATCGTTGCTGTAGAAGGGTTAGCCGAAGACTAACATGTCAGTTGCAGGTTGAACGAAACTTCCTTTTTCCAGCTAGCATAAAATGGCGATACAGAATAGAAAATTGAGACAGCATGAGCGTTCAGTCACGGCCAGAAAATGACAACGTTTCACTATGAAATTACAGAATACGTCATACGTACAGGTATTGAAACAAACAGTAATATCGGTTATTACGATTTGTGGGTAAGGAAATGCCTGCAAAGAAAACACGGACTCGTCGCAGAGTAGCGGACGGGCCTCGCTCTTGTAATACACGGACGTGGAGCAATCGCCGCGCGAGGCACTTTATTGCTGCAAGCGCCGGCCACCGCCGCCCACGGACGGCTGTTTGGGCGGCAGCTCCGCTGTTGCTAATGGCGAGGCGGCACTCAGCCGGCGCGCAGAGCACTCTGCCCCCCCCCCCCCCCTCCCAAACTCCTCCACTCTACCCCCCCCCCTCCACTCGCTCCACACCCTGCACAACAACCACCTCCTCGGCCGTCAGTCTGACGTCACGCTGACGGCAAAGCACGCTCGGCTCGGCTCGGGACGCTGACAATTCGCTATATGGAACTGTCAATCAAAACACAATATCGGCCAGATGCCGGCCCGCCCGGGCCGTGGGGCGGCGAGCAGACGTAGCAGCAGCAGCAGCAGCAGCCGCCGCCCACTAACACGGTTACCGCGTCCTTGCCTCGCGCGCCCATCGCGTATTCAATTTACAAATTGCTTTTCAATATCAATCGGCGCGGCCACCAAACTCGATGCGCGCGGTTTGCTAACAAAAAGGAAAAGCAATTACAATCAAGCTGTCAAATTAGAGTGCAATGTATCTGCCTGCAACCAACCCCCTCCCCTCCTCGCTCCCCCCTCCGCCACTCAGTCCCTACCACCCCTTCCCCCTCCTATACTCACCTCCCACAACGCTGTACTCTTTTTTGTTATTAATATTCCTATTTGCGTGATGGATAGTTGTTGGTGCCATTGCTCCGATAATTATCACTGCCATCCGTTTGGCATTTTAAAACCCGTTTCTTTTTGTTTTCAGTGCAACAGTGGGCGTCGGCGTGCGGTAGGAAGGGGGAAGGGAAGAGGTGGTAGAGTGGGGGGGCGGGGGGGGGGGGGAGGAGGAGGAGGGGAAAAAATCATGGATCGCTAACGAATTCGCAGTCGTCCGGCGCATACAAGTGCAAATACATACACGCCTCGGCATAACGGTGCTCTAATTGGAAGCGTAATCAGAGCTGATGGGCTGCAAACGGCCGCCGTTTGGCTGTTTACTCGACCAAGGAAAGGAGGCAGGATCCGCGCCGCATTTGCCAGTCGTACCTCGCGTATCGTTCTAACTATCGATCGTAATTAGGCGTGCGCGTCGGCGCGGAAGCAGATATATTTGTTCCTCGCCGTGCCGGATGCAATATTTACGCGACGCTCAGTTGCCCAAAGGCCCTTCTGCCTTTAAATCAAAGCTCCGGGCAGCCGTTTGACAGAAATTTGTGGGCGGTTAAAAATACTCCCGTCTCCGCCTTCTTTGGAGTGTTATCAGATTTGCGTTGCTTTGCCCCCTTCGTTACTTTCTTTTTTATTCCTTGAGCCGTGATTTTTAACGTGACCACGTCCTATTTATCCTCACGAAACTAACCCGTTTTTGAGACAGACAACAATATTTTATTCGATTTGCACGACCTAAAATCATGTCTTGGAACGTAGGCGAATAGAAACAGCGAATACAAGAGAAATAAACGATAAAAACGGATTTCTACTAAATAGACGAAATTTGGTTTTCCTCTGGTTTCCTTAAATCATTTATCACAAACGTTCCGTGAGCACCGAACAATTCTGTAATTGTGCCTCGTGTCGAAGTGTTTAATCACCTTGATATTAAACCACGAACATACTGCCTTCCTTCCCCTCTCCCATCTCCTGTGATGCGGCTAAAAAGATCCAGAGCTCTATAACACGTGCACCACCAACATAACACGTAGGAGTCATGCAAAAATAAAAGAGTAACATCCTAAGATTCACCACAAAAACAGCAATTGAATACTGTCTGTGTTTTCTATAAGCTTTCCAAATCCTTCGATTTGAAACTATCACAGTTCAGAAAATGTTCTACTCCTCTATCGACTGTTAAGTACTAGTTTCCTGTGATTTCTATTAATCAGTATTAGTTTTAGCTGCACGGTTCGTCTGGAAAGGTAACGGTCGAGTACTCTTCTCCGTTCTTGTCCAAATGAGCCAGTGCTACATCGACGAAAATTCCTGTCTCCCTTCCAGTTTGACTAGTCAAGTTTTTCTCTTTGAAACGATTCTCTTTTCGTATTTTTTTAGTATCCAACAGTGGTACCATTGATGTAGCACACGCTATTAACACCTTCGAGACGAGGTTAACGGCAGCGCCAGCTACGGAACTTCACTATTAGGAGATCACTGTGATGAAATGAGTTACCACCCAGAAAAAGACAACGATTCATTCCAGAAACAACCCCGAGGCTGTTGTTAAGTCATTCAGTCTGCCGAAGCCGTCCTGGCAGAGGTACCAATTCTGCGGTTTCATCACGATACCCTCTGCAGCCCCTGGAAACGGTGGAAGGAGAAGCGGGGAGCTGTTCTTAGAGGCGCTCCACAAACTTCTGCTTCTGCAGCTGAAGTGAAACGATAGCTTTACTCGGGAAACACTCGTGCCCCAATTTTAAAGAAAGAAATAAGGAGCCCTAATACCAAACTAAGTCAAAAACGACAGTATTTATCTCCTTCAGCGGAGCTAATATTCTTTCTGTTACAACATTATTGAATGGCAATTGTTTCTCCATTTGTGTTCTTTTCTTACATTCCAACTGAGTCACTATAGACTACGAGTTAACAAGTCATACCATTTTCCATATTTAGCTCTGCTAACTTTTATGTTCAGCCAATTTCTCTCAATCTCATTACTCAGTTCCTTCTTCCAGTCTTCTGTCTGAATCCCTTCGTGTTTTGAGTTCTTCTCCCAGCTTAAAGTCCAAAATAGTTTTTTACCATTTGTCTAAATTCATTCCTGTCCATGAAAAGTCTTCTGGGATAACGATTACTTTAAGATCTTTATCAGGTTCTTCGAACCACCCAAATATTTTTGCCTTTGGCCTTATGAAATTCCAGATTTTCTTTGTTAGACCATCACTGGACATTCTGAAGACATATCTATAGAACAGTCAGTGATGTTACTGGTGCTTTCTGTAGAGCTCATCATTTGATCTTAAATACATGTACCCATTAATCCATCTGTTGGCTAAAATCTTCTCTAATATGCTGCAGTCTCTTTTGACTAACACACTCCTGGAAATTGAAATAAGAACACCATGAATTCATTGTCCCAGGAAGGGGAAACTTTATTGACACATTCCTGGGGTCAGATACATCACATGATAACACTGACAGAACCACAGGCACATAGACACAGGCAACAGAGCATGCACAACGTCAGCACTAGTACAGTGTATATCCACCTTTCGCAGCAATGCAGGCTGCTATTCTCCCATGGAGACGATCGTAGAGATGCTGGATGTAGTCCTGTGGAACGGCTTGCCATGCCATTTCCACCTGGCGCCTCAGTTGGACCAGCGTTCGTGCTGGACGTGCAGACCGCGTGAGACGACGCTTCATCCAGTCCCAAACATGCTCAATGGGGGACAGGTCCGGAGATCTTGCTGGCCAGGGTAGTTGACTTACACCTTCTAGAGCACGTTGGGTGGCACGGGATACATGCGGACGTACATTGTCCTGTTGGAACAGCAAGTTCCCTTGCCGGTCTAGGAATGGTAGAACGATGGGTTCGATGACGGTTTGGATGTATCGTGCACTATTCAGTGTCCCTTCGACGATCACCAGAGGTGTACGGCCAGTGTAGGAGATCGCTCCCCACACCATGATGCCGGGTGTTGGCTCTGTGTGCCTCGGTCGTATGCAGTCCTGATTGTGGCGCTCACCTGCACGGCGCCAAACACGCATACGACCATCATTGGCACAAAGGCAGAAGCGACTCTCATCGCTGAAGACGACACGTCGCGACAGGCGTGAATGGAGGGACGAATGGAGACACCACTGGAGGCGGGCTGCACGATGTTGGGGCGTGAGCGGAAGACGGCCTAACGGTGTGCGGGACCGTAGCCCAGCTTCATGGAGACGGTTGCGAATGGTCCTCGCCGATACCCCAGGAGCGACAGTGTCCCTAATTTGCTGGGAAGTGGCGGTGCAGTCCCCTACGGCTCTGCGTAGGATCCTACGGTCTTGGCGTGCATCCGTGCGTCGCTACGGTCCGGTCCCAGGTCGACGGGCACGTGCACCTTCCGCCGACCACTGGCGACAACATCGATGTACTGTGGAGACCTCACGCCCCACGTGTTGAGCAATTCGGCGGTACGTCCACCCGGCCTCCCGCATGCCTACTATACGCCCTCGCTCAAAGTCCGTCAACTGCACATACGGTTCACGTCCACGCTGTCGCGGCATGCTACCAGTGTTAAAGACTGCGATGGAGCTCCGTATGCCACGGCAAACTGCCTGACACTGACGGCGGCGGTGCACAAATGCTGCGCAGCTAGCGCCATTCGACGGCCAACACCGCGGTTCCTGTTGTGTCCGCTGTGCCGTGCGTGTGATCATTGCTTGTACAGCCCTCTCGCAGTGTCCTGAGCAAGTATGGTGGGTCTGACACACCGGTGTCAATGTGTTCTTTTTTCCATTTCCAGGAGTGTATATCGACAATTGTCCCCATCAGTTCGTTGTCGAAGTCTCCGAAGCTTAATAACATTCTTTGTTGGCAAGCGTAATCTCTTAACTTGCTTCCAATACTCAGCTACTTCTTGATACAGGAGTTATCTGCCAGTTGATAGGCTCTCTTCCCCCCGCCCCCCCCCCCCCCCCTCCACACTTTGCAGGTCCTAAGATTAATCAGATTAATCGGTTCCAGTTCTAAGCCATTCTTTTGTATTCCGAACGTAAATATATAAATTTCCTCACACCGTTAATTTTCCCTTACTTTATTTCTTTATGCTCTTATTTATGCACAGTGTAGGCTTTACCTCCATCCTGATATCGCAAAAACTAAATTATTAGTCACATCAGACATCTGGCCTGTGTAGCGGAGCAACACTCGCAGGAAAAACTCCAATTCCTCGTGGAGCTGTTGCAATGTGCCCCTAAAAGATATCAAATGATCTACAATAACATATAATAAATTTGCTAATCATTTGGTTCCATCCATTCTTTCCTTTGGTACCTTCCTAGTTTTGTTCAGTCTCTCCTCGGTAACGGTTTAGAATGCTTGCATCTCTAGAACATAGAAGCATTGTTTAATTTCTTCTATGAAGAAATACACCTGAGCTGTTATGTTTGCGTAGCTGTTTATCGTGAATTTTCAGGTTGACAGAGCTCTCTTTACGAATCTGGCTTTTACGTTTTCCAGTTCGTTGAGTCTTTTTCACCGTGAAATAGGTCCATGTTAGTCGAATTCACTTAATGACAGCTGGCATAATTTTGAGCTTGAGCAGCGCTATATCAGTTGGAAGGGAACTTTCAGCTGCAAACCGTAATTTAAAGACTTTGAAGACACAAAAGCACCAAATCCACTACTATACGGACGAGTAAAATGAAAACGAGGGAGAAATTGAGAAAATATTTATTATTTAAAAAGTAATCGCCATGAATGTTAATAAACTTTGTTCCCCGTAACAAACTAAATCATTTTAAAGCGTAATTTTCACGTGCCCATTCGATAAAGCGTTACCAAATTAGTCACGCTCGATATTTGTTTCGTCGAAACGTGTTACCTGGGACAGCACAGAACAATGAACTACCAATACTCTAGGAGCAACTGCACCGCTCTGGCCCGCTCCCGCCATGCATTAGCGCTGGTCAGTCGCTCCTGGAGCACTGGTTATTCTTCGCGTTGCACTGTCCCTGTTAATATATATCGATAAAACGAATATCGCACTAGGCTATCATCGGCCCGCCCACTCTGTCGAATGGTCAGGTAAAACTCCGCTTTAAAAATAATTTTGTTTGTAACTGAAAGAAAAAACTTTCCCAACGACACTGGGCTTCACATGAAATACGCGATGAGTGGTGTTTGTTTTGATTCACTCCTGCTACACACCGCAAAAATGAGATTCCAGATATTTATCGAAATGTCCGAGAAAACGTCACATGGAAACCTTAGCAGACATATCCTGTATAAAGTAGAGTTAGTGCAGCGAGAATATGGTAACTGCTTACCTCCTTCTTTTGGTGGGAGACGATGCCACCCCCTCCCCTGTCCTCCCTCTGCTCATCTACGTCAACGTCAAAAACATTCATCCCGAGATACCCTGAAGTTGACATCCGTTACGTACTGCTCCTTTTCATTCATTACCGTTGATGACCTGTGTGAACATCATCATTTGGAAAGAACTGCGGAGTGTTTCGGCGCTCCTTTCAGTTGAATGTGAAACGGTGCTAAGTCAGTTAAAAGGTCACAGGAAGGCTACCTCCAGTAGGTCACTGTGGTGTTCACGCCAACCTTAGAGTTACTGTGTTCCAACCACAGTTTCCATCCACATCGGGCGGTTGACCACCGGTCACGCTATTAACTCGAAAGGTCAGCAGCAGCAGACAGCGTAGAGTGGAGTCCTGTCTGCTACAACAGTGTGGTATCCGGGAGTTATCAGCCACGAGGAAGGCAAGTGATATTATCTTTAATTAAACGAATCTCACATAGAGGCTGCGGTGCGGGTGAGAGTTTATGATAACATTCTTCGCTAATGAGGAGCTAAATTAAAAGAGGCTCTGTGGGGTCGGGCCCAGCGGGGGCTGGCCGCACGGAACGGACGGCAGCTGAGCTGAGCTGAGCTCAGCTCGACTCTGCCCGGCGCGCAGCGGCTCGCATCTTGACCGGAGCCATGGCCTTGAGCCGACTCGCCTCGCCTCCATACTGGTTATTCCCCCCCCCCCCCCCCCCGCCTCCCACCCTACACCCTCCCACCACCCGCCCATCCCGGCGCTCATCTTCTCGGAGCGCCACGCATTCTTGTGTAATTTGTAGTTCCGATAACCTCAGCCGACCGGCGCAGGTAAAAACAGTAAATGGCTCTCGCTCTGCCCTCTCTCTCTCTCTCTCTCTCTCTCTCTCTCTCTCTCTCTCTCTGTTCCTCCCGTCCTCTTCCCACGCAGCCCTGTTTACCTGCAAACCTTTGTTACCGACGCATTTCGCTTTTCTACAGAGCTCTGCTCAGGGCCCTTACTGTGATGGAGTCGTCCACCAAACCTGGCAGACTCGCACTGCGCCACCGTCAGACGGTAATCTCTGCATGGGTACGGAGTCCGCTGTCCACACCCTGAATCCGAGGTGATCAAAAAGTCAGTATAAATTTGAAAAGCACTGAAAGACCTGAGACGAAACAAGGCCCCGGGAGTAGACAACATTCCATTAGAACTACTGACAGCCTTGGGAGAGCCTGACAAAACTCCGCCATCTGGTGAGCAAGATGTACGATGTACCCTCAGACTTCAAGAAGAATATAATAATTCCAATCCCAAAGAAAGCAGGTGTTGACATGTGAAAATTACCGAACTATCAGTTTAATAAGTCACGGTTGCAAAATACTAATGCGAATTCTTTACAGACGAATGGAAAAACTAGCGCCGGCCGCGGTCGTCTCGCGGTTCTAGGCGCTCAGTCCGGAACCGCGGGACTGCTACGGTCGCAGGTTCGAATCCTGCCTCGGGCATGGATGTGTGAGATGTCTTTAGGTTAGTTAGGTTTAAGTAGTTCTAAGTTCTAGGGGACTGATGACCACAGATGTTAAGTCCCATAGTGCTCAGAGCCATTTGAACCATTTTTTTTTTTTTTGAAATCTAGTGGAAGCCGACCTCGGGGAAGATCAGTTTGGATTCTGCAGAAATATCGGAACACGTGAGGCAATACTGACCCTACGACTTATCTTAGAAGCTAGATTAAGGAAAGGCAAAGCTACGTATCTAGCATTTGTAGAGTTAGAGAAAGCTTTTGACAATGTTGACTGGAATACTCTCAAATTCTGAAGGTGGCAGGGGTGAAATACAGGAGGCGAAAGGCTATTTACCATTTGTACAGAAACCAGATGCCTGCTGTAAGGGTCGAGGGACATGAAAGGGAAGCAGTGGTTGGGAAGGGAGTGAGACAGGGTTGTAGCCTCTCCCCGATGTTACTCAATCTATATATTGAGCAAGCAGTAAAGGAAACAAAAGAAAAATTCAGAGTAGGTATTAAAATCGATACAGAAGAAATAATTCCTTTGAGGTTCGCCGATGACATTGTAATTCTGTCAGAGACAGCAAAGGACTTCGAAGAGCAGTTGAACGGAATGGACAGTGTCTTGAAAGGATGATATAAGATGAACATAAACAAAAGCAAAACGAGGATAATGGAATGTAGTCGAAGTAAGTCGGGTGATGCTGAGGTAATTAGATTACGAAATGGGATACTTGAAGTAGTAAAGGAGTTTTGCTATTTGGGGAGCAAAATAACTGATGATGGTTGAAGTAGAGAGGATATAAAATGTAGACTGGCAATCGCAAGGAAAGCGCTTCTAAAGAAGAGAAATTTGTTAACATCGAGTATAGATTTAAATGTCAGGAAGTCGCTTCTGAAAGTATTTGTATGGAGTGTTGCCATGTATGGAAGTGAAACATGGACGGTAAATAGTTTGGACAAGAAGAGAATAGAAGCTTTCGAAATTTGGTGCTACAGAAGAATGCTGAAGGTTTGATGGGTAGATTACATAACTAATGAGGAGGTAGTAAATAGAATTGGGAGAAGAGAAGTTGTGGCACAACTGGACTAGAAGAAGGAATCGGTTGGTAGGACATGTTCTGAGGCATCAAGGGATCACCAATTTGGTACTGGAGGGCAGCGTGGAGCGTAAATATCGTAGAGGGAGACCGAGAGATGAATACATTAAGCAGATTCAGAAGTATGTAGGCTGCAGTAGGTACTGGGAGATGAAGAAGCTTGCACAGGATAGAGTAGCATGGAGAGCTGCATCAAAGCAGTATCAGGACTGAAGACCACAACAACCACAACAAATTTGAAAACTGAATAAATCACGGAATAATGTAGATAGAGAGGTACAAATTGACATACATGCTTGGAATGATATGGGGTTTTATTAGAACAAAAAAAAACGAAGTTAAAAAAGGCCGACAAATGACGCTTCATCTGATCAAAATAGCAATAATTAGCATAACAAAGTAAGACAAAGCAAAGATGATATTCTTTAGAGGAAAAGCTAAATACGTGCACCATCGTTCCTCAACAATAGCTGTAGTCGAGGAATAATGTTCTGATTAGCACTGTAAAGCATGTCCCGAGTTATGGTGAGGCATTGGCGTCGCATGTTGTCTTTCAGCGCCGTTAGAGATGTCGGTCGATCACGATACACTTGCGACTTCAGGTAACCCAAAGCCATAATCGCACGGACTGAGGTCTGGGGACCTGGGAGGCCAAGCATGACGAAAGTGGCGGCTGAGCACCCGATCATCACCAAACGACGAGCGCAAGAGATCTTTCACGCGTCTAGCAATATGGGGTGGAGCTCACTCCTGCATAAACATCGTACGTTCCAGCAGGTGTTCATCAGCCAGGCTGGAGGTGCTGCGATTCTGTAACATATCGGCGTAGCTCTCACCCGTCACTCCAGCAGTTACAAAATCAGAATCACGCATTTCCTCGAAGAAAAAAGGCCCGATAACAGTGGATGTGGTAAATCCAAACCATACCGTGACTTTCTCGTCGTGCAATGGAGTTTCCACGACAGTTCTAGGATTTTCGGTAGCACAAATTCTGCAGTTGGGGGCGTTGACAGACCCTCCGAGCGTGAAATGAGTTTCGTCGGTCCACAACATGTTACTCAACAAATCGTTATCTTCCGCCATATTTTGAAACGCCCACACGGCAAATGCCTTCCGCTTCACTTAATCGCCAAGTAACAGTTCATGGTGCCGATGGATTTTGTACGGATAGCATCAGAAGGTACGCATAAGTGCCAACCAAACAGTAGTGTACTGAATGCCGGTGCGACGTGCGACTGCACGAGCGCTGACTTCACCGTGCGTAGACGAACCCGCTACGGTCTCCATTTCTTCCTGAACTGTCTCAGCAGCATTAAGCCTTGTGTTCGGTCGGCCACTACGCGGTCTGTCGTCTAAACAACGCGTGGCTTCGAACTTCGAAATCATTCTCACAACTTCTCACCACAGCTGCATTTGTCAGACCTTTACCCGCTCGAATCCCAAGCCCTGTTTGACTCAATGCCCAGGCGTATCAAGGCCGTTATTGCGGCCAGAGGTGGTTGTTCTGGGTACTGATTTCTCAGGATCTATGCACCCAAATTGCGTGATAATGCAATCACATGTCAGTTCTAGTGTAATATATTTGTCCAATGAATACCCGTTTATCATCTGCGTTTCTTCTTGGTGTAGCAATTTTAATGGTTAGTAGTGTATTTAATACAAAGTAGCTTATTTCTGTCACTGAGCATAATTTTTCCACGTAGAATACACCTGTTACTTAATTGGAGTAAATGAGAAAAAGGGCTCATAGACGACCGGCATTGGTGGACCATCACACCCTTTGCCGGAGAAACAACACAAAAGCGCATGGCGGCGAATATACTCGGAGCGTCACAATAACTGTTTAACCGACGTTCCATATTTTCTGCCGTGCGACAGCCTCCGCTTAGGTAGCGGCTGCGTCCGAAGAAAAGCTACGCACTCCCATTCGGTATCGAAGAAATTAAAAGACTGTCCCAGAGTTGGGCAGATAGTGAGTGTGGATGGAGGCGCGGACGCGGCTCTGTAACCGGACTGTTGGCGCCGGCAGATTGGTCCGTGGTGGCCATCGGGATAGGAGGGGCGGTGAGGGAAGAGGAGGGGGGAGGTGGGAGTTTGGCCAGCGGAGATGGGAGCGCGCAGATACACGGAAATGAACAGATGATATCCCGCCAAGTGCCGGCGCAGGCCGCTCGCCGGGAATTGAAACATTTGCGGCTAATGAAATGTGAAACGTATTCCGCGGATCGTATTGCCCAGAGGAAATAAACAATTGGCTGGCGGGGAGGGCGGACCTCCTTTACCATGAGCTCGCTGGTGTGTGTACGTGCGTGTTGGGCGCGCGTGTGAACGCGCTGTTTGGCCGGCCGCGATGGCTATCTTAACGCGATCTGTGTGCTGGGCTGCGGTCTGTGGAGGACGCTGCCCACAAGAGAGCGGAGACCGGCCGCCGCCGCTATCCCCGGGATTAAAAGCCGCTTGTGCGGAGCGGAAACCGGCGGGCAAAAAAGTGGCCTTATTGTGGCCGTTTAGCGGAAGGCGTACAAGAGTCGCCGTTTTTATTTTTTTAATATTGTGTTTCCGTTGCCGTCGCAATTTACGACGACTGCAGGACGCTGCCGTGCCGATCTGACGTCCGCGGTATCGTTCTCTTCCGTTCATTTGGTTGCGGGTGGCTCCCCCCCCCCCCTTCCCCCCTAGTTCTGCGTCGAATTCACAGTAATGGCCATCTCGCAAGGTTCAAAATCTCCAAGCATCTCCCTCTTTCAGCCTTCTCGTATTGAGCCCATCAGCCTGCCGATTTGGACTCCAGTAATGCTAAGGTGTATGTAGTACGTTCCGTTTAATTCGCGATTAAAAAGTAAACTATAGGCCTGAATCACATGTAGGTCTGATACACAGGGCGCAAAATCGACTACCGGGGCAGACATGACAAGGGGGGCGGGGGTTAAGGTGGAAACCCAATCTTTTCCCCGCCTGTCTACGTTACTGTACCAAGGACCGGATTCTGATAGTGTTTTTAGGGGCGGGAGGTGGAGGGGTGGCGAGGGTCACCGTCTTCTCCTCTCCTCCTGGGAAAGCGAATCGAAGACTGCGTCTTATTCGCAGAACACTTAGAGGATACAACAGATCTCCTAAAGAGACCACCAACACTACTATTATCCTTTCTCTTCCGCACGTTGTGGTATCCTTACCATTTACGATTCACTGAAGAGAATGAAAAGTTCAAAAATGGCTCTGAGCACTATGGGACTTAACTTCTAAGGTCATCAGTCCCCTAAAACTTAGAACTACTTAAACCTAACTAATCTAAGGACATCACACACATTCATGCCCGAGGCAGCATTCGAACCTGCGACCGTAGCGGTCGCGCTGTTCCACACTGTAGCGCCTAGAACCGCTCGGCCACCCCGGCCGGCCAATGAAAGGTTCCAAAAAGGGCAGCTCTTCTTGTGCTATCGCAAAATAGGGGAGAAAGTGTCACGGATATGACACGGGAGTTAGGGTGGCAATCATTAACAGTTTTATTCGCTGTGGGGACACACTGTCGTAGAATTTTATAAATGACTACGTGTTTGCGTCCACTGTATTGTTTATTACAATTTTGCACGTTGCAGTTTCGACCTTAGGTCATTATCAGGTGGTTCCAGCTGCAGGCAACACACATATCAAGGTTATCCACACCAGTGGTAAAAGTGGATTAACGTACGTCTTTCGCAAACCTGGGTTAAGAACTCAGATCTTGAAAACGCTGCTGAAGTCAACAGTAATAAAGTTAATAAATAGGATGTGAGCCCCTATGGCTAATGCCAAGATACGTCTCAACACACCATGTGTATAAAGTATGAAATAAACCATCTCGTTACAAGAACATCTCATAAAAGAAACAAATGCAGCATTATTGGAAAATTTACCAGAAAATACAGTCGCTGTCGTATGTAATGGCCTAAGAATAGTCGTTTTTCGTCGCAGCGAGATCTTTTCGTGAAATGTCAATCACGAGTTTTCTTTCGTTGACTCCGACCTACTTTCTGGTAATCGAGACTAAATCACTCCTAGCAAACATTTATATTATAGAAAATTATGTGAATTTTTAAGCTGTTAGAATATTATTTTAAGATTGCAATTTCGACATCAAGCCATTTTGAAACATTTGTACCACATCATACAACGTAATTATAACAATGTAACATGGAATTAACAGTAGATACAACCAATTTTATAGATTGTTGACATTTATATACTTAGAAGATTTTGACGTATAGTGTTACGTTAGGTAGAGATAACAACGCAATATTCCCATCAAAGAACAATTAGTCAGCAATACTAGCTAGTATTTCATTTTGCATATTGCAGTTTTGAGTGGATTTTATACATCACGTATCTAAAAGCGTGTATTTAAAAATACGTTACAGTAAATTACACCATTTCAAAAATTTACAGAAGCTGTGGACCCATTCTGCAAGGAAGTAATTACAAAGCTCTCTTACTTACTTTCCTGTGTCTTCCAATAAGATACATACGTAGTTAATTTCGGTATCACTCATTTAGAGCTATTTCACAAAGTTTCGTAATTTTTCTGAAGTCTTCGTGTTTCTAGGTCGTCCAGACAGCGCAATTAGTTGTAGTTTCAGTGAGAAATATCGCTGTGCGATCTAAACCGGCTGATGAGAATGCCCGTTCAATCATCTAAACTTCAGGCTTTGGTAATATCCGAAATCACACACACATAAAAAAAAGATTCGCATCACCTCGGTTCCGCCGGCCTGAGCGGCTCTAGGCGCTACAGTCTGGAACCGCGCGACCGAATCCTGCCTCGGGGATGGATGTATGTGATGTCCTTAGGTTAGTTAGGTTTAAGTAGTTCTAAGTTCTAGGGGACTGATGACCACAACAGTTAAGGCCCATACTGCTCAAAGATATTTGAACCATTTTTGAACCTCGGTTCCCAGAACTCCTGACGATAGACGTTGACTGTGGGTATTGTATCACAGACACAGTACTTTTGACTGTTCAGAGATGTCACTAAACCCGTCCAAAGATGTAAACAACCATGCATGAGCAGCGCCTATTAGGCGGAGAAGGTTCGAGAGCCTATCAGATCCAGTCATTCCACCAGGAAGGAGGTACACGGCTGATATTGTCTTTAGTTCAACCATGCCTAGACGGTCAATACCGTCCTTCGATCGCATCCACATTGTTACTTTGTGCCAGGAAGGGCAAGGGAAGTGTCCAGGCGTTTCGGAGTGAACCAAAGCGGTATTTTTCGGTCGTGGAGGACATGCAGAAAGACAGGAACTGTCCATGACATTCCTCGCTCGGGCCACCCAAGGGCTACTACTGCAGTGGATGACCGCTACCTACGGATTATGGCTCGGAGGAACCATGAAAGCAATGCCACCATGTTGAATAATGCTTATAGTGCAGCCACAGCACACTGTGTTATGACTCATACTGTACGCAACAGGCTGTATGATGCAAGCCTCATTCCCAACGTGCATGGCGAGGTCCATCTTTCCAACTACAATACCATTCAGCGCGGTACAGATGGTCCCAACAACATGCCGAATGGACGGCTCAGGATTGGCATCACGTTCTCTTCACCGTTGAGTGTCGCATATGGTTTCAACCAGAGAAGCCTCGGAGACGTGTTTGGAGGCTAACCTGGTGAGGCTGAACGCCTTAGACACATTGTCCAGCGAGTGCAGCAAGATTCAGGTTCCCTGCTGTTTTGCGATGGCACCACGTGTGGCCGACGTACGCCGCTGGTGGTCATCGAAATGGCTGTACGATACGTAAATGCCGTCCTCCGAAAGATAGTGCAACCGTATCGCCAGAATATTGACCAGGCATTCGTCTTCATGGACGATAATTCGAGCCCCCCATTGTGCACACCTTGTGAATGAGTTCACTCAGGATAGCGACATCGCTCGAGGAGAGTCAGCAGCATGTTCTTCTGACATGAACCCTAATCGAACATGCCTGGGATAGATTGAAAATGGCTGGTTATGGACGACGTGACCCATGCACCACTCTGAGGGATCTACCCCGAATAGCCGTTGAGGAGTGGGACAGTCTGGACCAACAGTGCCTTGGTGAACTTGTGGATAGTATGCCATGACGAATACAGGCATGCTTCAGTGTAAGAGGACGTGCTTCTGGGTATTAGAGGTACCTGTGTGTACTGTCATTTGGACCACCACCTCTGAAGGTTTCACTGTATGATGGTACAGAATGCAATGTGTGGCTTTCATGAGCAATAAAAAGGACGGGAATGATGTTTATGTTTCTCTCTATTCCAATTTTCTGTACAGTTTCCGGAACTCTCGGAACCGAGATGATGGAAACCTTTTTTGATGTGTGTATGGCGAGTGCCGAGAGGGTTTCTCTAGCAAAACTATCCACCAACAACGAACTATTTCTAGAATTCCATCTCTGCTGTTTAAATTTCGTCTTAATTGTTCGCCAGTGACGTGTTCGCCTGTGAAGTGTATGATGTAATTGCATACGTAGTAAAATACTCTGAAAATAGGAAGATTTACTGTCTAAGGTACCTTTAGGATATTGTTAAGTCCCGTTGAAATCTTTAGAGTCGCCGCAATAGCTTTGAATAAACAAAGGTACGGAAATAAATTGTACTTATACCAAGAGCAGTTCCTGCTTTTGCCTCCAGTGATTTACGGGGAGCGCGAACAAATTGAACGACAATATTTGGATGATGATTAGCGTTCCTCTGTCCAAATTACTACCGGCTCTAATGATCTAGTAACCGACAGCATGTTAAACCATATACATGTTCCTACCCTAAAGTAGGAGCCTGCGCTCTTAACTATCTCGCTTAATACATTAGGTTGAGGCTGATTTTTTAGAAGCATGGTACAAGTAGTTTCTTTTCTACTATCCAAAAGCTCTGCAAGTTGAGCGTTTCGAAATCGTTGCAACATTTCTGTGTTGTTTACTTTGTAGACAGCCTCCACTGAAACAATAAACTGCGAATGTACCCCTGCGTTTTATTTTCTGTGTCGCTGCATAACGAGACACCTGTACACACAATGCCTAGCGACGTGGAACACGTGCAGTAAACTGCAACAAAGCTATCAAAAACCTATCAGAGGGATTTTTTAAAAGGGGATTTACAGTCGGTCTGATGGTCACTTTAACCGCACTGACACTCCTTTTACAGTGTGCAGTTGTTGTGGAGTGCTTGTGCGAGAACGCTGCTCGCGGCGAACAAGCGATCCATAGTGTCGCACTACAGCCGCACTCAAATGCCGTTTCATTGGTTGTCGTGGCGTAAGCACGGGGGAGCGTCCGCCTGTCCCATTGTCGCAGTTGAGTGCAACATCGTGGGAATAGCAACGACAGTAGAATAATTTAAGATGTGGTGCTTGAAGAGGATACAGTCGCAGGAAATTACTATTGGAAGAAAAGAATCACACATTTTAAAGGAATAACATGAAGCTCTCTTATGGGTGTATATTATTACAAGTATGTAAGAAAAATAACACCTCAAGCAACGAAATACACAAGTACACAATGACGTGATAAACCTCATGGCATACCTTCGAATATCGTGACGGACCTCTTTTTGGCCGGCTTAATGCAGCAACTCGGGGTGGCATGGTCTCAACAAGTCGTTGGAAGTCCCCTGAAGAAATATTGGGCCATTCTACCTCTATAGTCGCTCATAATTGCGAAAGTGTTGCCGGTGCAGGACCCCTCGATTGTATTCCATAAAAGCTCGATGCGATTCACGTCGGGCGATCTAGGTATTCAGATCATTTGCTTTAGTTTTGCAGAAGGTTCTTCAGACCAATATCGAACCATCGTGGCCCCGTGACATGGAACATTGTTATCCATAAAAATTACTTCGTTGTTTGGGAACATGACGTCCATCAATGACTGTAAATGCTCTCCGAATAGCCGAACTTCTAGGGGACCCAGTTCATTCCATGTAAACACAACCCACTCCGTTATAGAACCACCACCAGCTTGCAAAGTGCCTTCTTGACAACGTGGGTCCATGGCTTCGTGGGGTCTGCATCATGCTAGAAACCTATCATAAGTTCTTACCGACTGATGTCAGGACTCATCTGTCCAAGCCACGGATTTTCTGTTGTCTGTGGTGCAACCGATAGTTTGAGGAGCCCAGAAGAGGCGCTGCAAGGGATATCGTGCTGTTAGCAAAGGCACTCGTACCGGTTGTCTGCTGCCATAGCCCATTAACGCTAAATTTCGCTGCACTGTCCCACATTGATTTCTGCGGTTATTTTACGTAGTGTTGCTTGTCTATTAGCAATGACGACTCTACGCAAACGCCGTTGCTCTGGATCGTTAAGTGAAGGCCTTCGGCCACTACGTTGTCCGTGGTGAGAGGTAACACCTGAAATGTGGTATTCTCGACGCACTTTTGACACTGTGAATCGCGGAGTACTGAGTTCCTGAACGACTTCCGAAATGGAATGCCCCTCGCGTGTAGCTCCAAATTACTATTCCACGTCCAAAGTATGTTAATTCCGTCCTGCGGACATAATCACCACGGAAACCTTTTCACGTGAATCAGCTTAGTGCAAATAACAGCTTCGTCAATGCACTGCCCTTTTTCATCTTGTGTGTGCTACAGCCATCTGTATATTTATTTATCGCTATCCCATGATTTCTGTCACCTCATTGTAGATCTGCAACATAAAAACAGAGAATCTGTTTAAAGTAGTCAGTCAGTCAGTCAGACAATCATTAAGTCACCTGGGAAGGAAAATTCTATGTTAGTTAGCCTATTCCCCCAAACAATTATGTCGTTAAAAATGTAACACGATCGTCGTGTGTTTTTAGTACGTGAATTCAGCAGCAGACCCAACTACTATAATACGACGCACTTTTAACTGTTAATGGTTTTTCTGTCCATATAACGGGAGAACCTTCGATTCTTTCCTGGAATTTTGTACACTTTGAATATTACGTGGAAACTGTTGGTGCACAATCTGAAAATCAACATCTCTTACGCGTACAGTCGCATACCCAACGACATTGTGCAGGGCTCACAAGAAGGTCTGTAACCAAATAAACGCTTCGAAAGAAAGACAGACGTAGCAGCTTCTCTTTTATTATTTTAATTTCACAACACGTACCATACTGTCTCTGACGATTAACTATATCTCGGGTCCAGGAACCAACGCGTTTAAAATTATTTCCTGGAAAAGAAAAGATGACTTCAAAACTGTGAAGTTGAAACAAAGAAGATAAAAAAAAGACCAGCGCATTGCGCCATAGTTTCGTTGGTAAGGTGAAGTGAAATTCTAGTGGCAGAAGCTACAATAGTTCGCTATTAAATACCGAGAGCATTCGTTCCTGGAAAAGTCCATCAATGTATTACTTTCTCGTACATATATCTCGTGAAGAGAAAATGAAGGTAACATTTAGGAGATTCGGGCTCACACGGCCTACCAACAATCGATATTATAGCGCGCCATTGCGTCAGGAATAATTATGGGGGGGGGGGGCGGAATTACAGTGGTAAACAAACTAACCTCAGCCACACATGGTAAGATTTCTCTCGGAGTATAGACATATGAGTAGAAACTCATCATTGCTGCAGTTTTTATTGTGTTATTTTTCTGTTAAACAGGTTGTCGATACAGCAAATGGGAGTTACGTTCAGTGACCTTTTATGATGACTTTTGGAACTCACTGCAAATACAGTAGTACTCTGAGAAGCTGATGATCGAGAACGTCGAATTTACTATGAAATGCGCGACAGGTGTTCACGTCATACACCACATGATAATTTCTGAGATGTGACGGGAATCCGTCTTCAACGTAAACTATTACTTTATTTTTATATTTATTGGTACATATGAGTTATGTCCCAGTAGGTTCATAATGGGAGATGGGAAAACCAAAGCACACAATAAATATTTACAAGAAAAACGGACATAGTACTGTAATTTCCGAAAATACTGTGTCTACACTGTTTGAGCGTGGCACTTTGTTCCGGGGCCATGTTTACTGTTTACGAGCGTGATCTAACTCTGCGCTGCTATGACTGATGATCCACATCGCACGATAAACCCTGATGATATCCCTACCAAGTGAAACGCGTCGTTTTTGAACCAATAAACAGCATTCTGCAACTTAGGACCGTCTTTCAATATTAATCGTAATATTTTGTCCTCTCAGGCTATCGTAGTGGATACGGCAGCATGCTAGCTTGACGAATTAAAAAACAAATGTTTTTGCAGTGTCAGATATATGCCTTAGTTCCTTATAAAGTTTAAAGTCGGCCTGGTGTATATATTGACGATTAAAAACGCATTTGGTCGAAAATTGGGGGAACAGGAATAAGTGAGCCACACTCGGGACGTGTTTCTCATCGTTAAGCTCGACACATGTCTTACGTTCCGGCTGGAGAAAATGGATAAAGGAGGTAGTGCATCACACGCTACGAGGTCGTTATTACGATTTGAAACTACAGTTATCTCTAGCGGCAGTTGCCGGCTGCATCTGGCTTTACGAAAACTGACGCTTGTAAATTTTCTGGTTTAATTCTATTAAAATGAATGTTTCCTCCCTTCCCCATACACTAGTTATGTTGTTCTGTCTGCAGTATACATAAATAAAATCTTCAGTGTCCATGAACATGTAAAAAGGCAAAAAGAAGTTCCTTGTGCAGTCACTAAGGAAGCCATCTGAAAAAAGTTCCATAGCAAGGAAAGCCATACAAATTTACAGTAACGAGAAAGTGGATAAAATAAAGTGTTTTGATACAGGAGGACGCAAACCACGTACACTCTGTTCGGAAATTCGATGCCTCTGTTCTCTACATTACAATGAATATCGTAACAAAACATAATGTCTTTTATGTTACGATCTCGTGAAGACTTTAAATGCTTCTGTGTCACTAAGTCGACGTTTAATTGTAACAAACTGTATCAAGAACAACGCTTCCACGCTTCTTTTTTTAGATAAATCTTCAACGTACCGTTCTCTTGAAATTGTTTTCTTTCGTAACACGCAAGG
Source organism: Schistocerca gregaria (assembly GCF_023897955.1). NCBI lineage: Eukaryota > Metazoa > Arthropoda > Insecta > Orthoptera > Acrididae > Schistocerca > Schistocerca gregaria. The sequence continues at coordinate 177,794,557 of NC_064924.1, read as the reverse complement.
TACATTACGAAAACAATCAAATACAAAAATTCTTTAACCACCAGCCAAAAGTTTCCCGTAATTTTATTACAATAAATCGCACGAGTAATTATGTGTTTTCGAAACATCATCAGTGTGCTCTTGATTTGAAAGAGGAAGCATGCATGGGCGTAAGTTTAAAATTCATTTATTTCTTACTATTATTGTTCTTTTCTATTATTGCCACTTAAAGTGTTTGAACTTGAATTCCTCTATGATGATTGTTTATGTTTTTCTGAGACCAAAATATTCTTCATGTGTTCACTATGTTGTTTCTTTCGCTCTGCTGTGCATTTGCATCCTGGTCTCTTCTATGTTGTGATGTGAAATTTATATTTTTTGAGGATGTTCCTGAATTCAGTTCTATTTTCTGCATCGTTTACTTTTATGTGTTTGTCTGAGGTCCTCTTCAACTTCTTTTATCCATTTCGTGTTTCCCCTGCCTGAGTTGATGACTTTAATAACTCGTTTTGAAATTCTGTTTTCATTCATCCGCAGAACTGCATTCTTCATTTCCTTATTGTATCTGTGTATTTATATAATTCTGATGTTGGTGTCTTCTTCCAGATTCCTTGCTCTTGTATCGGGCCAAAAATATTCCTGAGAATTTTCCTTTCTTGTTTCTCTATTTCTTTGATTTTAGTTTGCCCACCTATTTGTGTTGTTTCAGATGCATACAGTGCCTCCCGAAGTACGACAGTGTCGTAGTGCCCCAATTTTGCGTTAATGGATATGGACTTTTTGTTATAATAGTTCCACGTGAGTTTATATGCTTTCTGTAGCTTTTTTTTTATTCTTTCCTCATTGGGCTTTAGGTTGATCCCTAATGGCTGGATGATTTCTCCCAGTTACTTAAAATGTGGTACTTGTACGATTTTCCGATGGGTTGTCATTTATTTATTTATTTTTGTGTCTTCAGTCTTCTGACCTATCTTTGCCCAATCTCGTAGCACTTGCACATACTTCCTCAATTATTTGCTGGATCTATTCCAATCTGTGTCTTCCTCTACAGTTTTTCCCCTCTTAAGCTCCTCCTAGTACCATGGAATTTATTCCGCGATGTCTCAAGAGATCTCCTATCATCCTGTTCCTTCTTCTTGTCAGTGGTATCCATATATTCCTTTCATCGCCGATTCTCCACAGAACCTCGTCTTTCCTTACCTAATTCTAAATATACTTCTGTAGCATCACACCTCAAATGCTTCAGTTGTCTTTTTTTTAGGTTTTTCCGACACTCCATGTTTCACTAGCTTACAAAACTATAATATAAAGGCCACCAAATATGGGATACAACTGAAAACGACGAAATCAAGTATGTCGTCTCTCGAGACCGGCTTGTGACGTTTTGCCTTCACATTAGCCAAGTTCCTCTCCAAGAACCAGTCTTCCACGTTACGGAATGCTGCGGAACGTGGAATTATACGCCGTGACGTCACAAAACTCGACTAGCTCCTCATACACGAGCGCTTCCTCGTCCCGTGTGAGGACGGCTGTAAATGGCCTAGTAGATAGTGTCGGAAGTTCCATGCGGCTTTTCGCGGATGATGCTGTAGTATACAGAGAAGTTGCATTAGAAAATTGTAGCGAAATGTAGGAAGATCTGCAGCAGATAGGCACTTTGTGCAGGGAGTGGCAACTGACCCTTAACATGTATTGCGAATATATAGAAAGAAGGTTCCTTTATTGTATGATTATATGATAGCGGAACTAACACTGGTAGCAGTTACTTCTGTAAAATATCTGGGAGTATGCGTGCGGAACGATTTGAAGTGGAATGATCATATAAAATTAATTGTTGGTAAGGCGGGTGCCAGGTTGAGATACATTGGAAGAGCCCTTAGAAAATGTGGTCCATCAACAAAGGAGGTGGCTTACGGAACACTCGTTCGACCTATACTTGAGTATTGCTCATCAGTGTGGGATCCGTACCAGATCTGGTTGAGAGAGGAGATAGAGAAGATCCAAAGAAGAGCGGAGAGTTTCGTCACAGGGTTATTTGGTAAGCGTGATAGCGTTAGGGGAGATGTTTAGCTAACTCAAGTGGCAGACTCTGCAAGAGAGGCGCTCTGCATCGCGATGTAGCTTGCTGTCGAGGTTTCGAGAGGGTGCGTTTCTGGATGAGGTATCGAATATATTGCTTCCCCCTACTCATACCTCCCGAGGAGATCACGAATGTAAAATTAGAGAGATTCGAGCGCGCATTGGTGCTTTCAGACAGTCGTTCTTCCCGCGAACCATACGCGAGTGGAACAGGAAAGGGAGGTGATGACAGTGGCACGTAAAGTGCCCTTCGCCACACAGCGTTGGGTGGCTTGCGGAGTATAAACGTAGATGTAGATGTAATTGCGGCGAATTGGTTACCGACCGGGGAGACGTCGGGAGGGTGCTAAACGCACGGCACTGCACAGCGAGTCAGGGGCCGAGCGGCTGCGGCAAGCAGCTGCAGCTACAGCGGCAGCGGCTGCGGCTGCAGTGGCGGTTAATGAAACGCTCTTGAAGCGGCCGAGTTTTTTCCGCGAGTATTTTCCCCCTCCTTTTGTTGCCGTCGTTGTTTTTCCGTTTGTTTGCGAGATTGTCGAGCCCAGGAGCGGGCCGCCGAGCAACACTAATGGCGCGGCGCACCTGCTGATTAAAACACTGCCGGTAATGACCGCTGTCTGCAGTCGCGCCCGCACAATACCTCGCCTGCCGGGCTGGCAGCGGGTGGCTAAGGGCGGGTAGCGAACGGCGCGCGCCGCCGCGCCCCGGAATTACACGTTAGCCTCGTCGCGCGACCTTCACTTAATAAGGAATCGCCCGCAGCCTAACCACTGACGCACGGACCGGGCGCTAAGGCCGGCGTGCGCCGCGGAAACACTACCCACGAAGCTGCCGCTGCTCTTAACCCACTGGGTGTGCCGTGGCTTGCACGCTATCTGATCAAAATTATCCGGACGTCTATCACTAAACGTCAGTATGGGGCGGGTCCAACATTCTGCGTGGCGTCTGTCTGTGTTTCCCAACCACTTTCGCGCAACGACGCTCTGAGCGTGTTTTCGTAGGGAATTGACTAGTTTGAACCTGGGACCTGTTGCTGGTAAGGAGACGCCAGACCACACATGACATGTAGAGTTTAGAAGAGTTCAGTGACACTGGCGATGATATAATCAAATACTTAATTATTTCAGCGTCAGCTACACTGCACTCCCTGTAAACGAATCTTAATACTAACTAAATTTAGTGGAATGGGTTCAAGGCTTTCCAATTTTTAGTTAGCTTGTAAAATAACGCCAAAAAATCAATTAAGTTTACCACTGAAATTTTAATTCTACACACAAAACATTGGTTATAAATTGTACAATTGATAAAAGTAAATATTTTAATACAGTATGATAAAAACCAACTGCGTTCAACAAAAATATGAATGAATATTCCCTGAATGGGTTTCCAAGTTCTACAATGGATCGAAGGATGACCTATTCCATATCACATCTATAATCTAGGTTTAAATTAAGTTTCATAAAAGAGAAAACTATCAAAAATGGTCTACAGTGACCCACAATTATCTTTAATTACTTATTTAAATTGTCGTAAATTACAGTTACTGATGTGGCTTCTCAATAATTATATAACAGAAAAATCATCGCGTTTCAAATTTTAATTTCAAGTAGCAAATGTGAATACCATGAAGTTTAATGGACGATCGACACTAGTATTACGCAAAAAGGGAATGTAACAGATGAAACCTCTGCAGTTCTGAGTAAAGAAAAAGTTAATATAGATCTGCAAATGTTTAGTTATGGAGTTAGGGTTAGTAAAAGATTTTGCCTGAAATTTAGCAGCTTTGGTAGTTTGAAGCCATCGCAAAACTGTACGAGGTTAAACTAAAGCACGATTTACACTTACTTTGTTGTTATTGGTCTGGTGAATCTAGTTAAACATGTCCCCGACATGTATCTGCAGTAGGTTTCCAGAACATCCAGGGAAGCAAAGATTACTATACAAATAAATTTGTTTACTTTCCATTAAGAATGTAGAAACGTTTATGTCACTGTTGGCAAGCGTTAGTGAGTTGGTTCAGTCATTTCCTAACCTTGAAACGAGTTAGTTTTCTGTATCGTTCAGTGAAAGAACATAATAACAGTATATTTAAGTGAATCCACATAGTAACTGTTGTAGTTTGTGGATTATTTATGAAATAGGGATGCCTCTCAAATTTACGATAGAGGAAGAAGCCGATATGGTGTTTATCTATGGCAAATGTGGTAGTAATGCTACGGCTCCAGTTACCGAATATCGCGTACTTTATCCAAGTCGAACGTTACGGGAGAGAGGTTCTCTACCTAGCGCTCATAATCAGCACGAGCGCTCGATACGTGAAGACGATGATGAGGATATTATGGATACTGTTCAACGTAGCGCGGGAACCAGTACACGACATATATCTCAACAATTAGGCGTTTCACAATCTAAGGTATGGGGTACACTGACGTACAATAATCTGTATCCTTACCATAAACAAAAAGTGCATCATTTACATCCGGCATTTAAATCCTGCCCTTCCCTTTGAGTTCTGCAACTGGTTAATTACTAATCGGCAGTTACACAAATGTATTTTATTTACTGAAGAGGAACAGTCTACTCGAGACTTACAACTTACATAAGGATATTATTTCTTTGCTTCTTTGGATGTTATGGAAAACTACTGCAGATACACGTCTGGGACATGTTTTATTAGATTTACCAGTCAATAAAAACCATATAAATGGAACTTGTGCTTTACTTTAACCTCGTACAGTTTTGCGATGGCTTCACATTAGCGAAGTTGCTAAATTTCCGGCAAAGTTTCTTACTAGCCGTAATTCCGTAACTGAACATTTGCGGACCTATGTTTATACGAACTTTTTTCATTAGCTTCACTTGTAGAATAACATATTAAAATATTTGCATATCTTCGTGACTCACCCTGTATATCAGCGAGAGCAATACTCCCTAAATTACTGCTGACCTAGCACTGATCAGCTCTTATTACTCTCTTTAGTCTGTAACGAAAGAATAATCACGTTCTTGGAAACGTGGAAAAAAGATAGCGAGTGGATAACTGAAACGAGATCTTAGATAATCTGCAGCGCAGCGTTCACTGGAGCATCAGACATAAATCAGTCCTCTCTACTGTTTGCAACGCGGAGAGAAGTGGTATTCATTTCATAGGGGAAGATCCTCAGAAAAAGGTGAGACAGCGATGCGGTCAACAAAGCTCCGTGGGATACAGTTCTAGCATTCGTTTCTCTGCTCCGTAGCGGCTTGCCTTGACCTTTCGAGCGTGACACGTGTATATTCTATAATGGAAAATACGTCGACGTTATGCAACTGAGCCGTCTTTCTGTATTCGCCATCTAATAGCGTACCGGCACATACACTGCAGCGTCACTCGCCCTCTGTGGGATATCATTTGAACGTAACGTGCGAGAACAAGCTTTCTCCACTGCAAACTGTAAAAACACCACGTACAGAGAGTAAAAAATGATTTCGAGAGATTGAAGAGAGTTTCTTAAGGAACAAATTGAGGTCAGGAAAGCTTGACCGAAAAAGTCATCCAACGACGCTACAGGGAGTTTGGGTAGGGGGATACGCCTGCCTCTAGACCACTCTGCAAACGAGAGGTCCAGCGCTAAATCTTGAATCGTTGACGAAATAAATGTGCTGGTACACCTTGCACTACTCATCTTGTGTACGGAAATCTACTTAATGATACGAAAGAAAAAGCTCGTCAAATTTTATCCTTTGGAGAGAGTAATGAAATGGCAAATACATGCGGCACCGGAACTATTCACAGAACTAACAGTTATTTTACGAGAAATATTGAAGTTACTTTCTGAAATAAAATACATATCTCTCAAGAGCGATGTCCATGCACCTGGTGCAAGTCTTCTAGCTGGATGCCATTTTGGCGACGTTCGTGCTTCTAATCTACGTAGCAATCCAACGGGAGAAAGGAGTCCTATAGTGTAACGTAGAATCCGAATCACCGGACGTCACTGCCTCATCTTCACATAATCGAGATATGACAGCTAGGGCAAAGGCAGACTGGAAAATTTCGTCTCACCGGGACTCTATCCAGCGTCCTTTCGGCTTTCTGGCATGGACTTTACCACTTGTTATTACTTTCACTTTTTACTTCATTTTTTTACGTGGCCTCCAAATTTCCCGTTCTAGTCCATCCTTACACTCTCCGTTAATGCCTCCGCTATAATTGTTTTCCCTGATAAGTTCTTTTAGTGATTACTATTTCAGCTCATTTTTAATGTCCCACATGTTCTAAACATTATTAATAAGCAAACACATGTTACTGAGAAAATTTAACGGTGTAATACTAAAACGAAGATCCTTCTTATTTATGGAGTGACAGTTTTATAATAAAAGGAAATAGAATTAGTTTTATTCCTAGAAAAAAAAAGATGTTCCTTTTTTTCCAGTAGGAGAAGGTACTCCATTTACAGAGTATAAAAATTCAAAACATAGATAATGGAAAAGTGTGATATTATTGAGAAATTATATGCAATAGATAGAAATATTAAAAAGATAAATAAAACTATAAACTGTAAAACAGTAACTGATTCCTTCATAGCAGTGTCCTTATCATCGTTAAACTTTTTACCTCAGTCCTATTTTTAGGAAATTTGCGCACTTTTCTTTATTATTTTTGGTCTTTTCCAACATATGATGTTTTGTATCAAAGTATATTCAGTAATGTTTTTTTGATTTTGTTTCTCTTTTTTTTTTTATCCCGTTGGTTTCATTCATTCTGCGTTTGGGAATGGTATCTCCTGTAACTGTAGGAAATGTGCTAGATTAACAGCGATTAATGCTCGTTCTATTGACGCAGATGATTTTTTTTGTCTGTTGTAGTGCCATATTACGTCCAGACTTTTGTGTACAAACCCGTGCTCTTCAGTACCTGTTAAATTATTAGTTAGGGAACATATTAATGAATAATCAAAATGTATACTGTGCAACTTTCAGTCGGTACCTGTTTTCCTGTTAAGCGCGAAATACCAGGTAGATTTCACCTTACATGGTAGCTCACGATTGTCGAAGTTTTCTAAACGGACAGCCGATCAAATTTTGGGTATTTCGCTTTCATTTATTTTACTATCCTTACCTTCCATCTGGTTGATGTATACTTCTTTCACTGTGCTCGTTTTCTTTTCTGGAGTTGTTAGCTAAATGTAGCTATACTGTGTTAAAATATATGAAGTGAAAACCTTTCTAGGGTATGTGTCAAACATTACTTGTGGAATGCATGCTGGCTGGAACTATACGCTGAGGGAGTATGGCGTTAACCTTTGACCATCAATTTTATTTCAAGAACGTTGGTGTATGGTTATTTTAATTAATGTGTTAGTCAAAAGTAAGAATAGGGTAAAAATATTTACGGTCATTTCGTTTACCAAGCAGGGTGGGGTGGGGGAGTATGACACTTAAGATTACTCATAAGAATCTTATGGGTTTCAGAGACGACGACTGCCCAAAACCTATTAGATATTTTGATAGGACACACACATCAGTGCACAGAGAATCTCTCCAATTTTGTAACGCCTACAACAGGTGCTCAATATGTGGGCTTCGTTTGTGATGTAGCTAGCACCAGTTTTTGGGTGCAAGTCGTTGACGCGATGTATTTGGAAAGGCGTTTAGTAAGCCCGCTTTACGAATCTGGTAATATGGTTGCCTAAATGCAGGTGCGAAGCAATTCTTTGTGACTATACGGGACGTGGGTTGACAATGAAACTCAACGAAGGCACAAGTTACATGTGCAATCTATAATTATAAGAACTCTGCTAACCAGTAGTTGGTTTCCCTTTACCAGTGGGACACTGTTACATAGCGATAACATGCAACAAATTCCAAATGGTTCTGATAACCTTTGGTGGGACACACACGTCACGTCGGCAGTCAGAGGGTTAAACTGTTTGGTGTCTTTTTTCCACTGTTTATACATGTTGCACATTCGTGACATCCACAAAACCAACAAGCCCGACGATCTTTGTACATCTACATACATACTCCGCAATCCGCCATACGGTGCCTGGCGGAGGGTACCTCGTACCACAACTAGCATCTTCTCTCCCTGTTCCACTCCCAAAGAGAACGCGGGAAAAATGACTGTCTATATGGCTTTGTACGAGCCCTAATCTCTCTTATCTTATTTTTGTGGTCTTTCGTGAAATATAAGTTGGCGCAGTAAAATTGTACTGCAGTCAGCCTCAAATACTGGTTCTCTAACTTTCCTCAGTAGCGATTCACGAAAAGAACGCCTTCTTTCCTTTAGAGACTCCCACTCGAGTTCCTGAAGCATTTCCGTAATACTTGCGTGGTGATCAAACCTACCAGTAACAAATCAAGCAGCCCGCCTCTGAATTGCTTCTATGTCCTCCCTCAATCCGACCTGATAGGGATCCCAAACGCTCGAGCAGTACTCAAGTTTAGGTCGTATTAGTGTATTATAAGAGGTCTCTTTTACAGATAAACCGCATATTCCCAAAATTCTACCAATGAACCGAAGACGAGTATCGCCTTCCCCACAACTGCCATTACATGCTTGTCCCACTTCATATCGCTCTACAATGTTACGCCCAAATATTTAATCGACGTGACTGTGTCAAGCGCTACACTACTAATGGAGTATTCAAACATTACGGGATTCTTTTTCCTATTCACCGGCATTAATTTACATTTATCTATATTTAGAGTTAGCTGCCATTCTGTACACGAATCACAAATCCTGTACAAGTCTTGTTGTATCCTCCTACAGTCACTCAACGATGACACCTTCCCGTACAGCACAGCATCATCAGCAAACAGCCGCACATTGCTATCCACCCTACCCAAAAGATAGCCGGCCGGTGTAGCCGTGCGGTTCTAGGCGCATCAGTCTGGAACCGCGTGACCGCTACGGTCGCAGATTCGAATCCTGCCTCGGGGATGGATGTGTCTGATGTCCTTAGGTTTGTTAAGTTGAAGTAGTTCTAAGTTCTAGGGGATTGATGACCACAGATGTTAAATCCCATAGTGCTCAGAGCCATTTCTTCCAAAAGATCATTTATGTAGATAGAAAATAAGAGTGGACCTATCACACTTCCCCGGAGCACTCCAGATGATACCCGCACCTCCGATGAACACACACCATCGAGGACAACGTATTGGGTTCTATTACTTAAGAAGTCTTCGAGCCACTCACATACTTGGGAACCAATACCATATGCTCGTACCTGGAGTCTGCAGTGGGGCACCGAGTCAAACGCTTTCCGGAAGTCAAGGAATATGGCATTCGTCTGATACACTTCATCCATGGTTCGCAAGATATCATGTGTATAAAGGGCGAGTTGCGTTTCGCAGGAGCGATGCTTTCTAAAGCCGTGCTGATGAATGGACAGCAACTTGTCTGTCTCAAGGAAATTTATTATATTCGAACTTAGAACATGTCTGAGGATCCTTCAACAAACTGATGCTAAGGATATTGGTCTGTAATTTTTAGGATCCGTCCTTCTACCCTTCTTATATACAGGCGTCACCTGCGGTTTTTTCCAGTCTCTCGGGACTTTACGTTGGGCAAGAGATTCGCTATAAATGCAAGCTAAGTAAGGAGCCAATGCAGTAGAGTGTAAAACCGAATTGGAATTCCATCAGGACCTGGCGATTTATTTATTTTGAACCCGTTTAGCTGGTTCATAATCCCAGGGATGTCTATCACTATGTCCTCCATACGGGAATCTGTACGAGACCCAAACGGCGGTATGTTTGTACGATCCTCCTGTGTGAAAGATTTCTCGAATGCTAATTTTAAAAGGAGTGCTGTATTACAGTGGCCGCGTGTTGTTTGTGTGTTGCAGAACTGTGCGCGGCAGCAGCCCCGCACACCGGCAAGCTGGCCACGGCAGCCATGAACCCGCATTACCACGCTTACACGGAGCTGGCGAGTCCGCACTCGCCGCCTCCGGACAACAGCTCCTACCACCCGCACCACCACCACCACCACCACCACCACCACCACCCGCACCCGCCGCACCCTGCGGCCGGGCCCGGGGGTGGGCCTCCCGGAGGCGGCGGCGGGGGCGGCGGCCCGGGGGGCCCCGTCAGCAACGGCCACGTGCTGGGCGCGGGCGGCCCGGGACCGGGCGACCACCACGGCTTCGGGCCCGGCCCGGGCAGCGGGGGCGGCGGCGGCGGTGGCGGCGGGGGCGGACCCGGCGGGCCCGGCGGCGGCCCGCAGCAGATGCACCCGCACCACCAGCACCACCTCAACAACGCCAACAACAACAATAACAACAGCGGCAACGCCAACAACAACAACCCCGCGGCGACGACGGTGGGCGGCGGCGGGCCCGGCGGCGGTCCCGCCAGCAGCGCGGGGCCCAACCCCAACAACAACGGCGGGCCAGCCAACAACAACAACAACAACTGCACGGGCGGCACGGTGAAGGTGTGCGCCGGCTGCGGCGGTAAGATCGTGGAGCGCTTCCTGCTGCACGCGCTCGACCGCTACTGGCACAACGGCTGCCTCAAGTGCTCCTGCTGCGGCGCCATGCTCGCCGACATCGGCGGCTCCTGCTTCACCAAGGCCAACATGATCCTCTGCAAGACGGACTACATCAGGTCAGTCTCCGCTCTCCATTCTCTGGGGCAGGGGTGGGCGAATAGGGGGCCGCGGGCCGCATACACCCCGCTAAAGGCTTTTATGCAGCCCTCTAAGACAGTCATATTTTTATTCAACCATTTTTATCTTAACTAATGCATGCAAGCACTTTAAGAGCTGCGGCCCTTCGCTAACCTCTGCTTCTACAAAGCGGTCCCCGAGCAAAACCATCGCCCACCCCTGCTGTAGTCTAAACTTAACGCGCCACAACATACCATGCAGGTATTAATGAAATAAGATCCTCTGTACTGATAAAAGTTTGCCAGACGTGATAAACACTGTTGAAGGTCCTGGGCGCTACTTCGCACGGTGCTTTTATAAATTCTCAGTATTTCGATGGATGTCTTGTTTGAAATAAACAGGCGATGTTTCTGACCATTGATGGAAGGTGCTAAATTCCATAGCGAATTACCACTCCGTCTACAGGTCACAAGTGGCTCATCGGGACCATCCGACCACCGGTCATCCTCAGAGGACGATGCGGATAGGAGGGGCATGGGATCAGCACACTGCTCTCCCGGTCGTTGTGATGCTATTCTTGACCGAAGCCGCTAGTATTCGGTCGAGTAGCTCCTCAATTGGCATCACGAGGCTGAGTGCGCCCCGAAAAATGGCAACAGTGCATCGCGGCCTGGATGGTCACCCATCCAACTGCCGACCACGCCCGACAGCGCTTAACTTCGGTGATCTCACGGGAACCGGTGCATCCACTGCGGCAAGGCGTTGTCTCATAGCGAATTAAGTAATGTGCAAACATGGAGCAGTGTTATTTTGCATTACCATCTGCCGCTCGCTATGACAAGGTTTCCTTTTTAGGAAAATCCCTACATGTCAGAAGGCTTTTTACAAGATCTATCAACAATGAACAGTATCGAGGCTTTAAATGTGTCATTTGTAAACGAATGAAGTACTCGTAAGCGTCTGTGATTTTTGTCAACGGCCTTGCCGTAGTGGTAACACCGGATCACCGAAGTTAAGCGCTGTTGGGTTGGGCTACCACTTGGATGGGTGACCATCCGGTCTTCCGAGCGCATGTTGGCAAGCGGGATGCACTCAGCTCTTGTGAGGCAAACTGAGGAGTTACTTTATTGAAAAGTAGCGGCTCCGGTCTCGTACACTGACAAACGGCCGGGAAAGCGGTGTGCTGAACACATGTCCCTCCATATCCGCATCCAGTGACGCCTATGTGCTGCGGATGACACGGCGGCCGGTCGGTACCGTTGGGCCTTTCAAGGCCTGTTCGGACGGATTTATGTTAAGTCTGTGATTTTGAATTTCCTTTTGTTTTGCAAGGCGCGTGATTTCAGAATTTAAGTTCAAGCTACTTGTAAGGCATAACAGAGTTTCGCGTCGCTCATCATCAGCTAATGTTATGCAGGAATTTTCGAAGTTCTTAGCGACTTTGACATACTATTTTCTTCATTTTTTGGGAAATAGTTTGCACTGATTCAGTCACTTTTTACTAATACGTACCAGCACGACGTTCGCAGCACGCAGCCGTTATCAGGTACATTACAATTTCATCCACATTATATTAATCTGCGGTTCATTTGGGACATTGCGATTGTGTAACGAAATATAACCGTTTCCGCTGGCTCACGGAGCACAGTAATAAACATAACACAGTTACATAACGCTTTCACATCCCGACGTTTCATTTACTTTCTTCAGCTGTTGATTCAATATCAGAGGGTTACTTTTTAAATCTTCAGTGAAATGTTTGTCAGTTCTGACGATACTTTATGCGACACAGTATTTCTTAATAGTTCTGGAAAAATCTACAAGCGCAACGGAAGCTATTCCACCGAAATGTACTCCATAGAGACAGCCAAGTGACGCTCATTTATATCGCCAATAAAAATATTTAAAAGATGCTTCAGAACACACCTGAACTGTTTCGGAATAAACATGAACTTGCTAGAAAAGACGATGAAATCCAAATCCATTCAATTGTTCATGGATTCTGTTTGCACCAGCTTCTAGTTATATGATAAGAGCTGTCTGGTTAGGATCAGGGTTACGTAAAATTATTTTTCGTCGATTATTCTCGAACGAGGACCATCACTGTGAGTGACTGTAGGGCTTTATACAGAGGTTCAGAGCCTACTTCATCTCCCGCGTCCGGCCCTCCTGATTCAGGTTTTCCGTGATTTCTCTAAATCGCTCGAGGCAAACGCCGGGATGGTTGCTTTAAAAAGGCACGGCCGACATCCTTCCCTAATCCGATGAGACCGATGACCTCGCTGTTCGGTCTCTTTCCCCCAAACAACCCAACCCTACTTCATCGAATAGGTGGTTTCAGAAAGAAAATCACACAGCAACTCTCCTTGTTTGTCGCAAATATACACCGGAGATGGCAAAAAGGTAATGAAATTAATGTTCGCTGCTGATGTTGATTTTCATTTTGCATTCCTTCGGTGGATCTGTTCAATAACATTTACTCACATACCCTGAGGCTTCACAACACACTATTTCTGCATCATTTCGAAACCAGTCGATACACCTCTATATCGTCTCGTAAAATTCCATCGTTCTCAATCTGTAGATTTTTCAGTGTGCAAAAGTCCGACCCTGGTAGCTGAGTGGTCAGAGCGACGGAATGTCATAAGTAACGGCCCGGGTTCGATGCCCGGCTGGGACGGAGATTTTCTCCGCTCAAGGACTGTGTGTTGTGGTGTCCTTATCAAATGGCTCTGAGCACTATGTGACTTAACTTCTGAGGTCATCAGTCCCCTAGAACTTAAAACTACTTAAACCTAACTAACCTAAGGACATCACACACATCCATGCCCGAGGCAGGATTCGAACCTGCGACGGTAGCGGTCACGCGGTTCCAGACTGCAGCGCCTAGAACCGCTCGGCCACCCCGGTCGTCGTGTCCTTATCACTATCATTTCATCCCCATCGACACGCAAGTCGCCTAAGTGGCGTCAACTCAAAAGACTTGCACCAGGCGAACGGTCTACCCGACGGGAGGCCCTAACCACACGGCATTTACAATCTGCATTAATGCTTTACCAAATGCTAGACTCTGAGTTGTCAGTCACGTTGACAATTAGTCGTAAAAGTGCCGCCAGGTGCAGCTATAGAATTCTCCAGTGGCACGGGTACCTTGTACCTTGCTTGCCACCAGAGTAGTTGGTAAGAGGCGATGGAGAGAGGGGGGGGGGGGTTGGAAGCGGACGAGGAGAGCGTCGAATCAGGCGTAATTGGCATCAGCCGAGTGGCGTCTCGACGACGCTAATACCTCCACCGCGGAGCAGCCCCTTCCGTAGCCGCTACCCGCTACGCCCTACCCCCGTCCCTGCACCGCCGAGGCCCACCGCTGACGAGGCGAGAATTAAACGGAGAGCTCATTGTGCGCCGGGCGAGGCGGCTCGTACTCGGAGATTCCACACAATAAATCGATCTCTTAATGCGGAGCCGAAGCATTTAATTAAACTGTCCGGGTGCCGGGAAGAAGGGAGGTCGGCCCGCGCCGAGGCCAGCACCAATATTATGCGACGGCGGCGGCCTGCTAGAGTGGAGCCGGGGCGATTCGGCGCGCACGGCCGGCGCCGTCTGGGCCACTCCAAACAGAGTTCGCCGCGGCGGACCGCGGATACGTCACGCAGTCAGGAGTCTCACGAACCAATTAACGTACGCTTCCTGGGGCAAAAAACCGCCCCACCTCCTCACTATGTTCTTGGTCGCGCCGGTGCTGTCAGACTGTTACCGGAGGAAACAGAACGCAGCATGTCATTCTCAATGGAGAGAAGTCTTCCGAAGTAAGAGTGATTTCAGGTGTGCCGCAGGGGAGTGTCATAGGACCGTCGCTATTCACAATATACATAAATGACCTTGTGGATGACATCGGAAATTCACTGAGGCTTTTTGCAGATGATGCTGTGGTGTATCGAGAGGTTGTAACAATGGAAAATTGCACTGAAATGCAGGAGGATCTGCAGCGAATTGACGCATAGTGCAGGGAATGGCAATTGAATCTCAATTTAGATAAGTGTAATGTGCTGCGAATACATAGAAAGATAGATCCTCATCATTTAGCTACAAAATAGCAGGTCAGCAACTGGAAGCAGTTAATTCCATAAATTATCTGGGAGTATGCATTAGGAGTGATTTAAAATGGAATGATCATATAAAGTTGATCGTCGGTAAAGCAGATGCCAGACTGAGATTCATTGGAAGAATGCTAAGGAAATTAAATCCGAAAACATAGTAAGTAGGTTACAGTACGCTTGTTCGTCCACTGCTTGAGTACTGCTCAGCAGTGTGGGATCCGTACCAGATAGGGTTGATAGAAGAGATAGAGAAGATTCAACGGAGAGCAGATCGCTTCGTTACAGGATCATTTAGTGATCGCGAAAGAGTTACGGTGATGTTAGATAAACTCCAGTGGAAGACTCTGCAGGAGAGACGCTCAGAAGCTCTGTACGGGCTTTTGTTGAAGTTTTGAGAACATACCTTCACCTAGGAGTCAAGCAGTATATTGCTCCCTCCTACGTATATCTCGCGAAGAGACCATGAAGATAAAATCAGAGAGATTAGAGCCCACACAGAGGCATACCGACAATCCTTCTTTCTACGAACAATACGAAACTGGAATAGAAGGGAGAACCGATAGAGATACTCCAGGTACCCTCCGCCACACACCGTCAGGTGGCTTGCGGAGTATGGATGTGGATGTAGATGTAGAAAATCCTTGTCTTTAAGAATTAAATGTCGTGCGCTATTGCTGGCTGAGGTAACGCACGAGTTAGGTTCAGCTGCCCAGGGGAAATGGCGCTCTTACGCCATGCACGTTGGTCTCCTTCCTGGCGGAAAACCCAAAGAGATTCTGGTCATCCATAGAGCACACCAGTGGCAAGACGCAATCAATACCTTCACTACGCGACAACAACGGTGAAGTCACTGATGACAATTCACTAAGGTGGAGTTATTGAACACTATTTTCCGAAACTCCTTCACCAAAGAAGACGAAGTAATAATTCCTGAATTCCAGTCAAGACAACTACCAAGATGAGAAACATAGAAGTAGATATCCTCGGAGTAACGAAGCAGCTTAAATCACTTACTGAAGGCAAGGCCTCCCATCCAGATTGTATGCCAGTCAGGTTCCTCACAGACTATGCTGATAAACTGCTCCATATTTGAAGATTCAAAGTGGAAGCACAGAGCGAGGTGGCGTAGTGATCAGCCCACTAGACTCTCATTCGAGAGGACGACGACTCATATCCTCTTCTGGCAATACAATTTTAGGTTTTCCGTTGTTTCCGTTAATCACATGTGTCAAATTCGGAGATGGTTTCTTTGAAGTGACTGGACTGATTCCTTACGCATCCTTATCTTATGTTCTCCGTCTCTAATGCGCTATCGACGAGCGTTAAATAGTAAACTTGCCTTTTTTGTAGTGAAAACAATAACCTAGGCTGCGGTAAGCCTTTTCTCCGCGAAAACCTTTGTTCTAGAAGTGTTAGTGTCACAGTTTAACCAGAAAACTTTTGCGAAGTTTGGAAAGCATGGGTAGATACTACTAGAATTGAAGCTCTTTAAAAATTCCTCACTTTCGTCCTGTTTCCCAGGCTATTTTTCTATTCGGCTTCATTCTGTTTAGCCTTCAGTAAAATTCTCTTGCTTTTTTCCTAACGTTACTCCTTGACTTTTTGGCTCCTTTGAATTCGTATTTACAGGACCTCGCTGCAGCTATTTGTTTGGTTATATGCGAACTGCGTCTGCTTCTTTCTTTACCTACATTTTGTTTGTTGCAAATATCTTTGCGTCTGACAAGGCAACCTCTTCTGTAGACGTGTTACTATTAGCTGCGGAAAGCTACCCGAGGTTACAAATTTGATCAGCTCTTGGATCTCGTAAAATTGCGCCTCATTCTGACAGCGAAAATACACCGACGGTGTGGCCACGGGAAATGTGTGTCGGCGAGCGTTTCCGCCGGAAGGTAGCGCTGTCTGCCGCTCATTAGTGACGTCAGAGCGACAAGTAGTGGTGGCGGCGCGCGGATGATTTGCACGCAGTTTACGTAATTGCCTCACTTCATCCTCATTCCACTCAGCTTAACCGATTGATCACACAAAAACAATTATCCAGAAACCGATAGAGACGCTTAATGCGCGGTTACCACTCCATATTGCTGGCTGGCGCGATAGATTAACAACTGTCCAGTTGCCGACGTATAACTAACTGGCTGGCTGACTGCTGCCTCAACACCCCGTCCCGCTCCCCCCCCCCCCCCTTTCTCTCTCTCTCTCTCTCTCTCTCTCTCTCTCTCTCTCTCTCTCTCTCTCTCTCTCTCTCGTGTGCTGTCCGACGCGGGTGTATTGATGCTTGTTAACGCCACAGACAAATGGTACAGGCTGGCACAAAAGCAGAGACCATTCCCTTGCCTGTATGTTTTGACCCAGTGCAAAGTCGTAAAATTTTCAACTCGCTACTCAACAGAAATTAGTTTCTTGCAAAACTATTAATTCACTGGTGCATGTTCTGGAACACATTTTTAATACGTGGTACTCTTGTCATTCTTTTGAAGTCTCCTCAGTCCTGAACTTGGATTTTATGAAGGAAAAGTTTATATTGGATCAGTGCAGTGTTCAGGGCAAATTAAGATTAAAACAAAGGCTTAAAAAATTCATGTCTCAACAAAATGTCGCAACATGTTCCACGGGAATCTTGTTTGTTAGAAAATAATTGCAATACGTTAAATACTCATAACATTCACTGACAGACGTTGCCGAATGTAGACTCGGTGTAATGTCTAAAAAAAATGCATCGCTGTCATGTTATGATTAAATAAAGTTACGTATTCGATTTTTTAGGGGGTATTAGAGTGTCAAAGCAGATTTTGAACACTTTCTAGTTCAAAATTACTAGAAACCAAAAAATTACCTGTATTTCTCGAAGGCATTCTAACACTGACAAGCGAACATCAGCAACTTGACCCCATATTTTAAGGAGAAACTAACACACTTTCAAGGTATGTGCAAGATACAGAGGGTGAGGCGTTTATAGCGTCATGGCCATTTTGCCCGGAACGAAAGGGAAAATCGAAAATCTTCCCATACAAACTCTGCAGTATTCATAAGCGAACATAAAGAGACTGCCATCAGATCGTCTTTAACATGCCATTCTCAATGTTTTTTCAGGGTAAAATTACTTTTTGTAAATGGGATGGTGTACTTTATTTTACGGAAATGGGGTGATAGGTGATGTCATATTGGACAAATAAGACAGCAAATGCTTTTCACTATGTCTTCTTCTTCTTCTTCTTCTTCTTCTTCTCTCTCTCTCTCTCTCTCTCTCTCTCTCTCTCTTATCGTTATTCAAGGAAGGGTATCAATTTGTTTACGTAAGTTGGTTTGTTGTTGTTGTTTTATTTGTATTCTCATTACGATACTTTGTTTACAGGATTGTTGACATCGGTACGAATTTATCTAGAGCCAATTTAAACCTCGTAAGAACAGTACCTACTATTCTCCGTAAGCTCCACTTCGTTTTGTAATCATGGATGTTCGACACACGATTAATGAGAGAATCGATATGATATACATTTATGTTGAAGCTCGTAGGAGTGCTAGAGCAGCTTGCAACTTATGCAGAGAACAGTTCCCTGAAAGGGGGCAGCCATGTGGAAGATATTTTCAACGACTTGCGAACTTATTCTCTGAGTCGGGTGGTGACGCAGCAAGAAAACATCATCGAAGAAGAGATGCTACTGGGGAAAATTCGGAAGTGGCTGTGTTAGTTGCACTTGCCGATAATCCTCACGTACGTTCCCGTCCATTGGAACGTGATTCGCGAACTTCCCAAAGGAGTGTTCTTCGAATAATTAAGCGTAATAAATTCCATCCATATCACGTTAGTTTACATCAAGCCCCTTCGTGGGGATGATTTTCAGAAGCGTGTTGTATTTTGTCTATGGGCTCTAGAGGACAAATTGAAAATGATACATTTTTAAACATTTTATTTTCTGTTTACGTGACATTTACCAGTAACGCTCAAATGGATCGATATAATATACGTTATTCGTCAGTGGAAAATCCAAGACGGTTACTGGAAGTTGAGCATCAAAGGCAGTGGAGCATGAATATTTGGGGTGGAAATCTGGAATTACGTACCACTGGAGCGTACTTAATTAAAGGTAAACTGAATAGCAGGAAATACGGAAAGTTGAATCAAGAATTTCCAGCGTTGCTTTAAGACGTGGCCCTTGCGGAACGGACTGCCATTTGGTATCAACAGGATGGTTACCCATCTCCTTACTCAGCTATAGTTTGAGAAATACTAAACAGAGATTATCCTGCCCGATGGATAGGATGTAGATGGCCGTCCATTGGCTGCTCGTCCCCGGGTCCAACGCCCCCTCCCCCGCTTTCCCAGACTTTATCTTATTGGCATACAAGGAGGGCGTAGTTCATCAAGAAATGCCAACCACACCCGAAAATCTGCGTCAGAAAGTTAGAAATGTCTGCGCATAAATCAGCAAAGAAATGGAAAACCCGTGTGGCTAGGGCCTCCCGCCGGGTAGACCGTTCGCCTGGTGCAGGTCTTTCGAGTTGACGCCACTTCAGCGACTTGCGTGTCGACGGGGATGAAATGACATTACCTAGTGAGTGAAGGAAACCTCCAACCCAAACGGGAATCGAACCCGGGCCGTTAGGTGTGCCATTCCGTCGCGCTGACCAATCAGCTACCAGGGGCAGACAGAAAAGAAATGTTGAGCGCTGTTCAGTAGTCTTTTGAAGCGCGTTTTCAGAAATTCATTAAAGTTAATGGCCCTCGCTTTGAGCATTTACTAAACTTGAATTCGTTCTAATGTGGATAGGAATTGTGGTTATGCAGTGTACATGTACTGTACGTATTGTACGTAAATGGATGTCAGTGAAGACAAAATCTGTGAAAACCTTCTGCTCTCTTATTTGTCCAATATCACATCACCTATCACCCTTAGTGGATAAATGTATTAACACTTTTTATACTCAAAACTGAATGACCTCTCCATTTCCGTGGAAGAAAATACACGATCTCATTTTTTTTAAATGTAAGTAGACCCCGAAAAAACATTGAGAGTGCCATATGAAGGACGCGTTACAGTACTCTCTTATGTCCTCTTATGAATACGAAAAATTTTGTAGGAAAAAATTTCGATTTTCCTCTTTCGTTTCGGAGCAAAATGACCACGACACTACAAATGCCTCGCCCTGTACATGCCCTAGGAATCGATCCCGACGAAAATTAGAACCGTTATTCTTATAGTACGCAGTTCCGATCACCTGAAAGTACAGCCTTCAAACATAAGCGCGCACCAGTTATTTCTCAGTCGCTCCACCCAACCACAGTCTCTATTTGTTCAAATGGCTCTGAGCACTATGAGACTTAACATCTGAGGTATTCAGTTCCCTACAACTTATAACTACTTAAACCTAACCAACCTAAGGACATCACACACTCCCTTGCCAGAGGCAGAATTCGAACCTGCGACCGTAGCGGTCGAGCGGTTCCAGACTGTAGCGCCTAGAACCGCTCAGCCACTGCGGCCGGCTCTTTTTGTCCAAGCGCGGTGTACTGTACATTGATTCGTTCATTGTGGCGAAGGGAGCGGTTTATAACCTGTAGCTGCTTTGAACATTTTCATACTGCGATTCACATATACAGTGTGGATGAATGAAATGAATGAGTATGTTGCTAAAGACTTAGCGTAGTGCTATTTAATTATTAATATCGCTGTTGTGCGCTATTTTCGTTGGTTTCTAAGACTGACATTGTTGAAGTGAAGTGCATCTAGAGGAGTTGCGCCGATATTGTGTGTATGTGTGTGTTTGTATGTGTACGAAGCGGACATAATACATACTGTTTTCGCGTCAGATAAAGCGTTCTTGAACAAGTTTTCGAAACACGTTCGGCAGTCGTGACTCCTACTGCTGTTCCCACGCCTTCAACAGCCCACGAATAGGTGTGATCTGGTTGTCACTGCATGACGGGAGTAGGGGACTACCTTTTAAGGTTGCACTATATAGGGTGGTCCATTGATCGTGACCGGGCCAAATATCTCACGGAATAAGCATCAAACGAAAAAACTACAAAGAACGAAACTCGTCTAGCTTGAAGGGGCGGTATGGTTGGCCCACTAGATGGCGCTGCCATAGGTCAAACGGATATCAACTTTTTTTAGCTAAGAAACCCCCATTTTTATTACATATTCGTATAGTACGTAAAGAAATATGAATGTATTAGTTGGACCACTTTTTTCGCTTTGTGATAGATGGCACTGTAATAGTCACAAACGTAGACGTACGTGGTATCACGTAACATTCCGCCAGTGCGGTCGGTATTTGCTTCGTGATACATTACCCGTGTTAAAATGGACCGTTTACCAGTTGCGGAAAAGGCCGATATCGTGTTGATGTATGGCTATTGTGATCAAAATGCCCATCTGGCGTGTGCTATGTATGCTACTCGGTATCCTAGACGACATCATCCAAGTGTCCGAACCGTTCACCCGTTAGTTACGTTATTTAAGGAAACATGAAGTGTTCAGCCACATTTGAAACGTCAACCACGACCTGCAACAAATGATGCCCAAGTAGGTGTTTTAGCTGCTGCCGCGGCTAATCCGCACATCAGTAGCAGACAAATTGCGCGATAAGCGGGAAACTCAAAAACGTCGGTGTTGAGAATGCTACATCAACGTCGATTACACCCGTACCATATTTCTATGCACTAGGAATTGCATGACGACGACTTTGAACGTCGTGTACAGTTCTGCCACTGGGCAGAAGAGAAATTACGGGACGATGGCGGATTTTTTGCACGCGTTCTATTTAGCGACGAATCGTTATTCATCAACAGCAGTAACGTAAAGCGGCGTAATATTCAGTATTGTGCAACGGAAAGTCCACGACGGCTGCGACAAGTGGAAAATCGGCGACCTTGGCGGGTTAATGTATGGTGCGGCATTATGGGAGGAAGGATAATTGGCCCACATTACACGACGGATGTCCGGCACATAGCTCGCATGTGGTTGAAGCGGTATTGAAAAGCATATTTCATGACAGGTGGATTGGTCGTCGAAGCACGTTCACCGGATCTGATGTCCCCGGATTTCTTTCTGTGGGGAAAGTTGAAGGATATTTGCCATCGTGATCCACCGACAACGTCTGACAACATGCGTCAGCGCATTGTCAATGCATGTGCGAACATTAGTGAAGGCGAACTACTCGCTGTTGAGAGGAATGTCGTTACACGTATTGCCAAATGCATTGAAGTTGACGGACATCATTTTGAGCATTTATTGCATTAATGTGGAATTTACAGGTAATCGCGCTGTAACAGCATGCGTTCTCAGAAGTGATAAGTTCACATTGGAACAACCGAAATAAAATGTTCAAACGAACCTACGTTCTGTATTTTAATTTAAAAAACCTACCTGTTACCAACTGATCGTCTAAAATTGAGAGTCATATGTTTGTGACTATTACAGCGCCATGTATTACAAAGCGGAAAAAGTGGTCCAACCAAAACATTCATATTTCTTTACATACTACACGAATATATAATAAAAATGGGGTTTCCTATTTAAAAAAAACGCAGTTGATATTTGTTTGACCTATGGCAGCGCCATCTAGCGCGCCAACCATAGCGGCATATGGCTTCCCCTTCAAGCTAGACAAGTTTCGTTCTTTGTAGTTTTCTTGTTTGACGCTTATTTCGTGAGATATTTGGCCCGGTCACGATCAATGGACCACCCTGTATATCATACGTTTTCTGTCAAACAGGAAAAATATTTCATAAATTTCTCTTGCAGTGTTGCCCTAACTATACAGGATGTTACAAAAAGGTACAGCAAACGTTCAGGAAACATTCCTCACACAAAAAGAAAGAAAATATGTTATGTGGACATGTGTCCGGAAACGATTACTTTCCATGTTAGAGCTCATTTTATTACTTATCTTCAAATCACATTAATCATGGAATGGAATGGAATGGAAACACGCAGCAACAGAACGTACCAGCGTGACTTCAAACACTTTGTTACAGGAAATGTTCATAATGTCCTCCGTTAGCGAGGATACATGCATCCGCCCTCCGTCGCATGGAATCCCTGATGCGCTGATGCAGCCCTGGAGAATGGCGTATTGTATCACAGCCGTCCACAATACGAGCACGAAGAGTCTCTACATTTGGTACCGGGGTTGCGTAGACAAGAGCTTTCAAATGCTCCCATAAATGAAAGTCAAGGGGGTTGAGGTCAGGAGAGCGTGGAGGCCATGGAATTGGTCCGCCTCTACCAATCCATCGGTCACCGAATCTGTTGTTGAGAAGCGTACGAACACTTCGACTGAAATGTGCAGGAGCTCCATCGTGCATGAACCACATGTTGTGTCGTACTTGTAAAGGCACATGTTCTAGCAGCACAGGTAGAGTATCCTGTATGAAATCATGGCGGTGAATCGAGGAAGTACAGTACGCCCACATCTCGTGGTCGTGCGGTAGCGTTCTCGCTTCCCGCGCCCGGGTTCCCGGGTTCGATTCCCGGAGGGGTCAGGGATTTTCTCTGCCTCGTGGTGGCTGGGTGTTGTGTGTTGTCCTTAGGTTAGTTAGGTTTAAGTAGTTCTAAGTTCTAGGGGACTGATGACCATAGATGTTAAGTCCCATAGTGCTCAGAACCATAATCTGAAGTACAGTACATACTGACGAAACTAAAATGAGCGCTAGCATGGAAATTAAGCGTTTCCGGACACATGTCCACATAACATCTTTTCTTTATTTGTGTGTGAGGAATGTTTCCTGAAAGTTTGGCCGTACCTTTTTGTAACACCCTGTATACTGGTATTTTTTGATTATGGGATGGCCTAAGGGTGACACTGTGTACTGAAACAGGTATCCAATAGACAAAAATAAAATATTACGACTGTAGAGTAAAACATATATTATTTCTTAAGTGTATTAGTCGCACTTCCAACAGACAATATGTTGAGAATACGTAAATGAAGAAATTTTCTGGACATTAGCGGACCACTTAAAACGTCCCGCCAGCGGAATCCGTGTTGACCCATCAGGCGGCACTTGAGTCTCGCCCGGCTGCCGCTTGCGCAGGCACCAACTCCTCCGCCTCTGGAGCTAGCCTCTCTGAGCGCGAGGCGAGAGCAGCACCAGAGCACAGCAGACCAGAGGCGCCGCTTAATAGCCGCGCCCGGCGACGCCTTGGCAGCCGTCCACCGGCTCTGCTGCTCCCCCCCCCCCCCCCAGACCCCCTCCTCCTCCCACACCCCCTCACCAGCCCTACCACACAGCGCCACAAGAGTTACGTCTGAGCGCATGCAAATCTCCAGCCGAGCCGACACGACCTCCTTTCCGCGCCGTCCCCTGCATCTCGGCGGTCGTCATCGTGAAAAGCGCCGCTTTAAGGAGAAACGCCCAGTGTGAACTCTCAGCATAGAGACCAGGGCGGTGTTCACTTTCCAGACGAACAAATAAAGACGTCTCTTGACAACGTCGTGACAACTGAAAATTTTTGCCACAACGGGACTCGAACTCGAATATACTGTTTACCACGAACGCTTGGTTTAACCTTTCATTTATTTACATTTAATTCGTTTCTAGTATTTTCCGATGTAAAAGGTATGTCAGTGGTAAGTGATCTACAGTGAAGAGCCAAGGAAACTGGTACACCTGCCTAGTATCGTTTAGGGCCCCCGCGGACACGCAGAAGTGCCGCAACACGACGTGGTACGGACTCGACTAATTGCTGGACTACTGTTGGCGGGAATTGACACCACGAATCTTGCAGGGGTGTCCATAAATCCGTAGGAGTACGAGGGGGTGGCGTTCTCTTCTAAAAAGCACGTTGCAAGACATCCCAGATATGCTCAATGTCTGGGTAGTTTGGTGGCCAGCGCAAGCTTTTAAACTCAGGGGAGTGTTCGTAGAGTCACTGTGCAGCACTTCTGGATGTGTGCGGTGTCGCATTGTCCTGCTGCAATTGCCGAAGTTAATCGGAAAGCACAATGGACGTGAGTGGATTCAGGTGATCGGACAGAATGCTTCCGTGCGTGTCACTTGTCAGAGTGGTATCTATACGTATCAGGGGTCCCGTATCACTCCAGTTGCACATCGCTGTGGCTGAGCGGTTCTAGGCGCTTCAGTCTGGAACCGCGCGACCGCTACTGTCGCAGGTTTGTATCCTGCCTCGGGCATGGGTGTGTGTGATGTCCTTAGGTTAGTTAGGTTTAAGTAGTTCTAAGTTCTAGGCGACTGACGACCTCAGATGTTAAGTCCCATAGTGCTCAGAGCCATTTGAACCATTTGAGCCATTTGCACATGCCCCACACCATTACAGAGCCTCCACCAGCTTGAACAGTCCTCTGCTGACATGAAGAGTCCATGAATTCTTGAGGCTATCTCCATACCCGTACACGTAGATCCGCTCGATACAAGTTGGAACGAGACTCATCCGAGCAAGCAACAGTCCACTGTCGGTGTTGAAAGGCCCAGGCGAGGCGTAAAGGTTTGTGTCGTGCAGTCATCAAGGGTAAACGATTGGGCCATCGGCTCCGAAAGCCCATATCGATGATGTTTCGTTGAATGGTTCGAACGGTGACACTTATTAATGATGCAGCATAGAAATCTACATCAATTTGCGGAAGGGTTGCACTTCTGTCACGCTGAACGATTCTCTTCAGTCGTCGTTGGTCCCGTTCTCTCAGAATCTTTTCCCGGCAGCAGCGATGTCGGAGATGTGATGTTTTACGCGATACTTGATATTTTCGGTACTCCCGTGGAATGGTCGTGCGGGAAAATCCCCACTTCATCGCTTCCTGGGAGATGCTGTGTCCCATCACTGGTGCGCCGACCATAACACCACGTCCAAACTTGCTTAAATGTTGACAACCTCCCACTGTAGCAGAGGTAACCGATCTGCGCCAGACACTTGTTGTCTCATATAGGCGTTGCCGATCGCAGCGCCGTATTCTGCCTGTTTAATTACCTCTGCATTTGAAAACGCATGCCTGTAACAGTTTCTTTAGCGCTTCAGTGTATAATCGAGTGTAGTTAGACGCAGTCCTGACCTATGAAGCTACGCTTTGTCATACGACTGTTTATGACCCAATATTCATATTGTAAACGCTCTATGACTACAAGTAAGTAAAGAACTCTCTCACAGTAACACACACACACACACACACACACACACACACACACATATATATATATATATATATATATATATATATATATATATATATATATATATATATATATATATATATATATATATATGCGCGACGAAAAATGGACATGAATACCTTATGTAATTGAAAATCAGACAATATGTAATCACTCTCAAATCCCACAAAAAGCGTACGGTGTGGACACGTGCGGATTATTGCCAAATGTTCTGCAGTGAGGTCGGTTCCTCTTGACTGTAATTACGAAACTTCGATTTGAAAAATGATCTGTCACTGAAATACCTCATCAAAGCAATTGAATCGTAACCTAAACTGGTGTCAAAAATTAAAGCTTTTTCCCTGTCCTGTGTCTAATTCACGAGTGGTGGGGGTGGGGGGGGGGGGGGAGTAATGTTAGGATCGGTGGATTGGAAGGAACGATCCAACACGCAGGTCACCCCGCTCTCCAGACATTACGCCCCTTCACTTTTTTTTCTGGAGCTGTATCAAGGACAGAGTCTTCGTCACATCAGTTGCTGACATCTACGAACTGAAGGCTAAGATACAAGTTGCTGTGGGTACTATGACAGAACACGTGTTACGAAACACCTGGTGGGAACTGGAACACCGCCTCGACATTTTCCGAGCTGCCAAGGGAGCACACGTTGAGGTTTACTAACGTAAGTGGTCTTACAAAAAAACTAGTAACACTGACCTATTTAACGGCATCAAATGTAACTTATTATGTCAAATGGTTATTCTGTTATAAATTTTTATAATCAGGGCAAGACTTTGTGCTCACGCTGTATATCAAAACTAACATAAGAATCCCTTTTCGTTACAACTGGTTGTTTAGTTATCCCAGATCGTGGACGAAAAAAAAAAGTACTTTAGATTTACAAATGTCGTTAACAGCATTTAACTTTTTGTACATATTTCTTCTATGAGTTGTAACAAAAATAAAATTAGGTGGATGTATCCAAACAGCTTTCTACACCATTTTCACTTTTCAGCATCTGAGACACAGCCTGTAATCTTCTGAAGCGTTTGAAAGGCATTTTTAAAACGTTTTTACTAGTATTTAAACTCTGTTTGTATTAACAACTGGTAATATTAATTAACAGATACTGAATGAGAGCGTTTTAACAACAGTTTTTGGCTGGTGGTGGTATGAAAATAAATTTAAATTTGGTACAAACATACAGCATTATATGATCAGATAAAAATGTGACAGTGAACTTGTAAAATAAACCGATTCCAAAAAAAGAACTTTTCGGCAGTGAACTAGTTCCCGCTGATGACCAAGACCTATCTCTAACTCATAACTCTGCTACTGTTTACTTCGTATAGTACTAATACGTAATACCACCCTACTGTACCGATGAAAACATCCACCTGCATGACTAAGTGGCTAGTAAAAAAAGTTGGGGAGCTCCCCAGTTCGATTATCTGTGAGCAGCTCGTACAGTATATTCCCAGATCAGACAGTCTGGAATGCAATCCACAAGGCCAAGCTAAAACCTACTTGAATGAATGAACAGCCGAAGTGGATTGTAATCAAGTATATTGCACCAACATGTGATCCATATTTATTTTATTGCTGAAACGTATAGCCAAGCCAACGAAACGAGAGTGAAATATGAGAGTTCTGGTATGACACTGTCTTGATATAAGCTCCAGGAAATTCTAGGATACGATTTTAAATGCGAACATCTTAATGCAGAAGCTATGAAATACCATTCCACTGTACATTACTTTGGCCACGGACGTGATATTGAAATATAATTGGTTTCTTCCATAGAAATGCCCACGGACAGCCATTAATCAAAACAAACCAAGTACATATTTTTGAATTAAAACTTTTTCCGCTCTATAAATTTCTTTACTTACGTGTGTGATTTGCTGCATTAACAGCGTTTAAAATTTTACGCTTAAAAAGGGTCTAAATCAAGAAAATTCTGGTTGTGCATAAAAATAAAGACGGCTGTTCAAACGTTTCATACAGGGCGTATAACTATATGTAAAAATAATGGTCGATACTTAGAGGTTCCCTGATGTTGGCGGGAGAAAAAAGCGTAATTAAAAGCCACAAAAACGTTTATCATTCACAAATTAATTTAAAGATATGGACATTATCTGATGTAAGGGTATTTGTAACCACACCGGAGGACACTTTATTTACTTCTAAAGACAATGTTTATCTTTGTACATCACGACGTATATGCAGTGTAATAACTTGAGTTTCGTTTTTATCTAAGGCGACCACCTTGTGTTACAACCTGGACAATTATTACCACAGTGAAGCGAAGTACAGTAGCAAGTTTTCAGTCATAAAACGTTAAAAGCTTCAAGCAAGATACCGGCGCAAACGAGTACTGCATAGATGGTGCAGATTTCCAGTAGAATTAGCGAGAGTAAAATAAAACTATCGTAAAAATTAGCCTTTCGAAAGAGGAAGATGATAGTTGCGATAGCACAACGTTGTCAGGCATCCGCATACGGTGGTCGGGCAGAGAAAATTACCTTTGTCTCAGATTGTCTGTAGCTGGAATGCAAGTGCGAGGTGTTTTTTCACAGTTGGCGACTGTAAAAACGAATTTACTGCGAAATTTTTACGACAAGTGCGTCGGTAGTATAACGCCGTCGTAGTGGAGTGGTACGCCTATATATATTGCAAAAGGAGGAACAGGTTCCTTGTAAAAGTCTCCACTACGAATCTCTCCTTTGCGAAACTGGCTGCGTGAGCGAATCGTTCCAGAGGTCGACTTGGACGTAAAATTAGCCACGTCTGGCTGTCGGCTATGACCTTCGCACTGTCTGGATTCTCTCTCTCTCTCTCTCTCTCTCTCTCTCTCTCTCTCTCTCTCACTCTCTCACACACACACACACACACACACACACACACACACACACACGGCATGACACGACAGGACATCACACAGTCTGAGAGGTGCGTATAGTTCGGAGAGAAGAATTGTGTATGTGAATATGAGTGCCCCGGGGATGTGCCCAAACGACTGGAGATCTGCAGACTGGTAATAGCGGCTCATTAGCGTGTTGTAGATTGATGCTGTTGCTCCGCGAAATTCCACACGAACGTAGTTCAGCGTTCCCTCGGCGGATCACGTAGGCTGGTTTCTTAGCCGTTCTTCACGCCAGTTTCTTGCGCCTGACTCGGCCGGAGGCGTAGACCGGTTGGCAATCCTTTGTTGCCTCCTCTACACACACACACACACACACACACACACACACACACACACACAGGCTGACTTGCAGCAGATTTGTCCATTCTGACCAGTAGTTACTGAGCGAAATATCCTTCGTTATTGAATTGCAGAAAGAGTCGCAAAGGGCAATTTGAGCACGTCCAGACTGGAACCTGCATCACGTGGTTCACAGTTGTGAAACGATGGTCCTCTCGTCCCTTGCGATGTCCTCGTGTCGTGCGATGTATTACACGTAATCCACATATTCCTGTCGTTGCGGAGTATGCGATCCAGATTGTGAGCCTAGTCCACCACTAACTAATAATCAAAATTTTTCTCAGGACTTTCTTCGATAGAGGGTTCTACTTTCGGGTTTGTAGCTGATTAAGTATTTTTTTGGAAATACACTGGCGGGAAAAAAATCGCATCACCTACAAGGAGTTGTGTGACATAAACGAAAGTTGGTATGCGTGTTTCTGCATCTCAAGGATGATGTCTGTTTCGATTTCGTGCCAGTCGCATAAGAGTGACGCTAGTAGCGGCATTGAGAGAATACAATGAGGTCTGCTTTGCATACACGCTGTAAGGGTCGCTAGCGTTGGTTACCATTCGGACTGGACGTGGTGAGTTGACATCAGTCAAGAATGCCTCTAAGGGGGGTAGGACGTCAAACGGGCCGACTTGGAGCAGGAGAGGCATCACAAGACATTTTATTTTCTACTGTCTATAATTTTACAACTAAATTCATAAAACTTTGTCAGCATGACCAGAAAGGATTCAGGATTCACACTCATAGCAGTGGAAGTTCAAAAACATAACAAAATAATTTTTTTACATGCGAAATATCGTCATTTTTTCGCTTACTATTGGCTGCATTTGTTGCTGTAGGTACGTTTTTCTTCACAAGTAAGAGAGATTCTTTGATGAATTTTGAATAGCATACAAACCTTACTTACAGGTGTAAGAAACTCTAGCATTTTCCAAATCTATTAAAAACTGTGGTAAAAATTGAGATAATTAACTACAAAATTTGATTTTTTTCTAAATATAAAGTTTAAAACGTAAGAGCTCATTCATTTTTTCATAAATTAAATAGATGCTAGAGTTTCAGACACCTGTAAGTATGGTTTGTATACTGTGCAAAATTCATCGAACAGTCTCTCTTACTTATGAAGAAAAGTGTACCTATAGCAACAAATACAGCCAAAAGTAAGTGAAAAAAATGATGAAATTTCGCATGTAAAAAAAGTTATTTTGTTATGTTTTTGAACTTCCGCTGCTACGAGTGTGAATCCTGAATCATTCCTGGTCATGCTGACAATGTTTTATGAATTTGCTTGCAAAAGTATAGACAGTGGAAATTAAAATGTCCTGTGGTGCCTCTCCTGCTGCAAGTCGACCCTTGGCCCGTTTGACGTTCTACCCCCCCCCCCCCCCTTAAGGCGACAAAAACTCCATTATCAGCACCTCACTGAGTTTGAAAAAGGTAGTGTAATAGGGCTATGAGAAGCTGGATGTTCCTTCTGCCATACTGCAAAAATTCTTCGCTGACGTGTAGCCACTGTACGGGACTGGTGGCAGCGATAGTCTTGAGAATATACTGTCGCAAGAAAACCACATGGCACTACAGAGAAGGAAGACAATCGTGTTTGGCGTAAGGCTCTGGCGCATCATAGACTGCATCTGCAGTAGCAATCTGAACCTCAGTTGACACCATAGTGATACAACGAACTGTTACAAATCGGTTACTTCGAGGACTGCTCTGAATCAGACGCTCTGTAGCGCGCATTCCACTGACTCTAAACCATCGTCATGTGCGACTTCAGTAGTGTCAAGCGAGAACTCATTGGAAGGTAGGATGGAGATCTGTTGTTTTCTAATGGAAGCTGGTTCTGCCTCGGTGGCGGCGACGGGCCATGTTTTGATTAGAAGAAGGTCAGCTCAGCGCCTGCAACCAACCTCCTTGTATCCTACTCTCTCTGGACCTCCGTCTGGCATTATGGTCTACCACCAGATCTGTCTCCAACCGAGCACATTTGAGTCATCATCTGGACGGGAACACGAAGATTTAATTGCCGTTATCTGGAATGTGAGTCCAGTGTGCTAGGCAAACGCATCTTTTCGCTCGGAATATGGACAACCATCAACTGCATAATGATGACGACAACGAAAATTTGTGCCGGACCGGGTCTCGAGACCGGATTTCCGTTTCATCGGGAGCTTTAACTTTATCTTTAGGTTATCCGAGCACACTTCACAACCAGACGCAGATTTCTGTGTTTCATCAACCATGTCTGGTAGCGAATCGTGCTCAGGTAGCCTAATAGTAAGGCGGCTGCTTGGAATAAGTAGAAAATCCGGCCTATATCTACATCTACATTTATACTCCGCAAGCCACCCAACGGTGTGTGGCGGAAGGCACTTTACGTGTCACAGTCATTACCTCCCTTTCCTGTTCCAGTCGCGTGTGGTTCGCGGAAAGAACGACTGCCAGAAAGTCTCCGTGCGCGTTAGAATCTCTCTGATTTTACATTCGTGATCTCCTCGGGAGGTATGAGTAGGGGGAAGCAATATATTCGATACCTCATCCAGAAACGCACCCTCTCGAAACCTCGACAGCAAGCTACACCGCGATGCAGAGCGCCTCTCTTGCAGAGTCTGCCACTTGAGTTTGCTAAACATCTCCCCTATCGCTATCACGCTTACCAAATAACCCTGTGACGAAACACGCCGCTCTTCTGTGGATCTTCTCTATCTCCTCTGTCAACCGGACCTGGTATGGATCCCACACTGATGAGCAATACTCAAGTATAGGTCGAACGAGTGTTCCGTAAGCCACCTCCTTTGTTGATGGACCACATTTTCTAAGGGCTCTTCCAATGTATCTCAACCTGGCACCCGCCTTACCAACAATTAATTTTATATGGTCATTCCACTTCAAATCGTTCCGCACGCATACTCCCAGATATTTTACAGAAGTAACTGCTACCAGTGTTTGTTCTGCTATCATATAATCATACAATAAATTATCCTTCTTTCTATGTATTCGCAATACATTGCATTTGTCTATGTTAAGGGTCAGTTGCCACTCCCTGCACCAAGTGTCCATCCGTTGCAGATCTTCCTGCATTTCGCTACTATTTTCTAATGCTGCAACTTCTCTGTATACTACAGCATCATCCGCGAAAAGCAGAATGGGGCTTCCGACACTATCTACTAGGTGATTTATGTATATTGTGAACAGCAATCGTCCCATAACACTCCCCTGTGGCACGCCAGAGGTTACTTTAACGTCTGTAGACGTCTCTCCATCCAACTCTAGCCCGGCACAAGTTTTCGTCATCGACATTCCATTATATTTCTGATGGTTCTCCATATTCGTAACTGTGAATAGATTTTAAGTATTTCGTAACGACTGTTCACCGCAGTACCGTGCTTGCATATCCTAAATTACATTGCATCGTACTCCTGATGGAACAACACTGGCACTGCATTGTCGTAATATCGTAGATAAAATGGCTGCTAACCACGTCCCGCCTCAAATACACGCTTCGGAAACATTTTTAACACATTCCCACACTCTAACATGTCATTTACTCTGGACGCAGCTAGATGGGGTACACGGCGCATCCCCCCCCTCCCCCACCTCTCCCCCGCTACAAAGTGGAAGCGGTAGGTGGATCAAACAAAATGTCCAGACACTCTGTGACCAAAATGGTACTGAAACAGAGGATGACAGGCTGAAGGGCGAAGTACTAAATGTCTTTTTCCAAAGCTGTTTCGCAGAAGAAGACTGCACTGTAGTTCCCTCTCTACATTGTCGCACAGATGACAAAATGGTAGATATCGAAATAGACGACAGAGGGATAGAGAAACAATTAAAATCGCTCAAAAGAGGAAAGGCCGCTGGACCTGATGGGATATCAGTTCGATTTTACACAGAGTAAGCGAAGGAACTTGTCCCCCTTCTTGCAGCGGTGTACCGTAGGTCTCTAGAAGAGCGTAGCGTCCCATATGATTGGAAAAGGGGGCAGGTAATCCCCGTTTTCAAGAAGGGACGTTGAACAGATGTGCAGAACTATAGACCTACATCCCTAACGTCTATCAGTTGTAGTATTTTGTAACACGTATTGTGTTCGAGTATAATGACTTTTATGGAGACTAGAAATCTCTGTAGGAATCAGCATGGGTTACGAAAAAGACGATCGTGTGAAACCCAGCTTGCGCTATTCGTCCACGAGACTCAGAGGGCCAAAGACACGGGTTCCCAGGTAGATGCCGTGTTTCTTGACTTCCGCAAGTTACCCACAGTCAAAAAAATGGTTCAAATGGCTGTGAGCACTATGGGACTTAACATCTGTGGTCATCAGTCCCCTAGAACTTAGAACTACTTAAACCTAACTAACCTAAGGACATCACACACATCCATGCCCGAGGCAGGATTCGAACCTGCGACCGTAGCAGTCTCGCGGTTCCGGACTGAGCGCCTTAACCGAGAGATCACCGCGGCCGGCTACCCACAGTCGTTTAATGAACAAAGTAAGGGCATATGGCCTATCAGACCAATTGTGTGATTGGATTGAAGAGTTCCTAGATAACAGAACGCAGCATGTCATTCTCAATGGAGAGAAGTCTTCCGAAGTAAGAGTGATTTCAGGTGTGCTGCAGGGGAGTGTCATAGGACCGTTGCTCTTCACATTATACATAAATGACCTCGGGGGTGAGATCGGCAGTTCACTGAGGCTTTTTGCGGATGATGCTGTGGTATATCGAGAGGTTGTACCAATGGAAAATCGTACTGAAATGCCAGAGGATCTGCAGCGAATTGACGCATGGTGCAGGGAATGGCAATTGAATCTCAATGTAGACAAGTGTAATGTGCTGCGAATGCATAGAAAGATAGATCCCTCATCATTTAGCTACAAGATATCCCACAACTTATCTGGGAGTACGCATTAGGAGTGATTTAAAATGAAATGATCAAATAAAGTTGATCGTCGGAAAGCAGATACCAGACTGCGATTTATTGGAAGAATCCCGAGGAAATGCAATCCGAAAACAAAGGAAGTAGGTTACAGTACGCTTGTTCGCCCACTGCTTGAGTACTGCTCAGCAGTGTGGGATCCGTACCAGATACGGTTGAGAGAAGAGATAGAGAAGATCCACCGGAGAGCAGCGCGCTTCGTTGCAGGATCATTTAGTAATCGCGAAAGCGTTACGGGGATGATAGATAAACTCCAGTGGAAGACTCTGCAGGAGAGACGTTCAGTAGCTCGGTAGGGCTTTTGTTGCAGTTTCGAGAACATACCTTCGCCGAGGATTCAAGCAGTATATTGGTCCCTCCTACGTATATCTCGCGAAGAGACCATGAGCATAGAATCAGAGAGATTAGAGCCCACACAGAGGCATACCGAGAATCCTTCTTTCCAAGAACAATACGAGACTGGAATAGAAGGGAGAACCGAGGTACTCAAGATACCCTCCGCCACTATCGGAGTATGGACGTAGATATCGGAGTATGGACGTAGATGTAGATTGTCATAACCCGTACAACAATATCTACATTGTAGGGTAACGGGAATAGGCAAGAAGGAAGAAGAAGAAGACGACGATGATGATGATAATCTTTTAATGATTGAATTCTTTCACCCAAAGAGAAAATGAAATCATACGGTGATTTAGAGCACAGTGGAAAGACACTAGTTAGCTTTCACATTTCTACGTCATCAGAAATAAAATGACATGAGCAAAGATAAAGACCTACGTAAATCACACTGAGTATTATGTACAGGGCGTAAGTATTGTCTGTATGCGCGCTCGGTGATTTGTGAGGGCTGTTTCGTACTCGAATTCTACCAAGACACACCCCGCGTTACCTGCGGCGCTGATGAAGTAGTGTGTCTGGTGTCTGGTCGAGACAGAGGCAGCGACGCCAGTCCGAACCGCAGCCTGGGCGTCGGCCGCGCATACAGTAATTGGCGGCCGTAATTGGCGGGTGGGCCCTCAGGCGGCGGTGGTGGTCGGCGCGGGGGCGGAGGCGGGGGCGGCAGCGTCAGAAACTCGATTTGTCTGGCCGGCGCGGCCGCCGCACGTGAGAACAGCCCAAGAGTGAAGCGCGACGGCGGGCGCAATCAGGCGGCCAATCAGCGCGCCAGGTTGCGCCCCGGTGCCAATCAGGCGCGGAGCTGCTCGGCGCGGGAGGGAGGGGGGAGAGGAGCCGGGGATTTCCCTGCACCGCGCCGGCCGCCGATTTCGGGCTTGTCGCCCGGCGAGTAATCAAAAGGAAGTAATGCGCAGCTCGCGCGACGAACCGAAGAGCGCGTTCACACACACACACACACACACACACACACACACACACACACACACACACACACACACACACACAGTCGCTCTCAAACGCCCTCTCTCAAGCAGGCATAAATTCCGATGCGAGGCAGTGCGGCTTAATGGAGAGCTGTACAGGGCGAAGAATACGAGTAATGGAAGTCTTGGCCAGAGTTCCACGTCCGCACTAACTACCACCGCCTCTAAACTTTCCATGGCACTGCTGGTGCAGTGCGTTTTCTCCTCCTTTTTCCCTGGCGCAGATTTATAAAAGAGAAGACTTCAATCTGTCTGCTACAAAGTACTCATTCGAGCTTGCAAATTTGATATGCAGGAGGTCAGAAAAAATCTGAGAAGGTTATAAGGGTGTTGCTGGGGAAGCTGTGCTAAGAAATGATTATTAAGGTAAAGATTCTATACGTTGCGCCGTTTACGGCTTATGAAGTATTGAATTTAGCCAAATGTAAGCAACCTGCCATAGGCGGCGTCGCCAAACATTTTCTTCGTTTTGTTCTCTAAAACGGCGCAAATGCAGCTTTCGTTCACCTAGCTTTCATCTTTAACTTCCGAAAACGGGACTTAGTAATCGGTAATGAGCATTTCAGCAGGTGCTCATACACGGACCCAGAGATGTCTGACCATCGCCGCATCGTAACAAATATTATTCGGTAGAACAGTACAAAGGGTTTTCATTTTGTTTCTGACTACCCTGTATAGAAATTCGACGTTACCCTTGAACCATCAATAAGGGCGGTACACAAACAACTCAAATACACATATTATTCCAGAACGTTATCGTGAAGTAGGGGCCAGGAGGTACTGGGGAATTAACAGGCACTCCTTAAGATACATTTTTTATTTTAAAATAGTTTCTCAATAATAATTTTTATGTCTGGCATTTTTTTAAAAACAATTTCCAGTAGCTGACAAAATTTTCTTTATGAAAAGGAGATTGCAAGGTATGACGTTAACAACGTCGCAGTAATAAGATTTTAAACTAAAATATATATATATATGAGAGAACAATCCCTTAAAAAACCTTTAAGTAGCTACGTTGTACCAAAGTTAAAATAGTTGTCGGTTGGCAATTAAATAACTTATATTACACGTGTCATTTGTTACGAGATAATGTGAATAAGCCAGCACACAAATCTTCACATTAAAGACAGTTCCCCCCCCCCCCCCCCAAAAAAAAAAAAATTCTTAGTTCGGTGAGTGAGTGACACGTCTAAAGGGACCCAGATCACAATTGTAGGTATAGTTATTGGTGGTCTACAGGGCCCCAGCAGATCAGCCCCAAAACTTTCATTTCAAGCCACCATCTCCCCGAGTTACCCAGAACCAGAAGATGTAGCAAGGGCGGTGCCTGTACCGACCCTGAACCACAGAGACACACGACACCGACCCTAAATCACCCAATCGTGGTGTGAATGAATCAGCCCGATCAAGAAGCAATTACCACACTCCCGCGGATAGGCAAACTGTTGTGGGAAGACCCCCAAAAACCACTGGTGGAGAAAGTCCTACACTTCAGTAGAACTTGAATAACCCCCAAATGGCTCAGCACTATGCGACTTAACTTCTGAGGTCATCAGTCGCCTAGAACTTAAAACCAATTAAACCCAACTAACCTAAGGACATCACATACATCCATGCCCGAGGCAGGATTCGAACCTGCCACCGTAGCGGTCGCTCGGTTCGAGACTGTAGCGCCTAGAACCGCACGGCCACTCCGGCCGGCACAGTACTCAACTTCTCCCAATCCACCACAGTGCCGGGAACACGTTGCACTTCCGTACGCTTATCAGAGTCAACCGCTGCCAGTGGTTTCAGCGGCCGATAAGACGACATACGGTCCCACGGCTTCGAAGCTTCATAAGGCACGTACATGGGGGTAAGGCAGACTTAGCCCCTGACAGCCAAGAGATCGGCCAAAGCACGTGGCGAGCAGTTGACGACCCCCAACAGCAGGGCCCCGCTCGCGCCACCACCTCTCTCGGTCACAGCGCACTAGGTACTCCCCGATCGTCGCGCGACCGTACACTTGCTCCACCTCCCGCCAGAGGGCGGTAGCGATCCAAACCGAAAGCGCCCCCGCAACCACTAGACGCGAAGCGAAAGCACTCCGCCTGGCGCGCTTTTCGAAGAGCCGGACAAACTACGGCTCAGCCCTGCTTCATCCCGTAGAACGAAAACTGAAATTTATGTCTTTAGGAGCTAATCTAAGCTGATATCCTGGTCCCCACGAACCTTACTTATCGGTTTCGCACCGTTGCAGATGCACCCTCCGATAGTAAATTCCGCATCTTGTTCAACCGATATTGGCCTAGAAGAGAAATGTTGCGTTACATATTGAACGCCCTGAAAGGGAAACTGCTTTGGGGCCGTGCCTGACATAGTGTGGTGTCAGCTGTTCTGCTGGCAGCGGACAGAAGTGCGCAGCGTGCAGTGCCGCGATGTCCTCATTAGGCCGAGGTGCGGGGCCTGACGTGTGGCCGGCGGCCGCGCAGCAGCAGACAGATGCGTATCGCCCGCCGGCCTTATCACGGCGCCGCTAATGAGTGCGCGGCCCGCACGCCAGTGGGCACTATCTGTCACCGCGGCGTCTTTTTTACTGGCCAGGCACTCGCGCTAAGTGCGCCGCCACTCCACGATGGCCCGCGCTGATTCGCCGACATGAGTGGATACTGCTGGCAAAGAGAGTGACTGCCACCAAAGGCACGCGAAATGCCCCCTTGTGGCAGACTGCACGCTCCAGAATTGTGATGCAACTTCACAGGCCCTACACAACGCTAGTTACTGTTCTCTCTACATTCCCATGTTATCCTCCCCCCCCTTTTCCCACTCCTTTTCTCTCCCTTCTTCCCTACATCCGTCTCCCAGTCGCGAAAGTGTTTTTTAGAACTACCATTTTCTGAGTATATTGTAAAAAGCTCGCGTCACTCTTACTTAATCGTCCTAATGGCACTGTCTCCTGGACTGCCCAAAACTGCGTTAAATTTGAAAAGTGTGACGCTTTAAGTATGGTGAAGACTTTAACAAAATTTATTTTACTCACAATGGCGATTTAATACAGTCGATTTCAGCCGTTGATGGACATCTTCAGATACATAAAACGATACAAAAAGACAAATATATACAAACAAAAAAAATGGCTCTGAGCACTGTGGGACTTAACTTCTGAGGTCATAAGTCCCCTAGAACCTAGAACTACTTAAACCTAACTAACCTAAGGACACCACACACATCCATGTCCGAGGCAGGATTCGAACCTGCGACCGTAGCGGTGGCCCGGTTCCATACTGTAGCGCCTAGAACCGCTCGGCCAACCCGGCCGGCTATAAACAAACAGACCAGCTATATATATACATATTTACCACACTAAATAACTGTTTGTCCAGATGCAAATTACAAAATATTTCAAGCAAATGTTCTTTAGCCGTCAGGGGGACATCAATCAGCATTATTGCATTCGTTGTAGCTTTTTTTTTTTTACTTTCTTGAATTACACCCTGTATTTTTATTTCGTAATTCATTTCCTTTCGTAAATACATAATCAAAAATGTATCACAGTGTACCATTCACTGAAACACAACCTTATTAATTACATTACACAACACTGACGTTGACGCTCCCACCACTTGGTACAGGTACTCGGGATAATGGAACACATCCTCGTGCTGACCTTGACAGAGGACGAATTTAATCATAAGTAGAGTGCACACCCATCATTCCGTCAACCATTGTCAATTGAAGAATTGTGTGAGTAGAATGTACACCAACGAAGAGAAGGCAGAAATGCTACTTATCTATGGGGAATGCCAGTTAGCAGAACAGTAATTGCAATACTATTTTCTTATGTACGGCTACATTTAGTACGGTTCAAACAAAAAAAATGGCTCTGAGCACTATGGGACTTAACTGCTGTGATCATCAGTCCCCTAGAACCTAGAAATACTTAAACCTAACTGACCTAAGGATATCACACACAACCATGCCCGAGGCAGGATTCGAACCTGCGACCGCAGCTGTCGCGAGGTTCCAGACTGAAGCGCCTAGAACCGCTCGGCCACTTCGGCCGGCTTTAGTACTATAAGTTAGTCCTTTTAAATATTGTTGTGTAGAGTAGGCATACAGTACAGGCTGTCCTTCCTGCAAACTGCATAGACATGACGTTTCTTCTAATATTATTATTGAACCTTGGCGAAATGTTACGCAGTCTTCAAATAGGTTCAGATGGCTCTAAGCACTATGGGACTTTACATCTGAGGTCATCAGTCCACCAGACTTAAAACTACTTAAACATACCTAACCTAAGGATATCACACACATCCCTGCCCGATGGAAGATTCGAACTTGCGACCGCAGCAGCAGAAGCAGCGCGGTTCCAGACTGTAGCGCCTAGAACCGCTCGGTCGCGCCGGCCGGCAATCATGTGCATTTCTGTTAGTGGGCACAGCGGCAAATTCTCACCAACCCGAACTTTTTCTCCAATGTTCTATTTACCGATGAATGTTCCTTCTCAAACAAAGGACAGGTAAATACAATGAACATGCATTATTGGGCCAGCGACAACCCACGATGACTTACACAGGTGGAACAACAGCGTACTACAATTATAGGCCCTTATTTCATCAATGGTACTCTAAACGGCACAGCGTATGCCAACTTCCTCAGACGAATTCTTCCTCCTCTTTTGGATGAAGTGCCGCTAAGAACCAGAATACCTATGTGATATTAACACGATGGATGTCCAGCACATAATGCGTTGCATGCACGTCGTGTTCTGAACCGAAGGTATCCTGCTAGATGGACTGGTCGAGGAGGATCAGTTACTTGGCCTGTTAGGCCTCCTGATTTGAATCTTCTGGACATTTTTCTTTGGTTATGCATTAAAGACGTTGTCTATCGCGATATTCTAACAGCTCCAGAGGACATGCAGGAACGCATCGTGCTTGCTTGTAATTCTTTTCTGCAGGCAACACTGGAAGCCGTAAATAATTCTTTCATTCAACGAGTGCACTAGTGTATCGGTGTCCAGAGTCACTACTCCGAGCACGTTTGAATGTTCTACTCGGGGGCACAATGGTACGGGAGTGTCAAAGTCAATATTGTGTTATGTTCTAACTTGGTCTTCATTTGTTTTCTGAGAATTCCAGCAAGTGGGGACGAGTTTGTGATCCCGGGCTTAAAGTCAATGTTGTATTATGTAATTAATAAGGTTGTGTTTTTGTGTGAGTGGTACATTGTGATACATTTCTGAATAGACCTTTAGGAGAGGAAATGAATTGCCCAATAAAAAATACAGTATGAAACTTAAAAAAGTCATACCACTGTTCATATCTTTGTAAAAAACGAAGCTACAACGAAGGCAGTTATGCTGATAGATGTCCCCTTGACGGCTAAAGAACATCTGCTTATATATGCAATGACGTAAATAGTGACGCAATGTTGTTCATTACACCGTCCGCAGTGCAGAATATCTCTCAGAATATGTCATTTGTAGACTAATAACTATAGCTGTTAAATCGCTGCCAGCTACTCCTCGTATTACGTGACAAATAACCGAAGAATATTCGGGGGTTACCTCATGAAACACTGTACTCAACCTGCCGAACTCTAAATTACTTGCTGGAAGTCTTGAGAGAACCAGCTGTTACAATTAAGAATACCACACAGTTAAAAGTTGTTTTGAAAATCCTCACAAGATCGATGGGACTTGGCTCGGAACTTTTCAAATAACCTGATATTGCAATCTTACTGTTGATGGAAGGCGAAATGGTGAAGGCAGATATAGGAGACGCTCATATTTAGAAACAGCAAAAACATAATAAAAGCGTTATTAAGTGTAAGAATTTGGTGTCCAGGTAAATATATGAATTGATAAAAATATCGACGTAATATAGAAAAAGAATACAGTGTTGGCCATTGTACACTACTTGTACGAAGAGGATAATAGACAATTAGACAACTGAAGCTGCTGTGTGTAGTATTTTACTGAGTGTAACATAATACCGATACCTGTATAATGTGGATTATATGAATATAAAACTCAAGCCATTCCAGTAAATAGGAGTCCGCAAATGAGCCGTTTTCAAGACAAACGCGAATGAGTGGTTACGTGTCGCCAATGAAATGAATTATTGTTGTAGTTAGCATATATGTATTTGAAATGTTAACTTTTTGATTATGTCCCCGCATAAATGGGGCGAAATTTCAGCCATTGCGCATGGTTGGGGACTGTGATAGCTGGATGATGGACCACCTGAACGTTTTGCTGCTGATCTAATACGAGATAATATAACCGATAGATAGACAGGTGGGGCATGGCCTGCGGGATCAATTGACCACAATCCTATAGATTTTTCTATCTTGCAGGTTCTCGTAAGTCTAGGGTATGGTATTCTGGTTGACACAGTTGAAGGACCTAACCAGCGAGTTATACATCCTTATCAATATTTACGTGATGGTCCTGGCGTGTGTGAGACAATTCGTAACTCACTGCAGAAAGTATTGCAACCTAATCCAAGGAAGACACGTGTTACACATTCTTCAAAGATTACGAGTGTTTAGTAACGTGTTGAATCAGTTTGTTTTCCCTTGTTAAGGAAAATCAAGACACCTTCACCGGATTTGTCGACGTGGAAAAAGCGTTCGACAGTGTGAAATGGTGTGAGATGTTCGAAATTCTCAGAAAAATAGGTAGAAGCTGTAGGGAAAGACGAGTGGTAAACAACATGTATCAGTACCAAGAACGAACAACAAGAGAAGAAGATCAAGAACAAAGTGCTCGGATTAAACAGATTTTACGTGAAGGATGCTGCCTTTCCCATCTACTATTCAATATGTACATCGAGCAAGCAATGACAGAAATAAGACAGGTTCAGGAATGGAATTAAAATTCAGGGGGAAAGAATACCAACGATAAGACTCGCTGATGAAACTGGTATTCTCACGGGAAGAAAAGCCTGCTGACCACAGAATGAGGACTGACAATAAACTGACGGAAGACAAAAAGTGATGAAAAGTAACAGAAGTGAGATTAGTGATAAACTTACCATCAAAATTGTGAACCACAAAGTAGACGAAGTGAATGAGTTCTGGCACCTTGAAAGCAAAATAACATGTGACGGACGAAGCGAAGAGTTAAAAGACCGAAGTAGCGCAGGCAAAGAGCGCATTTCCAATCAACAAAACTGTCGTTAATTTGAGGAAGAAATTAGTGAGAATGTGCGTCTAAAGCACAGCATTGTATTGAAGTGAAACATGAATTAGTGTGGGGAAGGTCAGAAGAAGAAATTGAGGCGTTTAAGATGTGGTGTTACAGAAGCCTGTTGAAAAATTGGGTGCAATGAGGCGGTTGTCTGCAGAATAGTCGAATAAGAGAAATACATGGAAAACTTTG
Source organism: Schistocerca gregaria (assembly GCF_023897955.1). Classification (NCBI taxonomy): domain Eukaryota; kingdom Metazoa; phylum Arthropoda; class Insecta; order Orthoptera; family Acrididae; genus Schistocerca; species Schistocerca gregaria. The sequence goes on along the minus strand of NC_064924.1, from coordinate 177,751,753 downwards.
AAAGGGAAGGGCGGAATGACAGGACATACGTTAAGACATCAGTGTTACTATGGTTATAAAGCGAGATGTAAGAGTAAAAACTCTAGCAGCAGACCGAGATTGTAATACACCAAACAAATAACACTAATCAAAAGCCACTTTATATCTCGCATGTGATGTATTTGGTTTGGTACGTACAATCCGAATCTACTTTACAGAATATTCTAGCACATAAGATTTTTGAGTTTTTAGGGATTGTTATGTTTTTATTTTCCGCATTTCTATGACTACTGTTCTTTTGTTTACGTCAAAATTTTCCGAACGTAGCGGTTTTTTCGACATTTTGATGATACTATTTTTTTGTGATGTACTATGATTTAGGTTTTATTGGTTAATATTTAAAACTGAAGTTATCACAGAATGAAACAATTACTTGTCATATTTAAAAATTTTATTATTCTTGAAAACAAACAAGGCCTTCCTTCAAAGTACCTTGGTTCTCAAAGCGCTCTGTCGTAGGAAAAGTTTGGGGCCCGATGGTTCAGACGTTACTGTTTTTTTCCCCTTTCTACACAGGGGTGATAGATGATATACAAATTGTCACTAGATATGAGGATTGATAAGGAAACAACAAACAAAAGAAAATCATCATTGTTACATTTCTCGAATACCAAAGCAAATGAAAAATGAAAAGATGTTGTGAACTAATTTGGGCATTCTATCTGAGTCATAGTCATATACAGATTACATGTTACATAGTATGGAGTTCTGAAGTTCTGAATACCTATTTCTCGCTTCTTTCAATTTTGATAATATTTGCCTTTACTGTTGCTGGTTCAGCTATGTATCTAGGAAATGTGACGTGATAGAGGAAAGCTGCTTCTACCACTGAATTTAAGCACAACAAAATTAGGTAAATCCATCCACTTACAAAACAGATACAGAAAAAAAAGTTTAAATTTGTTGACTAGTGTAATTGAGGACATTAGGTGTAAATGCTACTCTGAAATAAAGAGGTTGACACGAAAGAGGAACTCGTGGAGGACGACAACAAAGCAGTCACGTAACTGATGACTCAAAAAAATCGGGTACTGAAATCGGAGTCGGTTGTCAACCACACAACCGCAATTATCTCGCAAATGTCTCGTTAACGAAGTCTTGCCTACTGGAACATTTTTGCTCCTGTAATCGGATGTTTTCGCCCCGTGTCAGCTTCCTCTATTAAGAATGATACAGCCTCTAAGTAGAAAAGTAAATTAAAGTTTAGAAGGAGAGGAGGAATCCAAAGCCTCAAACTGACAAGTGGCTGAACGTAACAAAGGCTGTGAATAAGTTACTGCGTAGCAGCGTTATGAGAGAAGACGGTAATAGCAGGAAGAATAAGTCGATACAAATGCATACTAATATTACACGCAGCCCCTGCACGGAGGGAGAAGGCACGGGCATCAAAAGCGAATACGCAAACGCCTGCTCTGGCGCAGCATTTGACAGTCGTTTTTTTTTTCGGCTGCCGACAATCAGAGGTATCCCGGAGACGAAAGAGGAAAAGGAAAAGGGGAGACCTGGCGAGCACGTGCTGGAGGGGAGGGATGGTGGGGGGAAGGTCGGAGAGGGGAGCGGAGGGGGAGAGTAGAGTGGAACAAGGTGCGCGAGGCGGGGGTGGGGCGGGGGTGGTAGGAGCCCGCCGCGAGGAGGCGCTTAATGAATTGCCATTACGTCGGCGTGTGTTTACCGGCGCCACGGCTCGCCTTTTGCTGCTGCCGCCAAGGGAGACGAGAGGCGCCGAGCCGACTGCAAGGGGCCCCGCCGCGTCCACACGGCGGTTGCTCTGTCTGTGTCCGTCTGTCTGCTTGCTTACTTAGGGCCAGCAACTGCGATCGCGCGTTTTCGTTTGCCCCTCCCGTACACCTCCATCGGTCCTGTGCAAGTCGTTGTAAAGTGCTTGTCAGGGAGTGCTATTCATCCTCAATATGCATCAGCCAGCAGCCGCCCGTTCTCAGCTCAATAGATACTAAAAAAAAGAAAAAAAAAGCTTCACTGAAGACCAAAGAAACTGTTACACCTGCGTAATATCGTGTAGGTCCTCCATGAGCACCCGGAAGTGGCGCAACACGACGTGGCATGGACTCAACTAATGTCTGAAGGAGGGAACTGAACCATTAATCCAGCAGAGCTGTCTATAAATCCGTAAGAGTAAGATGAGGCGGAGATCTCTTCTGAACAGTAGGTTGCAAGGCATCCCAGATATGCTCAATAGTGTTCATGTCTGGGGCGTTCAGTAGTCGGTGGAAGTATTTAAACTCAGAAGAGTGTTCCTGGAGCGACCCTGTAACAATTCTAGACGTGTGGGGTGTCGGATTGTCCTGCTGCAATTTCCCAAGTCCGTCGGAATGCACAAGGTGTAAGTAGGCTGTTTAGGTTTTTTTTTTTTATTGGTAACGCAACGTAGCGCTCTATATGAAAATCACTGACTGTGCCGTGTGCAGTCTGAGGCTGGTCGGCATTGTTGCAGTAGTCGCTATTGTAGTGTTGGGCAGTTGGCTGTTAACAGCGCGTAGCGTTGCGCAGTGGGAGGTGAGCCGCCATCAGTGGTGGATGTGGGGAGAGAGATGGAGGAGTTTTGAGAGCAAATGATCTGGACGTGTGTCCAGTAGAAAGAGTAAATTTGTATTATTGGATATCATGAACTGATACATATATATGATATCCTCTGAACATTATTAAGGTAAATAAATTGTTTGTTCTCTATCAAAATCTTTCATTTGCTAACTATGCTTATTAGTGGTTAGTGCCTTCAGTAGTTAGAATCTTTCATTTAGCTGGCAGTAGTGGCGCTCGCTGTATTGCAGTAGTTCGAGTAACGAAGATTTTTGTGAGGTAAGTGATTTATGAAAAGTATAGGTTATTGTTAGTCAGGGCCATTCTTTTGTGGGGATTTTTCAAAGTCAGATTGCATTGCGCTGAAAAATATTGTGTGTCAGTTTGAGCACAGTCATGTACAATTTTTCTAAGGGGGCGTTTCAAAGGGGCATGAACGGATTCAGGTGATCAGACAGGATGCTTACATGCATTTCACCAGTCAGAGTCGTATCTAAATGTATCATGGGTCCCATATCACTCCAACTGCACACACCCCACACCAATATGAAGCCCCCACCAGCCTGAACAGTCTCCTGCTGACTGCAGCGTCCATGGATTCATGAGGTTGTCTCCATACCCGCACACGTCCATCCCCTCGATATAGTTTGAAACCAGATTCGTCCGACCAGGCAACATGTTTCCAGTCATCAACAGCCCAGTGTCTGTTTTGACAGGAGAGGGGTAAAGCTTTGTGTGTGCAGTCATCGCCGGCCGGAGTGGCCGTGCGGTTCTCGGCGCTACAGTCTGGGGCCGAGCGACCGCTACGGTCGCAGGTTCGACTCCTGCCTCGGGCATGGATGTGTGTGATGTCCTTAGGTTAGTTAGGTTTAATTAGTTCTAAGTTCTAGGCGACTGATGACCTCAGAAGTTAAGTCGCATAGTGCTCAGAGCCATTTGAACCATTTGTGCAGTCGCCAAGTAAACGATGATGTTTAGTTAAACGATTCGCACGCTGACAGTTGTTGATTGCCCAGAACTGGACGATTGGGAAGCCCGAAGAATTGGTGACTCATGGCCAGTCCATCTCCCAGGGAAAGGCATTCATGTAGTCCCGGACAGTTACGAAAGAATGTGGTGGGACCCCATCTTGTTAGTGGACGACAGGGTGCAATATGTAATGTCATATCTGAATCAGCTGCTGTGGATGCAAAATCCGTTCCAGTAGGTCAATATAGGTGTTACCGGTAACTGTTTTCTCCACGAAAATGAACGATTCATATATTTTTGATCTCGTTTAAGTCCCACCACCTCATTTCCTTCTGGCGTGTCTCTTTCTCATTCTTGTACGTATTTGGTCGCTTCTCTGTCCAAATCGTACTGTCATGCTCACACATCCACACGTGTGAAATGTGGCCTCGTCGCTTAAGCAAATGTTGTGGAATAGTCCTCATCTTCCCGTTCATGGGGAATCGGAACGTGGCAGGCACGTCTGTTCAGTTTCAATCGCAGCCTTTTCAGCACAGTGAGGTGTCAATACAAAGTCCCGTGCTTAGTGTTCTGTTTGGTGCTGAGAGGTTGCGGGTAACTCTCTTCCTCTATTTTCTCCACAGTTTCATCTGCAATTGCCGGTCTTCCAGCCCGTTCTCCGTCGGTAACACAAGCAGTCCACATTAATTTGTTGGATATTTTTTTGATGGCATGTCTAGCAGGTGTTGGTTTGTGAAATTTATGGGCGAAATCGTTCAGCGCCTCCTGATACGACATTCCACGCAGCCAGTTAGCAACGACAGCTGTTCTTTTTCCTATTGCGTACATTCTTTTAGATACTTACAAAAATTGTCCAAATTTTCAACTTTAAGGCAGTAATGGCATGGGACTTTTATATAAGTCTTCTCTATGTCCAGGACAAATAAAATAAGAGGACGTCTTATTCAAAACTCGCTTTCTGTAAATATAGCCGAAATCAGTTTTTGACGGCATATACTATTTAAGATAGCCGCCTTTCTTATTCAGAAAACAGTTCTTCTTTTTCAAAATCTAATTACTTGCATGGTTAGAAGCTACCAATATCTTCTGTTATTCCGAAACTCGTTTTCTGTCTCGAAACTGATACATCAAAACTCGCTTTGCGCAGATAATTTTTATAGAGCGAATTCTTTTTTGACTTTAATAATGCCATTTTCAATATTTGTGTTGTTAACATATGCGGAAGTAACAATAGTCTCGTGGCATTTTCTTTCTTTCTATTTACCTTATTGTCAGGTCTCTATCAGTTGCAAAGCAGCAAGTCACAGCTTGTGTTTAAAAGTTTATTTTTAACCCTAGTGATACCAACACATTTCCCGTAAGGCGCTTTACCAAAGGGGGAGGGTACGTCATGCCACCGTGAAAATATATAAAAAAGTAAAATTCGTTGATTGTAGTTGTCTTACATTAACAACATAATTTTTAAAGAGATACTGATGTGTAAGTAGGGTACATAACTTGAAAATCTCTCATAGCACACTCTTCGCAATATCAGCTCATTTTCAATATGGTGTACAACCGATAGGAGCGTACTTATGCTCAAACTAAATACTAAAAACGCAGAATTCGTGAATTCTTGTTGGCCTTTACTCACAACATACTTTTTATAGACAGAATGATATGTAAGTAAGGTCCTGAGCCTGAAAATACTGAATATGACATTCACTTGGGAAACTGACATGTACCACTAAGACATAAGTTTTTGGGTTTAGTTTAACTGAAAATTTAAAACATTTATGGAATCTGGTAGAAGAATTCATTAAAAACAATAAAGTTTTTATTCAATATAAAGTAACTGACTAGATTGCAATGTTTTGAAAAAGTTGGCAAAGTACCCACTCCACCACGGTAATTAAATTGATAGAGGAATTTTTTGAACATGTAATAGAGTTTGAAATGGGAAGGAAGAAAAGAAGACTGTCATATACAACAACCAGTGTAAAATACCATGAAGAAAGCGCATTTCTCTAAATGGCTATTGTTTTCGCCTGCACCCATTAATAATTCGCATCTGAATGCTGGCAGCAGCACTGCTACCTGCCAGAGATCTTTCATTGACTCTGCTATGACAGAAAATATCTATTTGTTGCCACGAATGACAGCTTACTTTACGTATCGATAAATTTATGGCGGATAGTAGGAGAGTAAATCGGATTTCCACAGTTTCTCGCTTGCAAGGCTGCTATCTTTGCGGGAGCTCTTATTCCACACCTACAGTCGAACTTAGCGGTTCTGATTGGCAAGTTGAGACTGACAAGGTGCCAGCAGGCGTTGTCAGCCGTGGGGAATCTGGCACTGGGGCGGGATTGGTGGCAGACGGAGGGCGGGAATCAGGTCTGTTGTAGTCGGCTCCCCTTCATCCCGGCCGCCCGGTTTAATCAAACAATTCGCTCTTCGTGCATTAATCGGGAGCGCTTGTCTTTATGGCGTTCTGCCCGGTCGCCAGATGAATCTCGGTGCGTGGCCATCGATCAGTGGGCGACACACACAAGAGCTCATCTCGGCCTTGACAGCAGATGCTCTCTGACACCTAAACACACAATATTCTAACGTGCCTACTATTTTTCTTTTATTTGCAGCGGTAAACAAATAAATAATACATAATTTTTAAAATAGTGCCGTGTTCATAATCGATTCTACTGTGTGTATTTATTACATTTAGCACCACCTGTGCTCGTAATTCGACCAACTGTGTTTATGAAGTAGCAAAACTGGCTTTTTGATATAATTATTGAATTGATTAGTAAGTGCGTAGGGCGTTTTTCCAGAAGTTTTGTAAGCACAACAGGTACGCATTACAAGAGACTGCAGTCATCAATAATACATTGTCCTTCACTGTTTACAACAGTCTCCCAATGACGGGAGTAGCTTGTCGACTCCATGACTGTAAAAATTACGCGGTTTTGAGGGCAGGAACTCGTCCAGCCATGTTCAGAGCCCATTTTCATCTGGGGAGAAAGTTCCTTGAAGGTTGTTCGATAGAGAACGGAAAAGTTGAAAATCCGAGGGTGCAAGATCAGATCAGCTGGGTGGGTGAGGAATGATTTCCCAACCTAACACCGTATATAGTGTTTTTTGTCGGTTCAGAAGAATGCGGATGGGCGTTATCGTGGAGTAGCATCATTTCACACGCTTTTCCTGGTCGTAGTTCTTGGATTGCGCCTGTAATACTCTCAATTGTTGACAATATATATGTCAGCAGTGATGGTTACACCTCGGGAAAGAAATTCGTTGTACACCATACCGTCGCTGTTACACCAGATGCAGAACATCATCTTTTATGGATGAGCGCAGGTGTTGATGCTTTGTTTGGACTCAACCAGTCCTTAAGACACCATTTCTCGTCTTCAGTAACGATACAGGATTCGAACAGTCGGTAATCTTCACGACTCAGTCGATGATTAGCAAGTAGAGATGTACTTATGGCCACATGCTGATTTGTGTGATTTTGGCTTAGAGCATGCGGTACTCGCACACATACCCGATTTTTTAACATTCCCCATTGTACGCAAATGCCGCACGGTGGTGGAATGATCACAGATCATCACAGCTGCCGGCTCTCGAGTACACGTATGAGGAACTTTGTGAATAAATGAGTTTAAACGATCGTCATCGATCCCCGAAGGTCTTCCTGAACTTGGGGAGTCAGTAATGTCAAAACAATACTCATTAAACGAGAAAACGATTTTCTTGCAATAGTCTGTCCAATAACAGTATCCCCATACGCGACGCAAATGTTTCTGGCTGCCTCCATGATGCCACCCCTCTACTGAACTTAACCACAAGAATATGTTAGCAGCGCTTTGGTTCATCCACATGGCACTCCATTTTTTAGCGTTCACAGTTCCACTCACTATCTCCAAATGACAAAATTACAGTATCTGAATTCAAATAGCAGCAGTGAACTACAAATTAGAAATGAGAAAAGGTTACAAAAATACTAACATGCAAAGCAAAGACGCTAAAAACGTATGCACCAACCTAATAGTTACGACCGTACGTGGACCAGATCTATGCCAAACCATAACATGTATTTTAGTCTTAGAACGGACCATAGCAAATGCTGCGTTGTAGCTACGAAAACTATTGAAATAATTCTTCGATTTCTCTTTAAACTGTTCTATCATTTGAAGTGCGACCTTGATGCAGTACGTTGAATGTTTTTTTTGTGTTAGCGGCTGCAGATTAACTTTTCCCGTATGACATCACAGTGTCAATTCCGTTGTATCACGTAACTAAACTGAGAAGTTAAACGTTTTGCTTTACAAAATCTGCGCTATGAATTCATCAAACAGCAGCTATAACTGTCAAAATTATTTTGACATGCGTTCAGAGCACATTTAAATGTACCTTTCAGAATAACAATAGAATTATCGTTATCGTCGTCCACATTGTTCCTATTAGTTTGACTACGCAAATATATTGTGTCTCTCTAGCTCTTCGCCTTTCAGTCCGGTCTATTACTGTTATACTTCGGGGTATAGCCTGAAACAAATATATTTCCCTTATTCTAAGGGAAGTAGTAGCTATTCAGAATGAAGAAATTGAAACTTAGAGACTTAATTCAAACTTTGTGGTAACGGATGCAAACGAACAGAAAGTTGGTGCCACTTAATCCCTGACACAAGTAAAGGCAAAAATGACCCCAATAAACAACGTCGGGTACAATTTGTGTTGGCTACTATAGTGTTTTGATTTCCACTGGCGACAGTATCAACGACCTAGCAGTTGTATTGTAGCTGCCCTGTGTGGCTATGTGTTACTGCAAATAAGACATCCGCAACAATTAAACACGATCATCCCTAGAATGCGATTCCACGAAACGTTGTTACTTTCGTCTGCCGTTTTTACCTTAGAACACGATCAGTATGCGGTGCAGAAGTTGATAACGGTGTGAGAGACGGAGAAAACTTCATATTTGTATGCCTACTTGCTTTTACCTATGCTAACGACTAGTACACACACACACACACACACACACACACACACACACACACACACACACACACGCTTTTTTTTCTACAGATCTGTGGCAAAGTATCTTTCGAGTCAGGTGGTTGCACTTGCCTCATTGTATGATTAACACTAAAAACAGGTGCTTCAATTTTCGAAGTTCACGTATGAATATTATCATTTTACAGTTTCGAACTTTAGTGATTTTCTCCTCGTTAAAACTGATGAAAATACAAACAGTTGTTGACTTTAATAAAATGAATGAAAAGAACGATACCGTCCATGTTTTTAGGTACTTCAACCGGTTGAAAGTGACCTAATGTCGAAATAGCAACAGTGGAAATTGTGATAAATAATACGCTCGATTGCGAATATCAGATCATTAAAAAATTTATGAGACTTTGATCTCATAGCGAATACAAATGTTTATTTTCTCTTTAACTTACTACAGAATCGTTGGTACATCTTTCTCACTTACCATGATTGTTGCTGCTTCCGATTCTGCTTGCTTGAGCACTATCGCTTTTTCATTTCACTGTTTCCCTAAACACTATCATTAACGTTTTCTGTCCTGCGCTACCGCTATTAACTCCGAACTAACTTTTCTATTGCTTGACTGCAAACTCTTTCGGTCTTCAACTAACACCAATACACACGTACAGTAAAGTTTCTGTCCGCTCCTGCTATTGGCTGTACTTCTGTTTTTTGTATCCGGCCTGAAAGGCGGCGCGTGGGTTGGATCAGGAAAGGTAAAACACGTCGGTACTGCTGTATGAATTTAAATCCCCTTTTCTCAAGCAATAAGAATACATAACTTGGAATGAGTTGCGAAGCTGAAGCTAAGTGTCCTGGCTGGCTGCACCTGATGAGATGGGCTGAAGCAGTCTTGGATCTCGTAGAATGGACAGCACCGGCTAGAGAGCGCTGTCGTCGGTGTCTCTCGTAGTAGTGCCAACGTCTGAAACGATGCGGCATCGTTACTATCGATACCACAGTCTTCGTCTCTACTTGGCGATTACCGACATTTCCATCAGTCTCCGTAGCTACACAATTACCAGTACTTTTCTCTACTGCACTTATGGTCGTTGCTGCTTCTTTACTGCCTTGTTAGAGTCTGACGCTGTTCCCCTTCACCATTTCACATTGCACCGGAAGTAATCCTTTCCTGAAATTCGCCATCGATGTTGCCATCAGAATACACTTGTTCGGCTTGAAAAGTGTTCTATCTTGGATCTCCACCGTCTCAAAAATGGTTCAAATGGGTCTGAGCACCCTGGGACATAACACCTGTGGTCATCAGTCCCCTAGAACTTAGAACTACTTCAACGTAACTAAGCTAAGGACATCACACACATCCATGCCCGAGGCACGATTCGAGCCTGCGACCGTATCAGTCGCGCGGTTCTAGACTGAAGCGCCTATTACCGCACGGCCACACCGGCCGGCCTCCACCGTCTCAAATTCTACGGATTCTGTCAGAGGACAGCACAATAAAGACAACATTTCACCAAAGGAGCTTTCAGAGTAAGTTTGGCAAGTCTGTCTTCCGGTTGCTTTATTAAAAAAAAAGCCAATGATTACAATCAGTGGGGACCGACAACCTGAACAGCGGCAGGCGCCGAGGTAGCGCGCCACGCGAATTAGTGCGGGCAGCGCGGCCGCATCGCGACTCTGATTTCCGTTCACAAACACCGCGGAAAAACGCCGCGGTCGACCAATTCGTTTCGCGCCGCGCGTTTATTTCCTTCCCTTTATTTTTTTTTTTTTTACTACTCCTCCACCTCCCTTCGGCTGGTAATGTCATCAATTTAGGTTTCTAAAGCTGCCACTGGCAGTTGCTCGTCCGCGTCCACGCAGCGGCATACACGCGTACTACAGGCGGCTGGCAACACCTCCTCACCCTACCGCCGCGCCGGCTCAACCCTCCTGCCGCCGCGCCGCGCCGCGCCGCTGCCACTCCCAGCCGCCTCCAACGGGCTCCTTCAAAAAAGCGGTGGTGGCGACGGCCGCGGCAGCAGTGGAAAAAAAGGTAGCATGAAAAACCTGTCCGTCCAGCAGGCCGTCCATTCGGCTGCAGATTCCGTCCCCAATCAGGACGGGCGCGAATTAACACGGACTCGCACACACACATACAGTGAGCGGAAGGGTGGGGGGGGGGGGGGGGGGGAGACCAACGGAGAGACCGCGCCGTCGAAATGTCCAAATTGGGAGCGGCTGGGGGTTGAGCCAGCCGCTACCGACGCCGCCGACGCCGCCTGCGACGGGAGCCGCCGTCACCACTGCCGCCGCCGCCACCATTTTTAATTCAATTTGCACTTGGTCACCGCCGCGGACAGCCGCCCCCGCAGCCGCCCCCACTCTCCCTCCGCCTCCCAGACACAAAAGCAGCCGCGAATGTGAAACCTTGTCCAGCTGGCCGGCGTTTAGCAATTGCAATGAGGCGCGCCGCTGTGGGACTGTGGCTACCCCCGTGCGGGCGCAAATAATAAAAAAAAGCGGGGAGAGGGAAAAAGAGCGAAGAGGAGGAGGGGAGGGAGAACCGGAAGTAGAGAGAGAGAGAGAGAGAGAAGCTGGGCGCTAAAAAAACTGGAGGGGCAGAAAAGAGACAGCGCGAGAGGGAGAGAAAAAGATAAAAGAACCATTTAGTTCCTACATTTAGCTTCCTATACCTCACGTCGCGGACAAATTAAAACGCGAAAAAAAAAGCTCCCCAGCAGTCCCAGTCAAAATTGTTGCTCATTGAATTTACGAATCTCTTATTCCGCGCCCGGCTTTTTCTTCGCCTCCGCTCCATAAACTGTGCCCGGCCGGTGTTTTCTCTGCCGCGACTGTCTCGCCGCGTGTTAATTGTAGCGGCAGAAGCCGTCCGCGTAATCTTATCGGCGCGCCAGGATCTATCGCCTTCTGCCGGCCGCTGTTTATTTTAGACGCTGTGCTTGCGGGAGAGGGACCGTCGCCTCGCCGGGGCAGTCGCAGCGCGTCCACCGCGGCCATTCGTCATCGCCGCGGAAGCGACAGCTATTAGCAGCTCAGTGCCTGCCCACGCGCAGACCCAATCCTTAACGGGCCCCGGCTCCATGTTTAATTCATATCGGCAGAGGCGATTTAGCATCGGTTCGGCCAATATGCCGATGGTAACGCGCGTTAATGCCTTTTTCTAGAGCTATCAGTTCCTGCCTGTCGAAACGGTTCTGCTCCGGCTATCGTTCCCGTCTGGCATGCGGAACCGTCGAGTTGTTGCTTCACCGGAATTGCGTTAACTGCTAATCATTTATTCTTACCGAATGGCGTGGCACAGCTGTAACAGTTACTCAGAAGCATTGCATTTAAGATGCTCATTTTGATGTTTGACGTTAGCCGTTGTTCCCGCGCACAGCACCAGAATTTAGGATTGATGTGTAGGAGGGTTGCGGTTGGGTTTTGGGGGAGGGGGATGGTACACACTAGTGTGTGGCACTTAAGAACCAATCTAACTTTCGCGTAGTGTCACAGATCAGTAACGGAGCTCGATGGAACTTGGACCATACATCGAGATATCTGGTCCAGTGTAGTACAGAAGATAACTGAAAGAAGTACGCAACGAGACGAACAGCAATGACACATTTACTCAAAGGCAGTAATTACACGGAAGTCACCAGGAGTTGAACACATTAAAAAAAGTTTTTCATCACCTTGGTTCCGAGAGTTCCCGACCCTGAACAGAAAATTGGAATAGAGATGAACGTAAACGTCATTTCCGCCCTTTTTATTGCTCATGAAAGCCACACATTGCATGTTGTACCAATATACAGCGAGACCTTCAGAGGTGGTGGTTCAGATTGCTGTACACACAGGTACCTCTAATACCCAATAGCACGTCCTCTTGCATTGATGCATACCTATATTCGTCGTGGCATAGTATCCACAAGTTCATCAAGACACTGTTGGTCCATATTGTCCCACTCCTCAACGGCGATTCGGAGTAGATCCGTCAGAGTGGTTGCTGGGTCACGTCGTCCATAAACAGCCCTTTTCAATCTATCCTAGGCATGTTCGATAGGGTTCATCTCTGGTAAGCACGCTGGCCACTCTAGTCGAGCAACGCCGTTATCTGCCGGTCATTGTGGCCGAGCGGTTCTAAGCGCTTCAGTCTGGAACCTCGCGACCGCTACGGTCGCAGGTTCGAATCCTGACTCGGCCATGGATGTGTGTGATGTCCTTAGGTTAGTTAGGTTTAAGTACTTCTAAGGGACTGATGACCTTAGACGTTAAGTCCCATAGTGCTCAGCGCCATTTGAACCAATGCCGTTATCCTGAAGAAAGCCATTCACAAGATGTGCACAATGGGGCACGAATTGTCGTCCATGAAGACGAAAGCCTCACCAATATGCTGCCGATATGGTTGCACTGCCGCTCGGAGGATGGCATTCACGTATCGTACAGCCGTTACGGCGCCTTCCGTGACCACCACCGGCGTACGTCGATCCTACATAATGCTACCCCAAAACAGCAGGGAACCTCCACCTTGCTGCGCTCGCTGGGCGGTGTGTTAAGGCGTTCAGCCTGACCAGGTTGCCTCAAAACACGTCCCCGACGATTCCATGGATGAAGGCATATGCGACACTCATCGATGAAGAGAACTTGATGCCAATCCTGAGCGGTCCATTAAGCATGTTGTTGGGCCCATCTGCACTGCGCTGCATGGTGTCGTGGTTACAAAGATGGACCTCGCCGTGGACGTCGGGAGGGAAGTTGCGCATCATGCAGCCTACTGCGCACAGTTTGAGTCTTAACACGAAGTTCTGTGGCTGCAAGAAATGCATTATTTAACATGGTGCCGTTGTTATCAGGGTTTCTCCGAGCCATAATCCGTACATAGCGGTGATCCACAGCAGCAGTAGCTCTTGGGCGGCCAGAGCGAGGGGCATATCATCCACTGTTTCTGTCTCTCTGCATATCCTCCATGTCCGAACAACATCGCTTTGTTTCACTCCCAACGCCTGGACACTTCCCTTGTTGAGCGCCCTTCCTGGCACAAAGTAACAATGCGGACGCGATCCAACCGCGATATTGACCGTCTTAGCATGGTTGAACTACAGACAACACGAGCCGTGTACCTCCTTCCTGGAGGAATGAATGGAACTGATCTGCTGACGGACCCCTTCCGTCTAATAAGCGCTGCTTATGAATGGTTGTTTACATCTTTGTGCGTGTTTAGGGACATCTCTGAACCTTTAAAGGGACTGTGTCTGTGATGCAATATCCACAGTCAACGTCTATCTACAGAAGTTCTGGGAACCGGGGTGATGCCAAACTTTTTTTGGTGCGTGTATAATGGTCACCTGTAAATTGTGAAAGGGAGGGGGACATTGTCCTTAATAGGGTGTTCCGTCCCCACGGACTGCATTGCATGCTTTGATACGTGCTCCTCTGCTACCCTCAAGCTTGGTAAGAAGTTCCTGTGGTAGGGCATTTCATTTCTCCAAAAGTGGGTTGTCAACTGCTGGATACTCGTTGGTGCGTGTGCACGTTCTGAAATACCCGCCTCCAATGCATCCCACACGTACTCGACGGGATTTAAGTCGGGAAAATGGGCAGGCCACTTCATTGGCCAGATGTTCCAAGAACTCCTCCATCTACGCTATTCTATGCGCTCGCGCATGGTCATCCACAAAAATAGACGCTCGGCCGAATGTACCCGTGGAAAAATGCACGTGGAGTCAGTGTCACAATAAAACTGACCGCTGAGGGTACCGTGTTCAAAGATTCGGAGGCCAGTACGCTCAGACAACATTATACCTCTGCACACCATAACACCTGGACCACCAAAACAATCGTGTTCGACAATGCTGGACGTACATCCGCATGGCGAGAAATAGGGACACGTAATGCACCCGCTGACATTGTCGGACATGTTGTGCAGCATAAAAATAGATGTAAAATTAAAAGTACATTTTTATTTAAACTGATTTAATCATGGCTGTATGGGTAAATACGGTGAAACATTCTATTCTAGAGTGCGATAGAAGATAGTTGGTATTGATTTGAGCAGTACTTCGGGTAGTTAACCAGATTTCTAGTGCATTTTGCACTAAAAGATATGCGTAAAAAATCGCTAAGAAAAATGTTAACTAGAGTACAATTTTTGAAATTGTGAAGAAAGCGGGGATAAAATACAGGGAGTGAAATGTCTGCAACCACTTGTACCGAACCTACATTCGCAGTTGAAAGAGCTGAAAGGCGTGAAGCGGAAGCAGTAGTCGAGAGTGCAGAAAGATAAGCTTGTGGCGTATATCGATGATATTCGATCCGTACATTGCGCAAGAATTAAAAAGAAAGAGACAGAGAGGGAGGGGGGATTGGAAAGGGAATTAAAACTCACAGAGAAGTAAAAACTTTTAAGGTCTACTGATGACATTGTAGTTATATCAGAGACCAGTTGAACGGAATGTGTAGTTTTTCAGGAGAGATTAGGAGATCAACAGCAATAAAAGTAGTATACTAATATTAAGTTAGGTGTTATTGAGGGAATTCGATTTGGATAAGAGATTCTAAACGTTATAGAAAAGTTTTGTTGTTAGGATATCAAGCTAAAAGACGCAAGTGAAACGTGAGCGATAAACAATACGGACAAGAAGAGATAGGAGGTTTAGAAATGTGGTGTTACAGAAGATTGCTGATGATTATATAAATAGATTTTTTGGGGGTGGGATGGAAAAGGAATTGTAGAAGGAGATCAGTTCCTGACTACTGTTAAAGAAAATGTAGGTCCCAGTAGTTGTGCAGAGATGAAGAGGCTTGCACTAGATAGAAAATTGTATCAAACTAGCCTTCGGGCTGAAGCTCACACCAGCAACAGTGACCTAATGTTGCACATACAACAATATCACATTTAAAGATTGTAGTTAATGCTATTTGGGCAAGGCAAATAAACTAGCTTATGCCATGCCGTATGAACACCACAGAAACTGGACACTACTTCCACGGTTGCACCGGACGGCAAGATACGAAATACGCAGGTTGAGTCGCGTAACAAAGGCTATTCATCGTGATTCAAAAGTAACTGCACACGCTTGGTGGGTGTAATGGACACATCATAATAAGTGTGAAACGTCAAATAAAGTTTTTTTTCTGAAGTTGCTTTATTTCAGAGTTACGCAGTAGAGTGCGGGTCACATGTGGAACACGAACACCAAAAAGTTAATTGTTCTTAGAAAACGAAGGGATCCGAAATTCAACACAACTATGTACTGCACATTTACCCCAGAAGATGTTCAAAATGATATCCATTAGGACGAAGACAATGACATGCTCGACGTCTTACCACTCTCGAAATGTCGCAGGCTCTGTTCATCTCATTCTGCACAGTTGCACATCTATTTTCATTTCGCTGTTATGGTTACGCTACATTCTCAATTGTAACACCACCCAATAGTTCCTTGAGACGGCCCCAAAGGTTGAAGTCCAGGGATTAATATCCGGAGATCTGGCGGCCCAAGCAACTGGCCTACACGATCTGTTCACTCGTCGGGGTAAACAGCTTTGAGATTCTCTCTTACCTCCTGAATGAAATGTACAGAGACACTGTCGACAAAGCAACATCAGTCAACATGCAGGCGATGACGACACACGAAAAGTCTGTACTGGCCCATGATGTAATCACTACCACAAATGACATTTTGCATCATCAGTCCAAAATAAAGCCGTTTCAGACAAAGCTTTATTTAGCATGTGTACATTTAGTTTTGAATCAACCTGTGTATGTTTGCAGTTTTCGGACCTTAGCCCTGCATTTTTAGATGTCAGGTTCATATTTCTTTCTTGAACTAGATTCGAAACCGATTAATAGAATAAGGTGAAAAAGAAATTAATTTGCTGTACGACTGCGAGACAGTGCAGTCCTAACTGAGGGTGTGCCGGACTGTATTCTAGCACCTAGCAGAGGATCAGCTTAAACAGAGGTAAATTCTTCCCCATCACTTTATAATTGTCCCCAGGAGACGCCACGATAGGAGTCAGCTGCAGTTAATGACACGTCATACGAGAACGCTACAGCAATCAGCCGTCAGAAGTGTTTCAGAATTTAAAGAGCCTGCGAGCTAGGTAGAGGAAAAAACTACCTGTCTGTCCCCCAGAGACTGCATGCAAATTATTTCATGCATAAATTCTTTTAACTACCACTGATTCGTAGCTCTGTTGTACACCTGCCGTCTATTTAGCTGCCACTTACCGTAATAACAGACTTGCGGGCAATTATTTTGAGGTCTCATGACGTGAATAACAGCGTGGGCCCCTTATATCTACCATGGTCCTCGGAGTGTTTGAGGGTGACCACGCTGCTTAAGCTTTTGTAGTAGAACCAGAAGCACTGAGCAAGTCGGTAATTTCCACAGCCGCAAAAAATGCCAAATGTGATGTTAAGGGACAGAAGTGCATTCTGGGAGTAATTTTGGATCAAACAAAAGGGCATTTGGTCACTTTTATTACATTAGTTCTAGTTTAGTTTAGTTTAGTTTTAGTTATGACATAGACTTAACGACTCATTGAAGCACTCATTTTATTGGACACGGAAAACTTGTCGGGCATCTACAAAACAGATTTCCTGCTATGCGCCTGGTAAGTGTTACAAAAGAGAATCTTATCAGAGTCATAGCAGCTGCAACTGCATTAACATTATATGACTCGCACGTAAGTCGCTCGGACACTACTGAACATGGGACAAAATTCGTGTGTGTGTGTGTGTGTGTGTGTGTGTGTGTGTGTGTGTGTGTGTGTGTATGTATTTATCAGCTCCTCGAACAAAGGAACAAAGTATTCAGCCACACTAGGGCACATATTAGTTACTATTTGGGGAAAGAGCACCATACGTCTAGGAGCCCTTTAGCACCCCAAGAGATGGAGTTGGTGGTATGGTAAGGAAGGGGGTTTATACGTAAATAGAACACGGAACAAGTAGAGACATTTAAATCAATTATAGTATACATATGGCTTTTTGTCTACAAAACAATAGTATGTGTTAAAACTGCTGAGTTTATATTTGATCCACAGGCACCTCAGTGTAGCTTGTTTTCACTCCAGAATTTACTAAGACTTGCAGCCGAAGAGGAAATTAATATTTTCATCCAAATTAATTTCTTTGTTAAGTCCTTACCAGACCATGGTAATATTATAAAACAGGAAAGTCTTTCTTTATGTTAGGCAAAATATTATTTATTCGATCAGGAGTGGCTTCCGCCATCTTAGGTCGTCATCAAATCGTAACTAAATGTCACAACCATAGGCACAATGAATGCAGCTTTCGCAGATGTTATTGATACGGTTACCACATCAAATGATGGAATTCGAAACGTTTTACAAACAAAAATACTACTTTTATGTTACAATATGATCTTTAAGTTAATGGTAAAGTAAGTACACTTACGTGAAGTGGAAGTTTTTGCATTTAACAAAAGATGAAAAGTAAAGCTGAGTTTACTACTTTAAGGTGGTAACATTAATATAAATCAATCTTAATGTAGCACAGCGGGAAAAATGAAAATGTTTTTGGTCATTTAAAATTACTCTAGCCTTTTGTGTCTTAATTTAACAGTGGGGAAAAACGAAATTTAAAACTATGGCGGCGTTTTGTATGATACGTTCAATTACGAAAAGCATTTCCAGTACTGTTATCATTCTGCTTTACTGAACTGCATTTAAAACGTCACAAACTACGTACTGTTGAGAATAACAGAAAGATGACTCTTCTGGAAATACTTCAAAGTAATAAACACATGACAGCTTAGTTTTAAATGACAAAAGAGAATTTGCCCCCTTTCCCCTGTGTCAAACTATGTTTCTGTTCTACAAATTTTAGACTGCAGTATCTTCTCCTTATTATTTACACTCTGGTACGTGAGTATACAGTTTTTCAGAGATAGATACGAACGTTATTCGGAAACTGAGGTTAATTCGGTCGCGAAATGGAATCCACAGTGAAAATCCGATGAAGCTTTGAATGGGTATGTTTAACAATGTGTCAGGTATGCCTACCGATCGTGTCACGTCGCTCTTTTCAGTTCTGAGCGCAGAGTGAGCAGGTAAAGGGCCCTAGACAATAGTGTCTCCCGCCGAGTGTGTGTGCCTGTGAGAGATTTCGGCTTATTTCATGCAGCTTACACGACATAACTGTCATACAATTGCTTCTACATTCGAATTCTAGGCCCCACACTGCAGGGGCAATGGGGACCTCCCTCCAGCGTCCGGTATGGGAAGTGTTTGATCACCTACCATACAGGCTCCTTCTGATTTTCATCTCTACTCGCGTGAACCGCTGGCTATAAAAACAAGATGTTGGAGCAGAGAACAAGCTTTAGATCAGCGTAGAGAATTAGCAGAAAACGTAGGCCGCTGCCTTCTACGACAAGGGTACTGGAAAGTTGGCACAACGCTACGATAAATGTCTAAGTAGGAGAGGCGACTATGGCGAGAAGTTGCTGGAAGATGTAGCTAACTGTTGCATGTACATTAGTTCTGATTTTCACAGTGTTTTCGATTTCGCGACCAATAGGAAGGAACTGAAATCACTCAACGGTGGAAAGTCCACTGGACCTGACGGGATACCAGTTCGATTCTACACAGAGTACGCAAAACAACTTGCCCCCCCCCCCTCCCCCCTTCTAACAGCCGTGTACCGCAAGTCTCTAGAGGAACGGAAGGTTCCAAATGATTGGAAAAGAGCACAGGTAGTCCCAGTCTTCAAGAAGGGTCGTCGAGCAGATGCGCAAAACTATAGACTTACGCATCGATCTGTTGTAGAATTGTAGAACATGTTTTTTGCTCGCGTATCATGTCGCTTTTGGAAACTCAGAATCTACTCTGTAGGAATCAACATGGATTCCGGAAACAGCGATCGTGTGAGACCCAACTCGCTTTATTTGTTCATGAGACTCAGAGAATATTAGATACAGGCTCCCAGGTAGATGCTATTTTCCTTGACTTCCGGGAGGCGTTCGACACAGTTCCGCACTGTCGCCTGATAAACAAAGTAAGAGCGTACGGAATATCAGACCAGCTGTGTGGATGGATTGAAGAGTTTTTAGCAAACAGAACACAGCATGTTGTTATCAATGGAGAGACGTCTACAGACGTTAAAGTAACCTCTGGCGTGCCACAGGGGAGTGCTATGGGACCATTGCTTTCCACAGTATATATAAATGACCTAGTAGATAGTGTCGGAAGTCCCATGCTGCTTTTCGCGGATGATGCTGTAGTATACAGAGAAGTTGCAGCATTAGAAAATTGTAGCGAAATGCAGGAAGATCTGCAACGGATGGGCACTTGGTGCAGTGAGTGGCAACTGACCCTTAACATAGACAAATGTAATATATTGCGAATACATAGAAAGAAGGATCCTTTATTGTATGGTTATATGATAGCGGAACAAACACTGGTAGCAATTACTTCAGTAAAATATCTGGGAGTATGCGTACGGAGCGATTTGAAGTTGAATGATTGTATTGCTCATCAGTGTGTGATCTGTACCAGGTCGGCTTGACGGAGGAGATATAGCAGATCCAAAGAAGAGCGGCGTGTTTCGTCACAGGGTTATTTGGTAAGCGTGGTAGCTTTACGGAGAAGTTTAGCAAGCTCATGTGGCAGACTCTGCAAGAGAAGTGCTCTTCATCGAGGTGTAGCTTGCTGTCCAGGTTTCGAGAGGGAGCGTTTCTGGATGAGGTGTCAAATATATTGCTTCCCCGTACTTATACCTCCCGAGGAGATCACAACTGTAAAATTAGAGAGATTCGAGCGCGCACGGAAGCTTTCCGGCAGTCGTTCTTCCCGCGAACCATACGCGACTGGAACAGGAAAGGGAGGTAATGACAGTGGCACGTAAAGTGCCCTCCGCCACACACCGTTGGGTGGCTTGCGGAGTATAAATGTAGATGTAGGATATTACGTTCAGCATAGCCATCGCACCTCACTGCGATTTCCGTAAACAGATAAGATATGCCGTGTACTAACTGTGACTGTTCTTTGTATTTCGCTAGTACCACTGATAAACTTCCATGTTAGTTCCGCTTCATACGAGCCGACGTGGGCTCTGTCTGGTACTCCATCGCTCGTGACCGATTCTAACTGTGTCACGTCCGATGAAACATTCTGGCGCAATCGCTTATCGAGCGTCAGCTGCGCGGTGTGAGTCGGCATAACTTAACCGCAGAAGTAGCAGCGGGTGCGCGTGTCTTTTACTTTGGACGCGGAAAATATTTGACTCGGTGCTCGGCCGGTACGAATCACCGCGGAATGAAAGAGAGAGAGAGGCCGGGACGTTCACAAATTGGTTAATTAATGCGCCGGGAGAGGCAGCACGGTCGGCGGCCGATGAATTATGCATCCGTAGTAAGGGGGAGGGTAAGGTGAAGGGGTGGGGGTTGGAGGGGTCCCGGCGGAGGAGGGACGGGGTGGGCTAGGGGAGCGCGGCACCTGCCGATCCTCCCACACGTGGGGCGACGAGGAACCCCACACGCTCTTCACACGTGTCGGCCTTCGAAGAATACGCTTTACGGATACGCGAAAAAGCGGACAAAACTAGAAGTGTGTACGGATAAAACAAAAGCCGACCGCATCTGTTCCTGCAAGTATTTTATCCACATCCGCGGATAACACAAACCGCTTTTACCCGTTGTGTACCTCGGAGACCTAACGGAGATTTGCGCCCGGTCTGAATTTTCTACTGCTGAATACGGACTTCGTAATTTACATTACACTGACTGAAAACGTAGAGTCCGATCATGAACACATTTTAATACATTACTATACTCTGTTCAAAATCACCTAGGGATTGATAGGCGCGAACGAACCAAAGGGGTGACTCTCCCGTTGCAGACACGTTACGTATTGAGCCAGTCGTACGTGGCCGATCATCTACATCTACATACATACTCCGCAATCCACCATACGGTGCGTGGCGGAGGGTACTTCGTACCACAACTAGCATATTCTCTCCCTATTCCACTCCCAAACAGAACGAGGGAAAAATTAATGCCTATACGCCTCTTTACGAGCCCTAATCTCTCTTACTTTATCTTTGTGGTCTTTCTGCGAAATACAAGTTGGCGCCAGTAAAATTGTACTGCAGTCAGACTCAAATGGCGGTTCTCTAAATTTCCTCAGTAGCGATTCATGAAAAGAACGCCTCCTTTCCTCTAGAGCCTCCCACCCTAATTCCTGAAGCATTTCCGTAACACTCGCGTGATGATCAAACCTACCAGTAACAAATCAAGCAGCCCGCCTCTGAATTGCTTGTATGTCCTTCCTCAATCTGACCTGATAGAGATCCCAAACGCTCGAGCAGTAATCAAGAATAGGTCGTATTTGTGTATTTTAAGAGGTCTCTTTTACAGATGAAGCGCATCTTCCCAAAATTCTACCAATGAACCGAAGACGACTATCCACCTTCCCCACAACTGCCATTACATGCTTGTCCCACTTCATATCGCTCTGCAGTGTTACGCCCAAATATTTAATCGGCGTGACTGTGTCAAGCGCCACACTACTAATGGAGTATTCAAACATTACAGGATTCTTTTTCCTAATCATCTGCATTAATTTACATTTATCTATATTTAGAGTTAGCTGCCATTGTTTACACGAATCACAAATCCTGTCCAAGTCATCTTGTATCCTCCTACAGTCACTCAACGATGACACCTTCCCGTACACCACAGCATCATCAGCAAACAGCCGCACATTGCTATCCACCCTATCCAAAAGATCATTTATGTAGATAGAAAACAACAGCGGACCTACCACGCTTACCTGGGGCACTCCAGATGATACCCACACCTCCGATGAACACTCAGCATCGAGGACAACGTACTGGGTTCTGTTACTTACATACTTGGGAACCAATCCCATATGCTCGTACCTTAGTTAGGAGTCTGCAGTGGGGCACCGAGTCAAACGCTTTCCGGAAGTCAAGGAATATGGCATTCGTCTGATACACTTCATCCATGGTTCGCAAGATATCATGTGTAAAAAGGGCGAGTTGCGTTTCGCAGGAGCGATGCTTTATAAAGCCGTGCTGATGCATGGACAGCAACTTCTCTGTCTCAAAGACATTCCTTATATTCGAACTGAGAATATGTTCGAGAATCCTGCAACAAACCGATGTTAAGGATATTGGTCTGTAATTTTGAGGATCCGTCCTTCTACCCTTCTTATATACAGGTGTCACCTGCCTGTCATATGCGGTATCAAGCGAGATTTGTGGCTGCATTGAGGATTTCTTGGTGGGTAGGGTACATAATGTTATCTTGGATAAGCATGTTATCTAGTCTAGATAAGTTACACACAATAACTGGTCTACCGATACGGACTACATGTCACCCCAAAAGTTGGCGTTTGGACGCACGGCAAGGTGAGCGGGATGAAAGTGACAAGTAACTTGGACTTTTAAACTTCACGACTTCCTCCGTGACACAAGTGAGCACTTGAGAATGAAATATATCTCAGGCGCGGTATGGTACATTTCTTAATTGCACATATACCTTATGCCTCGCATTTAAAACAATTGAGTCTGAGACAGACAGCTACACGCACATGCGTGGAGGAATGTTCACCAGAACACGCTGTCTTCTGCGTGCAATACACTAACAACAGACGTAAGCTACACTCAGGTTACAAGCAAAGAGAAATACATGTATACACAGAAAATACATGCACACAGCAATAGGAGATGAAGAACAATGGACACAGCTAATTTCAGTAACAAACTTCAACGACAACATCAACGTAACAACAGCTACACGCACATGCGTGTAGGAATGTTCACCAGAACACGCTGTCTTCTGCGTGTAATACACTAACAATAGACGTAAGCTACACTCGGGTTACAAGCAAAGAGAAATACATGTATACACAGAAAATACATACACACAGCAATAGGAGATGAAGAACAATGGACACAGCTAATTTCAGTAACAAACTTCAACGACAACATCAACGTAACAACAATCTCCAGAGGGTGGATAGCGACACCCACAGTGACAGCGTCAACACTGACTCCGAGTAAGATCCGGAGGCGGAGGAGGAGGAGAATAAGACTAAATGGTAAATAGGACACCTAGACTTATGAATCAGACACAACATGCCAAAATGCGCTGCCAGATTGTACACATCAGTGAAATAATAATTACTTACAGCAAATGCTAGAGTAAGCGTAGTGAAGGTGCTCATACACTATCCTAGAAAGCATACAATTTTGTACACGGATGACTATTTTATATTAATGCTTAAGATTAGCAATACCGTTGCTCTACTACTAACTGTAAACTATTTTGTCGTGACTGGCGGTCAACAGCTCGAAAAAATCATTCCGAGGTATCCACCGCCGGCCACAATAGGTGATGACAATAACAAATCTCACCTTTACCCTATAATCTTTTTGCGTTCTTCTTAAAGCAATAAAATTTTATTTATATTTCAACCTCAAGTTATTTCTTGTTACGAGAAAGTATTTATCAGGTGCAAAATATCGCAGATAAAAACAAAACAAAATACAACAAAAGTTACAAACGGAAATTGTAATATGTCCGACGTATTTTAAAATATGAGATAACAGGTGTCTAAATTTGCAATAAATAAATAACTAAATAAATAAATGACATCTTGGATGAAGAGTCATTGAAAGATGTAAAAATAGCTTCTGGTGTGCTCCAGGTAAGTGAGTTGGCACGCTTGGCATTCAATATGTATATTAATGGTCTTGCAGACAGTATTAACAGTGACCTCAAACATTTCGCAGACGATGCAGCTCATGACGCACTGGCTGAAAAAGAAACTGCACAAATATTCAGTAAATGTTTAGAAATGTAAAAATTGTGCGCTTCACAAAGCGAAAAAACGTAGTATCTTTTGATTACAATATTAGTGAGTCACAGTTGGAATTTCTCAGCACATACAAATAGCTGGCTGTAACAATATCTAGGTGAATGCCTACTTAGAAAGTTGCTAGAAGCATGAATCTAGGAATATATTGCAACCCCCTACGTACCGCTCACATGGGGATCGCGAAGACGAGATTAGGCTGACTACAGCCCGCACAGAGACATTTAAGCAGTTATACTTCCCGCACTTCATACGTGAACGGAACGAGGACAAGCCCTAATAACTGTTAGAATGGGAACAACCCTGTGCCTTGCACTCGACAGTAGTTTACAGAGCATAGATGTGGGAGTAGATCCGTAGCCGCAGCAATCACAACCCGTTGCCAAGTTTCGCCCCTATCACTTTAAAACTTCTTACTTAACACTGGGCTTCCGTTTCAGGTATCATGCCGCCCTGTGGGATTGTTTCCTGTGCGCTGGGTTCGCGTTTGCTTTCATTCCTTGTGGTCGTAGGAGCTAGTATTTTCTCAGTAGTTGCTGTTATTCGTAATGTGTTGTGCGACAGTGAACGCTGTCAGATGTAAGTTGATGAAATGTGAATGGAAAAGTTTGGCGTCGGGCTCTGTGTTGGACAGTTGCCATACGAGATCAGTCGAGATAAATGGATTTCTTTTCTGAATGTTGTCTACATTCAGAAGAAAAAGATCTTGACGGTGGCCTACTTCTCCCCATTAAATGTGTGATGGAAAGAAACGCTGCAGCTCCTGGAGTGGAACGAAATTAGTTTATATGTATGAGCAGATTGCCAACACAGCTTCTTTTGCCGAGGATGCGATATTTTTAACGTCCCTCACTATCCTCGAAGTCTTTCGCGACGTCATGCTTCGATATATTTCGAATCATATTCGAAATGACACGTCTCATTGGTGTCTCTTGTTGTTTGAAATATTAATTCTGTACCTATAACGTGGAGTGTTTTGTATCGCTAGTCTTCTGTCTTATTTCATATAGTTCTTGCCACAACGATTTCTTATTGTTATGTTTAAAATAAGGAGCCTAATCAGAAAGCATAATAATAGGTCAATTGTAAATATAGCGATCTGTTTCTTGTATCAAAATCCCTGCCGCATTTCCTGAGGTTAGTCGTCACAGACAGATAGAAAAACGCCATTGGGGAGTTTAATTGGTAATATGTATACAGGGTGAACCAGCACTCCACCGAGAAATTTTCAGATGTGGTAGTATGGACCAAAACAAGAAAAAATCTAGTAAAAATGAGCTCCCAAATGCATACCTTAATAGCTATGATAACTTCTTTAGGTGTTTCACAGTAGCGGAGATGAACAAGTTCTCCTAGTTCTTAAGATGGAAGTTTTGGAGCCCATGTTTACTGGACTCTCTTTTTTGTTTTGTTTTGTTTTGTTTTGTTTAGGTCCATACTACAACCTCTGGTGCGTACACAGGTATTTATTGAACCCCTCAACAGTCAACACAGAATTAATTGTTTTAATTAGACTTTCAACTACAGAGCACCCATTATTGGTATCACTGTATGACAATGTTATATCTGGGAGGTATTAATTAAAAACAGCCACTCTTCCGGGACATGCGTCTCTGCGAGGCACAACCAAGTAATGCTAAAACAACAAGCTTCCGGCAGAGCACTATGCTTTACATAACTGAAATGATATTTAAGATTGATTATATGACTCGAAAATTAGTCCGTGGAAGGAGACTGAAACCCAGATGTGCACACTTCTTCACAGTGTCCGTAAAAACCTGAAGACAGTAACTTCAGGCTAATTGATGGCTCTGACATTGTACAAGTGTTTGCTGGCAGGATTAATTTTTATCTTTCTTGAACTACAGCTTAACAACACTGGCCACCAATTCAGAAGTCATGCGTTCGATTCCCGGTGGCTGCTTAGATTTTTTTTCTGGGATGGCAAGAGTTGAAACGCAGTAGATGCAGTTTCGAAAATAATCCAAACGAGAAGTGAGCGCAGCACCCATACCACTGAAGTAGTGACTTATCAAAAGGTTCCCACCTGGCAGAAAGCGAGACGACATATCCTTGTACGGCTGAAATTTCTACGTTTATTTCTGATCCTGGCAAAAATAAGTACCTAGTTTCATGAGTACTAACAAGTGTGATACATGAAATACAGCCTTACCGAACCATAAAAATGGCTCAAAGCACTATGGCACATCTGAGATCATCAGTCCCCTAGAGTTAGAACTACTTAAACCTAACCAACCTAAGGACATCACACACATCCATGCCCGAGGCAGCATTCGAACGTGCGACCGTAGCAGCAGCGTGGTTCCAGACTGAAGCGCCTAGAACATCTCGCTCACAACGGCCGGCTAACAAAAACGAATGACAGAAATTTAATGATACCAATTTATTTTTCAATATAATACCCGTGTACACCAATACGCTTGCGGGCAGGCTTTGATAACTTCTGCAACCCATTGAAATAAAAGGACTTCGATTTCGAGTCCGGCCAAGCGTTCACAGCATCAATCACTGCATCATCATCGTCAAATCGTCAACTTTTGGGGCTTCGTTTTGTTGTAGATTTGCGAAAAGAAAAATGTGTGATGGCACCAAATCTGGGGAAAATGGCGGATGACATAACAGTTCGAACCCGCAGTCACGTAGAGTTTCCAATGTTGCTAGGGTTTCGTGCGCCGGTGCGTTGACCTGATGCAAAAGAACCCCACGGGCCAGTTTTCCACTCATTTTCTCTTTATCTCTTCCCTCAAACGCCGTAGGAGGGTGCAATAGTATGATGTACACTCCTGGAAATGGAAAAAGGAACACATTGACACCGGTGTGTCAGACCCACCATACTTGCTCCGGACACTGCGAGAGGGCTGTACAAGCAATGATCACACGCACGGCACAGCGGACACACCGGGAACCGCGGTGTTGGCCGTCGAATGGCGCTAGCTGCGCAGCATTTGTGCACCGCCGCCGTCAGTGTCAGCCAGTTTGCCGTGGCATACGGAGCTCCATCGCAGTCTTTAACACTGGTAGCATGCCGCGACAGCGTGGACGTGAACCGTATGAGCAGTTGACGGACTTTGAGCGAGGGCGTATAGTGGGCGTGCGGGAGACCGGGTGGACGTACCGCCGAATTGCTCAACACGTGGGGCGTGAGGTCTCCACAGTACATCGATGTTGTCGCCAGTGGTCGGCGGAAGGTGCACGTGCCCGTCGACCTGGGACCGGACCGCAGCGACGCACGGATGCACGCCAAGACCGTAGGATCCTACGCAGTGCCGTAGGGGACCGCACCGCCACTTCCCAGCAAATTAGGGACACTGTTGCTCCTGGGGTATCGGCGAGGACCATTCGCAACCGTCTCCATGAAGCTGGGCTACGGTCCCGCACACCGTTAGGCCGTCTTCCGCTCACGCCCCAACATCGTGCAGCTCGCCTCCAGCATCTCTACGATCGTCTCCATGGGAGAATAGCAGCCTGCATTGCTGCGAAAGGTGGATATACACTGTACTAGTGCCGACATTGTGCATGCTCTGTTGCCTGTGTCTATGTGCCTGTGGTTCTGTCAGTGTGATCATGTGATGTATCTGACCCCAGGAATGTGTCAATAAAGTTTCCCCTTCCTGGGACAATGAATTCACGGTGTTCTTATTTCAATTTCCAGGAGTGTATTAATAGTTACGACCTATTGCAAGTAACCCACCGTATTTAACACTTCTGCGTCCCAAAAGACCGATGCCATCACCTTTGCGGCTGATTTTTACACCCGGGATTCTTTTGGGGTAGGGGATGAAGGGTGTTTCCATTGTTGTGATTGTTGTTTTGTTTCAGCCGCTTGAAATAGGCGAACAATTTCTTCGCAACCCTGCACACGCTCCCGTCTCTCATCTGCATTCAAGTCTTTTGGGACCCACCGGGATGAAACTTTCGGTATTCCCAAAATATCCACAACAATGTCAGGAGCACGCCCATGGGGGATTCCAGATGCGGACTCAGTGTGCTGCAACGTTGTTCGACGATCCTGCAAAATCTTATCTTGGACTGCAGTCACAGTTTCAGCACTTCCGCTCCTTGGCGCATCTTCCACACTCAGTCTTCCACGTTTGAAATCGGACACCCATGTTTTCCCTGCTGCATAAAACTGAGCACTGTCCATAAGTGTATTCAGCATGTCCTCCGCAATTTCCTTGGGCGTCAATTATTTCAAATGAAGATATTCAGTAACAGCACGGTTCTTGATTCTCTCGATATTCGTTACTTTGCTTACATTATGGTATACAGCGCACCCTAGCGGCAAAACTAACGAAGCTAGAGCCGCGAAATTTTACTTGCAAAAGATCACCATAAAAGTAGATGGTGTTGTTTGTCCGAGGCACTGCGGTAACTACCTCGGGCTAGAAACTTTCCGACCGTCCCGTCCCTCGTATGTGGGGATGACGTTGCAATGCAATATGAAACGGAACGAGCACGTGTGGATTATGGTAGAGAAGGAGAAGGATCGACTGCTGTTTATTGGGAAATTTTTTATGAAAGTCTGGTTCATCTGAAAAGGAGACCGCATGTAAGACTCTTGTTCGACTTATTCTTGAGTACTGATCGAGTGTTTGGCATTCATACCAGATCAGGTAAAAAGAAGACATCGAAGCAATTCAGAGCCAGACTGATAGGTTTGCTTCCCGTAGGTTCGAACAGCATGCAAGTATTAAGGAGATGCTCCGAGAACTGAAATGGAAATACCTGCAGAAATTCCTAATTCTAACAACTGCCAACTCCTACCCTTTCTCGCCTGAGCTCTACTCTATAGTACAACCTCTGGTAGCCAAAGAATGTATCGCTTATGTGTTCAGATACGCAAAAATGCTGGTAATGGCAAACATAACTAAGAAATTGATATTTCTCACGATATTTACATTTTGTACAACCATTTCTCATAATGTGTATACCATCCATATTATTTACAATCGTTTATCACAACATGTACACTTGTAAATTATAGATTGCAGCGATCAGACGTCCTTTTTAAAAATAATTATTGTGCAGATCTAGATTTCCTGCTCGACCAACAGGGAATTACATGCATTGAGCGAAAATAATAGTGCATTGAGAATGGATAGCTTCTAGCCAAAATCTAGATCTGCACAATAAATTTTTTTTGAAAAGGACGACTGATCGCTGAAGTCTATAATTTATAAGCCAATATAACAGTCGCTGAGTGCAACAGCTTTCTGAATGGGAGGTAACCTGATGGACTTGCACACTTGTCATTATACACAGGAGACAGTACAAGTTTACACGTCACATAGATTAAAGTAGCGTAAGTCGCAACAATTTAACATTCCAGGCGTGATTTTTCGATGTAAATAAGTTGTCTGCATTACTTGCTCTATGAGTGGAGATATTGCAAAGTACAGAAAGCTTCAGATGCCCCAGTATGTGTTAACAAGATATAGAAGAATCTGTTTCAAGTCGTGAATACTTTATTTAAAAACTAAAATTCAATATGTACGGACAGTAGAAAGCTATTTTGCACGTAATTTGATAGAAAAGATATAAAAAAACCGAATGATGATGCCGTCTGGGCAATAAAAAGAAGAGAAAATAGTGTTTGCCTAAGGCGGAACCTAACCAAAAACAAGTAGGGTAGTATTTGTTGTTTCCTGTACGAGTCGTTCCACAGATTCCCCTACTGCAGCTTTCTGCTGAGAGTGCCAGTATATTTCCTGTTCTGAGTACCCATACAACCTTTTTCAAATATCCGACAAACTCCCACCGCCCGCTGACACGACTGATTGCTGGAGAAGCGACGGGGCGTGGTGGAGCATCCGCCGAGGCAAAGAGCTCCAGCGGCCTGGAGGTGGAACTGGAGACAGAGTGAGGTGGCGGGTGGGGTAGGGTTTAGGGGTGAAGGGGGGGGGGGGGAGGGGGGGCGAGGAAGGCGTTGCGGGGGTGTCCCCTGCAGGAGACAATTAGCACGCCTTCTGTTGCTGCCGCCGACGCCGACGCCGCCGACGTATAAAATGCTAATTGCGCTAACTCTTTTAGCGCCTTACAATCAGACTAAAAGCTTTAATTCATTAACTCGTGCGCTGCAAGTCGCCGTCTCCAGGCGGCACCCGCCGACACGGAAGATGTCGTCGGAATTTGTGTCATCTTGCCGCCGCTTTTTGCACCTCTGCGTCTCTCAGCGCGGCTGGAAATCTCTCGCCACCAAAGAGGTCGGTGGGGATTTGCGCGCGAGTGTCTGCCCCGCGGCCTCCTATTGTGATAGATTCTCGCGTTTCCTTCAGGTTAACGTGAGTTACTCGTCGGTGGGTAGAGAAACTTCGATGCGGAAAGTACAGAAAATCTGCAGAAGAATATTCGGTCTCCTCATTCACTTTTCCGTTTGGCCAACTGCTTATTTACAGTGGTTTGTTTATAGAAAACGTTTGGAATGCGCCAAGGGTGGCGTGAAGCAGTTTCGCGCCGATGTCAGAGGTAGATCAGTTGGTTCACGACTGAAACTTTGCAGTTACATATTGAAGAGGAATCGTCTGTGTACGATCTGTTGCCACTAAACTCTTGATTTACCTCATCTTATTCAATTACACTATTGTACGCCATGTCTACATGTAAAAATGTTACGTTTTCTAGGTTGTAACGTATCTTCGTTTCAAGACTGTCCTTAAGGTCGACATTACTTCTCTGATAATTTCCTCTGTTTTGAACATTAATCGCCGCATCATTTCCCAATGTTTTCCTATATAAAATTTCATCCTATAGTTGACCAGCGTGGACCACCGGACTGGTCGTCGAACACTTTCTACGTTCCCAAATCGTTCGAGAGAAGTGCCGCAAAGTTTCATAAGGAAGTACGAAGGGGCTTGCGACAATTGTACCGACAAATATGTGGTGACATTTCGGCGGAGCCTAAGATGTTTCAGGTAGAATTTTGCTTTCACATTCGTTGGCTTCGACAGTACATAACCAAACTGCCACATTTCGACCCAACCTAGACCACGTGCTGAGCTTACAGATCTGTGTGTCACCCTAAGCAGCGTTTTGCTTCCACATTCGTTGACTTCGCAAAGTCACAGGCTAGTTGTAAAAAGCCGCATCTCAGCCCAATCAGCGAAGACCTAGAAACGTCGGACAGAGGAAAAAATCGTATTGTGGTAAATTTTTGTACGGTAGTAGGAGGCAGTGTCACGAACAACATACTAAAAATCCTCACTGGTGGGATGTGAGCGTGCGGGTGGTGGGGCCTTTAAATATCACCTTTCACTTGAAAACCACGACTTAAAGCTGAAATATCACGCAGTACAAAATTAAACTACATTAAATTTGCTACGAAATAGGTCGTATTAATTCTTTTTCAGTCGGCATGTACATATTGTTCAAAACAATTAGGGGTTCAGATGAGACATCATACACAGTAGACATATGGTAACGTATTTTATTCAGATATCGGTTACAGCTGTAATATTGTGTGTGCTACTGTACGATATTCTCCAGTCTCAGCTCTTTACTTGAAGTTTACATGGCGTTTAGGTAGAACGAGGCACAATAGGGCTACCATAATAGTGAAACAGTCATTCTCATTGCCCTCTTATATGGTGTGTGATCACCTCGGACGGCCAATACAGTTGCACACCTGCCTAGCATGGTCAGTATGAGGTTAACAGTCCGCTTTTGAGGGATATTTGTTCATTCTTCCTTGAGTGCAATATCCAGCTCTGCAACCGTTGTGCCGGCCGCGGTGGCCTAGCGGTTCTAGGCGCTCCAGCCCGGAACCGCGCTGCTGCTACGGTCGCAGGTTCGAATCCTGCCTCGGGCATGGATGTGTGTGATGTCCTTAGGTTCAAGTGGTTCTAAGTCTAGGGGACTGATGACCTCAGATGTTGATTCCCATAGTGCTCAGAGTCATTTAAACCATTTTTTGGGAACCGTTGTGGGAGGTGCTGGTCTGGTTGCATTGCGTCTGCCAAGTGCATTCCAGACGTGCTCAGTCAGGTTTAAGTCCGGTGAACAAGCTGGCCACTCCATTCGTTCAATTCCCTCAGTTTATGCTGTCCACCAGTGCTGCTCTGTCAGGACGAGCGTTATCGTCCACCAGAAGGAACCCATCTCCTACGGCACCACAACAAAAGGTCAAACGATCTCGTCTCTATAACTCTGAGCAGTCAAAGCGCTATTCCGAACCGCATAGAGATCCGTCCGTCCGCCAGTACCGACACCATTCCTCCGCCGCCATGATATGGTGATGTTTCCTGCACATAAGCAGGATTGTTCCGAGCTCCACGTTCTATCCAGATGAGGGAACGACGATTGTCCTACTGAACACAAAATCTTGGCTCATCTGTGAGCAGCACCCAGCGCCATCCGTTACATCTCGAATCCTGATGTTTCTCCGCCCAGTTTCTGCGGGCTAAACGGTGTCGTGGTTTTGATGGGACACACACCATAGGCCTCCGTGCACAGAGGCCACATTCGCGAAGGCAATTTCGGACTGTTCGTGTTGATACTGCGCGTCCTGTTGCTGCCTGGAGGGTGCGTTGCATCTGAGGTGCACTCAACCTCCTGTCTCGACGGACTGTGACCTCTTGCTGATGTTACACGTGGACGACCTTGCCTTCTTGTAACGGTTCCTGTTGTCTGAAGTCGCGTCCAGGTCCTGAAAAGAGCACTTCCGGACACACCAATAGCTGCAGCCACATTCCTCTGTATCTGTCCCGCTTCCAACCGTCCTATGACTCTCTACAGTGTGAAAAGTATTTAAACCGACAAACTCTGGGAGGTTGTAGGAGACATCAAAACAAATCTTTTTCCCTACTGTCATTTTTTCCTATGAGGAGTATTTAAACCGGTAGGGGAAGATTTCTCTGGCGGCAAATTACTTAAACCAACAAACACTTTTCCATTTTTTTTATGACCTAGAGACAACACATCAATACAACCCAGTTTCTATTACAGTAGATTTTCAGAAATGCCTCCATTGACATGCAAACAAAGGTTACACCGTCGGATCATGTTCTGTCTGACACGGGCAAAAACCCCAGGAGTATCCTAAATCGTTCCTGCTGCTGCTAGTATCCGGGCAACCAGATCCTCTTCTGATGCAACAGTAGTTGCGTAAACAAGGTTGCTCATCTCTCCCCACACAAAAAAAGTCCAGAGGGGACATATCTGGGGATCGAGCAGGCCATGGTACAGGACCATCTCTGCCAATCCACGTTTCTGGAAATCGTCGGTCCGGGAATCGACGCACACGACGACCGAAATGTGCCGGCGCCCCGTCATATTGGAACCACATGTGTTGTCTTGTAGGGAGCGCGACGTCTTCCAGCAATTCTGGCAATGCTCTGGAGAGAAAATTGTAATAGTGCCTGCCATTTAATGGCCTAGGTAGCAGATACGGCCCAATTAAAGAGTCCCCGACAACACCGACCCACACATTAACGAAGAATCGCACTTAATGAGCGCTAGTAACTGTGGCATGTGGGTTATCCTCACTCCAAACATGCGAATTGTGCGTGTTGAAGACTCCATCACGCCCAAATGTTGCTTCAACGGTAAACAACTCAGAGGATGGAAATGTAGGATGCATTTCACACCGTTCCAGGTACCACTGCGAAAACTCTGCTCTGGGTGGATGATCAACTGGTTCCAGGTTGTGAACACGTTATAAGTGAGACGCACGTAACAATTGCTCTCGGGGGACTTTTATTATATTCGTCTGATTCGTCCCCATGTTACGTGCAATTGCACGAGTGCTGATTTAAGTGCTGCTAGACAGCTCCCTCAAATTGCAGCGTTCCTACCGTGCGACGGCGTCCCTGTCCAGGTAATATGCTAAATGACCCTGTCTCACGCAGACGTTGGTACGTAGCAGCAAAGGTTGTATGATGCGGGATACGATATTGTTGTTGATGAACCCACTGTGCAGCTCGTCCGTTGTGGTGCGCTACCTAGTACGTAATACGGCCTCCACCGGTTTAAATAATTCTCATAGGAAAAAATGACATTAGGGGAAAATATTTGTTTTGATGTGCTCTACAACGTCCCAGAGTTGACGGTTGAAATACTTTTCACCCTGTATACCATAGCTTTGGGTAAATCACGTTGTTGTTGCATTGCACTACCTGCTCACGACACTTTCTGGACCCAGCTGCTTGTGTAATTCGTTTAGTAGAATAGACACAAGTTAACACTAACCCCGTCTGCAGCAACTTTCCGTTATTACCACTATCTCTCTAACTGTGACGTTGTTTTCTCCACCCCATAGGACCGCCAGAAAGACGTCGAACCATTTTAGTTCATTCTGACGATGACAGTACTTCAGAACCTAGATATCTCAATTGATCCCCTAATTGTTTTGACCAGTGAACATCATGAATACTTTTGATCAGATAGTGTACTGTAGGAAAGAAATAGTTGTACGATAGCCTGTCTTGGGCACAGAGGTCTGACGAAATAAAAGCAAATGAATTTGTAAAATGAACAGGTTGTTGTAACCGAAACTTCCTCGCGTTGATATTTGTGAATACGGAACGCATGCTTTCCCCACAGCTAGCTCGCGCCCAGTAAGAAGCATAAATTAAATATTGTTTGTAGTAAACTGGTCGCTGGCGGCTCGCTATTAAAGCGCAGTCTATAACAGTGACAGCAGCGGGCCGTTTTGTTTTATCGGTGATGTGCGTGTCGTAATTTACAGATGTGGGCGGCGCCGGCCTCTCGGCGAGAGCGCAAATTTGCAGCCATAAAGCCGTACATCAAACGAGCGGCGTAAATCATGGCGGCGCAGGTGTGGCGGCATCAATTTTGTTTTTCAGGCGTTTGCAGCGAGACTGACCGGCACTCACTCGCCACTCGATCTTGGAGCCGTTAAAAAATGGAGTGCCTGCTGTCTGGTACACGTTGACAATTTTATCTCGCCAAGACAGACACTGACTGATGTCCGCGGTTTAATTGATTGGTTCGCATGAAGTGCCTTCATTACAGAGCCTTCTGTGTTTTTCTTGCTATGTCCTACCTTGCGTACTACTCTAGACGCACAACCAGTAACATTTCTCCATAACAAATGGGGTCATGTGCTGTCTCTCCGCCTCTCAGCTTCTCAGCCTCTCCGTCTCTCCAGTCGTTCCACGTTTTGCAGTGAGATCACTTTTACCGCAGATTTCATTGTGTTCTGATACATGTGCTCAGTTTTTTTCAGTAGCTGTAAAGATAAAAAAAACTGTTTTACTATTATTATAGGTTCAGAAAAATCCCATTTTACTCTATACAGACTTGAAACATAATAATATGAACACCCATTTGTCACTCGTCACTACAAGTCCATGAAACATTTTGAAAAATTAGTATTGGTAAATGGCTGAACAAAACGTAATAAATGACAAAGTACATGAAAGACAACGTCTCCTACATTTTTTAATGTTGTGCTATTAAATTAGTTTGGAAAACTGACAATAGGGGTGCCACTGACCATAGTAGCTGGCACCTACCTGGAGCTACTCGAGTAGTTACCATTGTCACTGGACTCTACGCCTTGTTAGGTTCTGGATTCTGTGTATGAGTCAGTAAAAACGGAAACGTCAAGGGATCACGTTGTTTACTGTCTGTCTCTCTGTCCGATTGTTAAGACCTATTTTAGACAGGTACGAGCAGAATTATCAAGTTGGAATTTATGTCAAATACTTAGGCCTATGATCCCTTGGCGGTGTAAAAAATAACAGGTTGTAAGTCAGTGCAATCAGAAAGATGTGACCATATTCTGATACTTGCAGACGCACTCATCGAAACTTATAGGGTACTTACCCTTGCCCTTGAATCATGAAATTTGGCCAGAAGCAAAGTTTCATAGCACAAGTAAAGAAATAAAATCCTAAAATTGTTAATCTGTAATTATATCACATAAAAATATTATTTACCACTAGAAACTTGCATTACTTTCGTATCTGTCAAAAATCTCTGGAACTACGGTAGGAATTTTGATCTGGATTCTAGCAATAAATAGAGTGATTCACAAGAAATGTTTGCGTGCATAATTTAGAAATATTTGCTGCTAATTGGTTGAGCTACGATTAAGTGAATCCCCCAGTTGTTTTCTTTTCTTCCTCCTTCTACAGTGCTTGCTCCATATTCAACCAATGTTCGAAGTAACCTGCCCATCCTAATCAACTCCTTCCCACAGTTAGTTGAGTACTGGCTCGCACAAACAATACTTGTCCTGCTGTTGTGGAGTGAGTTGGCTCAACGTATTTGGAGCGATAGGGAATCATATATCCATCTAAATCTGCATCGTTTCCCTTCAACATACCAAGTGAAAGTTGCGATGGCTACCTGAAAACGTCACAGCCGTTTTTCTGGCAGTATTCACCTTCATTTCAGTGATCAATTCAGTATCTCCGATCTTCGTTTCCTTTTATAATAGTGCTATTCTTGGGCATTGACGTTTCTGTATGTATACTGAAATTTTAAGTAATGACTTGTACTACAGCTTCGATGTAACTGGTGATAATTAATTACGTTTTTCGTCTTGAATTATCGCGATTAATTGCTTCACTATTACTTCTATAATAGTTATGCTTATGATTCATAATTTAGTTTAACTAAGGCGCTTACACAAGAAAAACTTCTTCCGTACGTCATTGTAGACACTGCATAACGAGAATTTAATGTTATATATGCCTCTGTGAATAATTAGTATGGTTGACGTGGAGCTCTCACGTGCGTGTACACACAGTCAGCGAATTAAGCTATATGCAATTAAGCAAATGGCTGTAATGGAACGGCGTTAGGGACTTCCCCCTCCGACTGTAACACTATTGTGCCGTTGTTAGAAGCACTATGATAGCTTTTGGTTGTTTTATTCGTCTATATAGGATATACATGCCATCGCGATAGAATTCTGCGGTGGTCATATTAACTGAGTGAAAGTTATCTCTCTGCTAGATAATCAAGAAGCAGTTAAATGGTTGCAGGCTAAGGCTCGAATCTGCTTGCATCTTGGACATTTCTTAGACGTACGATGAACACATAAAAGTAGCAGTGGGTTGACTTTATTGCCAAGTTCCACAGATGCGTACAAGTGAAGTTCCTGAGGAAAACCAAAACGAAGAAACTCACGGAGTTCGTTAAGAATCTGGTATACAGTCGCTCCTGAACGCTTGTTCAGACGGACAAAGACAAAAATGAAAATGTTGTGTAAGGCTAAGTTTTGCACCCAGATGTGTACGACCTTCGGTTCGAGGACAAGTCTACTCGTAATTTACAGCTAGATCTTTAGCTCCAAGCATACTTACTTGCTGACCCTCGTCTGAGGAAAATCAATTACAGCAGCAGAATATTTTCCAACTACTAGCATAAATCATGTTGATGACAATTCACCAAGTGTTCAATTAACATCAGCTTAACTCACAGTAGCAACTTAATGGCTAGGTGGCCTTTCTGAATGATGACACATTTCCACGGGAATTTATTTCTAACCTGTAATGACTGTCTGAGAATGCAAAAAAGTTGCGTTTAAACACTCTGCGACATTAGATGCGCAGCACGCTATGGCGTATGTCAGCGCAGAATACGAAGCATTGGTTTAGTGACAAGGTCTCAGTTGGTTGTTGAGAGAAACTAGATTCATGAACAGATCGGTCGGTTCATTTGACAGATTTAATGTAAAGTTTAGTTTAGTTCGTTCTTTATTTTTTATGACTGAATTATTTCCACTTACGTAGCTGAAGTTCAGTCTGTTTGCAATGACTATTGGTCATTATTCGAGTGGCGGATGATCCGACACATATTAAATCTTTATTAAGAGAGCAAACGAATAAAAAAGAAACTTTGATCAGATAAACAAACTAAGAAACTGCAATCAGTTCAGCATTGTATGATATTTTCGCTGGAAGAATAATTTGAACAATACGAACATGTTTCATAGTGTATGCCATGACTTATCAGTTGGTTTAATCTAGTTCAGTCATTCCTCCTCAAAACGAAGCCATCTGGTTTAACTGAAACACGGGTGATATCTTTGTAATCAACTGGGCCTGTGTGTCTTATTAGGCTTCGCTATTATTTGATGTTAAAGATGTTTTCCGCCGCTTTGCAATTGGATTTCTTGACTATAGCTTATTTGGAGGAAGGTCTTTTAGAAGTAGATGGATTAGTTGTCTCTGTATATGATTGACGTGGTGTAGTTTCCTCAGTACGTTACCTACAGTCGTAGGTGTACTGTCAGACAGTATTCAGTGAGCGGATATACTGAGATAAGGGCTGCTGTATAGAGAAATGATGCATCAACCTCTCATAAAATATTAAATAATTTCTTTATAATGTTACGTAACTTGGGATTCATACCACCTCTTGTTGAACATTTACCTTGAATTGTTGCTTTATTGTGTTACTGTCCGCGTGAAATACACATACATCTGTCTTTGATGTATTTGGACTGAATCTTCAGTACGTACAATATGAATTCGAGGTTTATACTTTCTTGGAAAGGGAGAATGGCTGTCTTGTAGTGTAGTACTGAAGCTGCCAAAGCTAAGTGATCAGCAAGAAGAACTACGATAGACCAACTTCATTCATTCTGATTTCTAGAAAAGAACAAGGTCATGTGCAGTACCTGTTAAATTCTTCAGTGTAGTAAAATTAGTGGTCCAAATGGATATCAACTGTGTTTTTTCTCAGTTTATTTCGATTATGTATTAGGAACCTCAGAACACTGGATAAATGTCAAAGGTTTCTTACGGCTGAATATATAACTCTTTTCTACGTGTCGGTAAGTCTGACTAATGCACAGAACCGAAAATTTTTCGATCTAAACTTCAGTTTATACATGTTTATGTCACTGCTTAAGGTCAGCCACTGTGTTTTAAATTTGTGAAACAATTTTAACTGCTTCAGTCACATTTTACAAATATTCATCTGCATAACGAGTTGCGGTTGCATGCTGCCAAATCACGTGCATTACGGTTACATCTACATTAACGTGAAGTGTATTGAGTATATTTGGTGGATATACCAGTGAAATTAAGTACCCGATTATAAAAATTTTTGCTGGGAGTTTGTCTAACAGGCAGATCACCGTAATAACATATCACCTTCCCTTAAAATTTCACATTTAGTTGCTTACGCCTTTCCAGAGATTTTTCGTTCCTTAATTATGTGCATCTCAGTGTGAAACTGTTAAGGGAAAATGATGTATTCATTACTGTGCGTTGTGTGTCAGATCAATAAATTACGAAACATAATTTCACTGTCACACCAAGTAAATAGTATTCATCACACTTCAGGTTAGTGTACGTGAAAATGTGATGTAGCTGATGATAACAACGTGCTGCCAAAACATGTCGTGCCTGTAAATAATCGTAAAACATTATTTCATAAATTTTTGGTCCAACACTAAATTTATGAAATTTGTGCAGCTACTTGATTCGATGTTTGACTCTCGACAACATGCTTGTTAATGGAATTAAAGTAAATGAAGACTGGTCCAGCACAAAACTTCATAGAACGTCAATGAGGCAAAGGTAGCAACTTAAGACAATGTTTGACACTTTCATTTGATACGATCTGCTACGAAGAATGAAGGATAAGCTGCTGAATTTGAAGTTTGGAAAGACATAATATGTGACGTATGTTTCAAATTATTATCGAAGTTAACAACCAGACATACCTCAAACTTCGTTTCATTCATTGGTTTTTCACTCTTGCGGCACTGTTGTGTGGAACGTTTCCGTCGCCGGATTGTTTTCCAGTGTACCCGCTGATATAACGTATCGTCATCATCGTCATAATCATAATCATAATCATGCTACACAGTAATGTATGGCACTCGTTAATCAGTCAGTCACTAGTCATGAAACTATTCTTTTATCAAGCTTGCTCTTCTTAACCTTTGGCAGTAAGAACATATATGAAAACATAAATTAGGTTTTGTTAGTGGTATTAAGTGTGTGGTTATGAAAGGCGGTAAATTAAGCATACGGTTATGAATAGAGAAACAATAAGAGTTTCAAAGCCACACATCATCTCCCTTGTTTGCGTCACAGGCGGTGTCAAAATGGTAAATGCATACTTGCACACTGGAGACAAAGGTAATTAGATACGGCATATATGGAAGGTAATTTCCGAAGCCTTCCTCGACAGGAAAGTGTTTATGCAGCGCAAGTACTTGTTACTCATTTGCTACCTGTCATTTTTAATGAGCCATGCGTTACGCCCGTGGGCGCTTAGCAATACGCCTTCAGTCTTGTGCGTTAAGATTCGTTTTTCGTCTCCTCTGAAGACTAAACGTTAGCCTCCGTTGAGAAAACTGTTTCGGATCTACGTGCTAAGTATTTTTTCTTTTTATTTTCTGATCTTTAATGTCTCTTCGACAATGGCATCGCCAGCTCTGGTAAGGGACTGACAAAGGAGGATTATGCCCATATTAAATACGCGTATTTGAAGTAAATTTCAGCTTGATACCTCTACTCACCCCTGAGAAAAAGAACAGATGGACAACAAAGTGATCCTATATGGTTGGTAATGATAGAAGCTGCAGAAAAGAATTAAAATCTTTATCATGGTTGCCACTTGAACCTGGGCTACCTTGGTTCCTACTCAGGTGTGCTAGCCATTACACCACCACAGCATTACAGCTAACACAACTGCATGGAGCAATCTCTAGTCCAGTGCCTTGCGTAACACAAGCTTCAGTACCCAGCATCAGTTTAGTTTTCTCTTCTTAGCTCGTCACTATTGCCGAAGCTCTCTGGTGTTAAAATAGCATCATATGTAATGGGAAAATCCTGCCTGTACATCAGACGTAGGTGATCTATAGATCTGATATAATTAACCTTTCCTTGAGTATTTCAGTCTCATCTTTA
This sequence comes from Schistocerca gregaria, assembly GCF_023897955.1. Taxonomy (NCBI): domain Eukaryota; kingdom Metazoa; phylum Arthropoda; class Insecta; order Orthoptera; family Acrididae; genus Schistocerca; species Schistocerca gregaria. The sequence continues at coordinate 177,710,510 of NC_064924.1, read as the reverse complement.
TCTACGATAAATATAGAAGCTGAAGATATAAATTAAAATTTGTGCTGAAAATGTGAGTTGAAGTCCATACACAGGTGTTAGATTTAATGCTGCATCGTGTAACAGTTAGCATACCTTCCTTGTAGACAAGTCCCAGCCAGAATACAAATATTAACTAGTTTCTTCAGCTTCTATCATTATCGTAGATAAAGATGACAGCCAAAAGTCTCAAGGCAAATTTAATATATCAGCTCCTTAGATCCTATAAGTGTTCCATTTTTACCGATTAAGGTACGGAACAGACGGCCGCGGTGGTCTAGCGGTTCTAGGCGCGCAGTCCGGAAGCGCGCGAAAGCAAACACTTTCAAGATTGTATCTCATATAGCGGACTCGAAGTTTACGAACAAGTTATTGGAATTCTGTATGTTATTATCTTATGGAGGTATACAACAGCTCAGGACCTTACATTTTACTTTCACTGTATTATTATTCTAATGCGATGATAAGGCGTGAGATGCTCGTTGACATGTTTGACATCTTTGCAACAATATTTCGTCATTCATTATACATAATTCGCTGCTTCCTCTTTGCTCTGAGTGCCTTAGACAGAATTTCATAATCTTCAATGTCCGCCCGTACTGCATAACGAAAGGGACAAACGTGCAGTTAATGCTAGTTTTCATTAAAAGTAAAAGCAGAAAAAGAGGGAACTGAAGGGTCTCCGATATGATGTTGCATAGGATGCAGGGAATTATGTGGATTGAGAAGATAAGACGTGAACAGACTCATCCAGGATATTAAGTGAAGCCGGCCGGTGTGGCCATGCGGTTCTAGGCGCTTCAGTCTGGAACCACGAGACCGCTACGGTCGCAGGTTCGAATCCTGCCTCGGGAATGGATGTGTGTGACGTCCTTAGGTTAGTTAGGTTTAAATAGTTCTAAGTTCTGGGGGACTGATGACCACAGACGTTAAGTCCCATAGTGCTCAGAGCCATTTGAACCATTTTTTTAAGGTACGGAACAGTAAAAACAAGTGAATCAGTGTGCACAAAACTTAGATAATACCACTGAAGCAGTAGACAGTAGAAAACAGGCTCCCCCTTTACGCAGGGCTGATACGGATACCAGAAACTCTAGATGTAGATATTCTCCGCTATGGGTACGGTGAACAGAAAGTGTCTGCTTGAAATACTGAAGATAAAGAGGCGCCACGAGGACCAACCTCCTCAAACAATAAACAGAGTCCTCAACGATTAAACAACTCTTTAAAATGACTTCATATTCGCTATCGACTGTACTCTTTATTACAATATCCAATAATTCAATTGCGACATTAGGTCATTTCAGGTGGTTACAGCTGCAGTCAATATATTCATCAATGTTAGACGTACCAGTGACAAAAATATATCCATGCTTCACAGTATAGCGCTGAATAAACTAAAAATTATTGACGTTCGGAAAACACAGCAGTAGGCAACATCAATACCAAGAAGGAAAATGATGTGAGCCTCTTTAGCACATGTCAACCTCTGTCGTATTCGCCGTGTGCGTAAAGTGTAAAATACATTACCACGTTATGTGAAGACATAATAAAACATACAGATAAATACGGCCCTCTTAACTAAATTTACCGGTATGTTAAGGTTGGGATAAAAACTGAAGAAACTACAATGGTTCTTACAGCATATGTTAGTGACCAACATCGTACTGGTGAAAGCAGGAGGGAATCCGCTTCATTGTGTTTACGTCGTTTTCAAGGATTACGTTTAAGACACGCACAGGCGTTCTGAGACAAAACTTTTGGTAGCATAGACAAACACACTCCTAGGTGCTAAGCTTAAGGTAATGGGATAACGAGGACAATCACACTTTATTGACGGAGAAGAAAATACACGTAAGTCTATAAACTATAAAATACATTAAAACATTACTTGCTCATGAAGATGCATTCAACAACCAGCCACAGTTACAAAAGTTTTAATATTACTTAGTTTTCTGAAGTGTATACCGGTTGTCCGAGAATAAATAATCAGTATTCAGGGATTTAACAGAAATGATCATTCGATGCAAAGAAGGCTGGTAAACATGGGCTCTAAAATGCATACCTTAAGAGCTTTGAGCGATTCTACTGAACGAGAGCTCATAAATCTTAAGGTATGCATTTTAGAGCACCTGTTTACTGGACCGTTTTGTTTCGAAAGATCGTTTCTGGCATGTGCCTGAATATTTTCCTGGGTCACCCTGTGTAGTATATCATGCACTGTTTGGCATACAGGCGTCGTGCTGCAAGGAACCATAAATGCAAATACGTTCTTGTGTGTCAGATATACAAGCACAACCCCTATATGAATTTTGACAAGTATACAAGGTGGCAATTACTGAATTACATGAGGAAAACGTAAATCAGTTACAAGCTACAGCGTGCACACACTTTATTTAACATATAAACGTCACTACAGATATTCAGGTTTAGGTTATGACATGTTCGATATGCCTGCCATCATTGACGATGGTATGGTGCAGACGAACAGCGAAATTCTGTATCACCCACTCAAGTGTCAGAACATCGATGCTTTCAATGACCTCCTGAATTGCCGTCCTCAGCTCAGCAATAGTTTTGGAGGTTATTGCTGTACACTTTGTTTGTAATATAGCCCCACAAAAAAGAGTCGCATGTGTTCAGAATCGCCGGCCACTGTGGCCGAGCGGATGTCGGCGTTTCAGTCCGGAACCACGCGGCTGCTACGGTCGCAGGTTCTAATCCTGCCTCGGGCATGGATGTGTGTGATGTCCTTAGGTTAGTTAGTTTTAAGCAGTTCGAAGTCTATGGGACTGATGACTTCAGATGTTAAGTCCCATAGTGCTCAGAGCCATTTGAACCATTTGTTCAGATTTGGAGAATATGGCGGCCAACCGTGGGCCATGCCAGTGGCCTCTAGGTACTTCCGAGCCAGAGCCTGAAGGATGGGGTCGAGCTCCGTCTTGCATCAACCACATCATGACGAAATGAGGGTCACTTTAGATAATGGGGATGACATCATCTTCCAAACCCTTCACGTACCGTTCGGTAGTCACCGTGCTAACAAGGAACATCGCACCAATTACTCCGTGCCAGGCCGGTACACACGCACACACAGTCAACCCGTTGAGGGTGAAGAGACTTCTCGATGGCGAAATGCGGTTTCTCAGTTCCCCAAACGCGCCAGTTTTGCTTATTGACGAACCCATTCAAATGAAAGTGGGCCTAGTCGCTAAACCAAACCGCACAGCGCATATTAATTTCCATCTCGCCCCGTGGCCATCCGTGCAGCTTGAACGTCCTAACGCAAACGGTTTGGAAGTTACGACGACTTTATCTCACATTGGTCAATACTTCTCACACAGTATCATGCCTACATTTGATTACAGGTGCACTATTTCATGCTCCGCAATCAACATGTGATTTATTGCCTTACGTAAACGATGAGGCGTGTGGGGCAGATGCAGTCGTCTCGCCACAAAGAAATCAAACAGTGCAGATGCAATACTGTGTACAAAGACTTCAGTTCTACCCTCGATACTGTAAAAAAATAAAGTGAGCAGAACTTATCAAGAAGGTTTTTGGTATGATGCTGTCTGGATTCAAGCTTTTCGTGACGACTTCCCGAGATCCAGAAAAGAGTGACGCAGACAGGTTGCGACGCGGCCGGGAAGTCGCCTAAAATCCTCGCGCTGGCTGACTGACCCGTCGCCAGGGAGTTTGGACGAGATCCGGTTCGGCCGCCAGGTTAGGAACTGACCGCTTAATCCAGGCGCTTACAGCGGCCGAGCACCACCCATTTTACGACCGCTAAATTTCCCAGCTTTATAGAGACTCCTGATGCGATTAACACTCGGTCCCGTGGGAACCTGACGTCGGACACATAAATCTGAAGGACGGCGGCCTCATAGGGCAATTTCCATACGATTCTCAGCCGCAAGTGGTATGTCAGTCACTTATCAAACGATCAGCTGCCACCCGTTACGCGTGGATGGTCTAGAAACATTTCAGATGTCCTGAATCAAATAACGTTAGTTACCAGTCGAATATTTGTGATTTATGCTTTCGCGCCCCATTTTTGTAATTCTAGTTGGGCTTTTCCTTTATATGACCTTTTTGCGAATATGGATGAATTTTTAAACGAGTTCATATGTACTGTCTAGGAGCGCAAAAGAACTCTATCGGCTATAGTTCTCCACAAAATAAAACTTGGTACATTCAAATGGAGCAGTTATTCTGCCCAGATGAGGTAGCTGTCTGATTCCGTTTTTGGACTTGGGTTGAACACGCAAAATCTAAAATCGTGATTTCAGAGTGTGTGTGCACCGTCCACAAAGCCCTAGCCGTAACGGATATCAGATTGGCAATGGTGTAAGCTGTCGTCGGTCCTATTTCACACAAGGCCAAGACAGCAGAGAAATCTCTATTCTTGACGAGTTATTAAGTTTGAGATTACATCGGAAGCAAGTTTTGTTCATATGTGCATGAGAACTTCTCGACGGTTAACATGAACTTTAAAGACATAAAACGTCAAGACGTCACTTTGTCGCATCGCTGCAGTTAGTAACTCTTTTGCTCGAAGAGACTGCGGCGTACAGAATTCCACGTAGAAGCAAGAGATACGCAAAACAATATAAAAGTGCTGCAAAAAAATTTTCTACTGGAGTGTTCCACAATCCAAGAAACCGTGCCTCACAACAACCTTGTGTATCGTCCGATTTGTCACGTCTAATGAATATGTACAAGAAATTTTGTTTTCTGATGAACGGAAAACTCAAACTTTCTTTACATATCTTTTTATAGGTTTTCAATACGCCCCTTCCACACCCAAAATCCCTTAAGATACACTGTTAATGTCAATGCGGCATTCAAATTGTCCACACACTGCAGCGAGCACGTCTTCAGTTACAGCTGCCACAGCTGCTGTTATGCGATGTCTCTGTTCATTCATTGCTATTGGTAGCGGAAGCATACAAATAGGGTCGTTTATCAGCCCCAGAAGAAATAATCACATACAGTCCTGTCCGGTGACCTTGGAGGCCAGTAATGTAAGGCTGAGTCATTTGGTCAAGTGCGACCGATCCATCATTCAGTAATCCTTTGATTTAGAAATTCTTGCACTTTCAGATGCTGCTACATAGCAAGAACCATGTAAAACTACAGAGTTATCTCTCTCCAACAGTACGATGTTCATGCAATTATCTCAAAGAACATAATAGTTATGGTTTTTTTTTAAAAAATCGGGTGATTCTTTTTGATATCTTGATTCTTTTTGATATCTTGATTCTTTTTTCCACGGTTCAGTACACCTTCTTCATGCTTTCCTGCTTCAAAAATGGTTCAAATGGCTCCAACAATATGGGACTTAACATCTGAGGTCATCAGTCCCCTAGAACGTAGAACTACTTAAACCTAACTAACCTAAGGACATCACACACATCCATGCCCTAGTCAGGATTCGAACTTGCGACCGTAGCGGTCGCGCGGTTCCGGACTGAAGCGCCTGGAACCGCTCGGCCACACCGACCGGCTTGCTTCATCTGTTCAGAAATTCGAATGGCCCCAAGCACTATGGGACTTAACATCTCAGGTCATCAGGCTTCATATGCGTTCCGTTTTTCGAAGGGCTATCCAATAGGCCAGCTTACCACTAGATATGAGGGGAATACGATGGCGAATTTCCCTTGTCAGGGCCGGATTAGTGAGAATTTAGTGTATACGCCTATTAAGTTGCCCGACTTGTTCACTACTCACTTAATCTGCCTGTTATTACTGCCACTGGATTTGTAATTTTGCCTCTTGTACGCATTGGTGATTGAAAATATTATGAATGAAAATGTTTCCTCGTGACACAAGTTGTGCCCTTAGGCATAATCTTCCACCTAACGTTTGTTCTCGAGCAGCTATGTGAAGAGCTACTACACAAAAAACGACTAAAGAGCACTTACTTGCTGCAGTTGGCATTTCGTTATCATTAATATTGGCTAATCAGGTGATATTATACAGTACCACTTTTTGCTGTTATTCGGAACATTTTGCGATTTCCGAGGTTGTGGTTAGAGTGTATAACCATCCGAGCCGTTTGTTGATCTCAAAGTCAAGAAGAAAATTTTATGTACAGATATTGCACTGTCTGGATATTGTGACCTTCTCTGCGGTCGCGAAGTAATGCCGCTGATATCTGAAAACGGGACCTGCAAATTCTTACAAGATCTGATACTGGCTTTCGCTTTTAAGCAAAAATGACGAACACACTCTAATTAAACTTCGTGGAAGATTAAAACTGTGTTCCAGGCCAAGACTCGAACTCGGGACCTTTGCCATTCGCGGGCAAGTGCAGTATCATCTGAGCTACCCAAACACGACTCATGCACGGTCCTCACAGCTTTACTTCTGCCAGTACCTTGTCTCCTACCTTCCGAACTTCACAGAAGCTCTCCTTTCTTCCATAGGTGGCAAAGGTCAAGGTTCGCTGGAGAGCTTCTGTGAAGTTTGGAAGGTAGGAGACGAGGTACTGGCTGAATTCAAGCTGTGAGGACGGGGCGTGAGTCGTGCTTAGGTAGCTCAGCCGGTGGAGCACTTGCCCGCGAAAGACAAAGGTCCCGAGTTCGAGTCTCGGTCCGGCACACAGTTTTAATCTGCCGGGAAGTTTCAAATATTTTCCCGTTTGGAGGGACTGGACTAGAAAGCCACTCAGGCCTCGCGCAGAAGTATCGCCTTTACTGGTATATGGCTCACTATGTGCGGTAGTTGGTAGTCAGCTTGGTTGATTGCTATCCGTCGCAGAAATAAAAGGAAATCCACTGTGCAAGCAGATAGGCGTCTCTCAGGAGGTATCCGCTGACGGCGCGGCGGCGCTTTACGCTGCTCGCAGACGCGCGACAGGGCGCTAGCGTAAATCTTGCGCCGAGCCGGGGTCGGCCTGCCCCTCCCCCGCGGCATCCCCCCCCCCCCCCCCTGAACCCCTGTGGCGTCCGTATTTTATTGCGGCGATTGTGCTGCCGCTATGCCGGCCCTCCGGCCCCGATATTGTCTTCTGGTCGGCGGGCGCGTCGCGGCTGCCGCCGACGGCTGCTGCTACTTTGCAAATGTATGCAAACGGCGTTAGAGGGAAAGTGGGCGTGTAATTGGCGCGTGGCCCGGCCCGGCGCACCCAGGGCCCGGCCGCCTCCACACCCCCGCCTCCTGCCACCCTCTTCCGGGCCAAACGCCCGTTTCCAGGCGCCTATTGATTGAGGGTGGGAAAGGGGGAGCCCTGAGCCCTCCAGCTGCCGATGGGAGCGCGCACGTCTCGTCGCGTTGCGAATCGGCGGCTCTCCGCAGGCGAGGCGGGCAGGAGCGCCAGGCGCGGGACACTGTGCGCTCGTTCTGTTCTTTCTGTTACCGGCGAAACATAGTGCCTCACTCCGCGGTACCGCCTGCTGTCGCCGCCATTTAAGCGTCGACGCCACAGCAGCTGAACACAGCCGATTCCTCCGCTTTTGACTGATGATAAAACCATCATTTCAGGTGGAATATCTTAGTTCACAGTTTGTGACAGTTGTGTGGAGTGACATTTATGCGGAGCCAGAGTCAAGAGGGCGTGCTGAAAAATAATGCTTCTCAATTTCTTAAGCGAAAAACCTCGTTGTTGTTGTTGTTGTTGTTGTTGTTGTTGTGGTCTTCAGTCCTAAGACAGCTTTGATGCAGCTCTCCATGCTACTCTATCCTGTGCAAGCTTCTTCATCTCCCAGTACCTACTGCAGCCTACATCCTTCTGAATCTGCTTAGTGTATTCATCTCTTGGTCTCCCTCTAAGATTTTTACCCTCCACACTGCCTTCCAATACTAAATTGGTGATCTCTCGATGTCTCAGAACATGTCCTACCAACCAATCCCTTCTTCTAGTCAAGTTGTGCCACAAGCTCCTCTTCTCCCCAATTCTATTCAATACCTCCTCATTAGTTATGTGATCTACCCATCTAATCTTCAGCATTCTTCTGCCAGAGGTTTCTAAATAAAACAAACGCTGTTAACATCCTGCATATTGGTTGTTCATGTCTACGTATTTATTTCTGAACACAGTCACCGCGATGAAAAACACACTTTCCCACCGACAGACCATTTCGTTGATACCGTTACGGCACAATGTTTGACTTTGTTGACGGAGCCACTGTTCAAAAATGGTTCAAATGGCTCTAAGTACTATCTGATTTAACATCTGAGGTCATCAGTCCCCTAGACTTAGAACTACTTAAACCTAATTAACCTAACGACATCACACATATCCACGCCTGAGACAGGATTCGAATCTGCGACCGTAGCAGCCGCGCGATTCCGGACAGAAGTGCCTAGAACCGCTTGGCCTGAAAGCCGGAGAGCCACTGTTAGCGCATCTGTTTCTACCGCTTGATCGCTATCAAACAGATGCCTCCAAGATGTTCTTCAGGTTTTGCAAACATATGTAAGTCGTATTTGGGCCAAATCAGTACCGTATGGATGTTGGTGGACGGCAGTGATCCCAAGGCGTTGGATTGCTACACATTTCTCAGCGCTCGTGTGTAGTCGGCGCTGTCATGCTGAAGGACAGGGAGCCCCCTGTGTGGACGAACTCTTTGCAATCGTGCTTTCAGTTTTCAGAGGGTCTCGCAGTATCTTACCGAGTTGATGAGGGCGCCTTTGAGTATGAATTCCAGATGCACCAAATTTTTGAATGTCCCAGACAACTGTCAGCATGGCTTTGTCTGCTGCTGTCATGATCTTGAACTTTTTTGGTATTGGTGATCATTTATGCCGGAAGTACATTGATGCTCTCTTCTTTTCGGGGTCGAAATGGTGAACCCAGCTGTCATTGCTTGCCACAGTTTTGTCAAGCTATCCATCACCTGCTTGCCACAGTTTTGTCAAGCTATCCATCACCCTCACGCTTAAAACACAAAAGAAATCCTCTGTTTGATGTCAGGAGTAGCAAAGTGGCTCTGAGCACTACGGGACTTAACATCTGAAGTCATCAGCCCCGAGACTCAAACTACGTAAACCTAATTAACCTAAGAACTTCACACATATCCATGCTAGGGGCAGGATTCGAACCTGCGACCGTAGCGGCCCCGGGTCAGGTGTGAGCGTTAGAGGCTGCCAAAGTGCATGCAGTTTTCTGCACCGCTGTTCTGAAATAAAGATCTGTACACGCTCTCGTGATATGCCACTTTTACCTGAGAGCTGTGCGGGAGTTATCCGACGATTTTCTCTGATGAGTTAGTTCATCAACCCAATTCTAATGGGTCTCGTCTGTTGCCGTAAGCGGTCTTTTACTCCGAGCTCTGTCACACATGTAGAGGTCAGCACCACCGTTTCTACATCACGAGCACGAACAACCCAACATCGCACATTATTGATGCCGGTACAATCATCACAGTAGAAAGTTTTAATTCTCCTATGGATTCCAATCGCAGGCACGTTTTCTGTTGTTAGAAACTCGATTACAGCACGCTGTTTCTCACGCGCTGCCATGTTACACATTACAATTCGGAGCCCCCTATCGGCAGCGAAATGCAACTTGCGTCAGCGACGCGGGAAAGTCGACCCACTAATATGCATGACATGTGATACCTCAACCAATATTTAGAACAAAATAAAAAAAATCGGTGACATAAGTTGTCAGCATACCCTCGTACTTCAGATAGCGGACTATGGAACGGCCTTTCGTAGAAGTAGAATACACCGATCTATGGACCATTACCCGTGACTTACTACTGGTGGAATTGTGGTGGGAGGCGCCATAGCAATAATAACGTCTCTGAACGACGAAAGCAAAGGAATAATACATTAACATCAAAAGTTAATATAAACATTTACTCATTATCAAAGAGTTTTCGAGAAAACGCACAATATCCAACCACCAGTTTGACTCGAAGATTTTAAAATTAAATGGGAAAAGACGAAAGCTGCCAACGATTAAGACTGACGAGATCACTCCAAAGATTTTAAAATAAATTCAAATCGAAGGCAACTTCAAATCATTTCTGTCTTGCCTACGCGCAAGAATTACCATGAAGTGGAAATCGTCAGAACTACTGGAAATCGTGTAAATACTGAAAAAAGTTTAATGTGTGTGATTCTCATTGACAGCATTGTACATATTGGAAATACTTCTGACATGGAGCGAAAGGAGATTACTTGTTTGAGGTGAGGTGTTCCCTGGTATCGACACAAGGTCTGGCAAATGATTCTTGAAATTTACAAAATATTCGCTGATGAACTATCTCAAGGGAATCATCACGGTATTCCCCTTGATAAATACTTCGAAATGTGGGTGGGTTGACATCGAATACAAAGACGTTGCAACGGATCTGCAAGTAAATGACATGCAGATAATTACAATATTGTCCAAGTACGACTTCAGAATGGGAAATTGTGCTCCTATTGGGTTTCGCAGTCACTGTCACCTGCCCACAAAGGTGAAAGGTTTGTACTGTTCCTAGACTTCCTTGTGCATCACTCCATAATAGGAAATGTTTCCATAAACCGCATCATTTCAGGCAACGGGAAGAGGGTTCATCATTTCATACCTGCAACCAAGAGATCATCTGTGAAGACACAGCTCGTCGGCTCCTCCATCAGCGGGGAAGGTCATAGTCTGTGGATATTAACGCTCCTCAAATGGATTGACCTGACCTGAGTCGCCACCTGAACCCGTGGGAACACCTTTAGGATGAGTTAGAACGTAGACTTCGCTCTGTACCCCACCACGTCCAATATCACTACCTCATCTGGTTCCAGCTGTTGAGGAAGAATGGGATGCCATCCCTCCATTCAGATACTTATTGAAAGAGGGTGTGAAATTAAACACCTTTCGGTCATCAATTTTCAGCCTTATTTTATTGGGCAACCAGTTTCAGCGTTCTACTACACCATCTTCAGGCATCTGACAGACGTGTAGGGATAATCTACCTCGATTGTGTTAAAAAGATGGGCCAGCAATACCGGTAATAGTAGATATTTGTTACAGTGACCACTTCAACCATCACTTGTTGTCACCCCTGTTTTGATCACAAGCGAGGTAGATTATTCCTACACGTCTGTCAGGGGCCTGAAGATGGTGTAGTAAAACGCTGAAACTAGTTGCTCAATAAAATAAGGCTGAAAATTGACGGCTGAAAGGTGTTTGTATTGTATTGAATTGTATTGTATGTTAACGGGGGACCCAGAAACGACGGAGAGGCTCCGTCCCCGCCGCAGCCGCAGTGGTCCACAACCCCACGACGACTACCGCAGTCCACTTCATCCCTCCGCCGCCCCCACACCGAACCCAGCGTTATTGTGCGGTTCAGCCCCCGGTGGACCCCCCCAGGGAACGTCTCACACGAGACGAGTGTAACCCCTATGTTTGCGTGGTAGAGTAATGGTGGTGTACGCGTACGTGGAGAACTTGTTTGCGCAGCAATCGCCGACATAGTGTAACTGAGGCGGAATAAGGGAACCAGCCCGCATTCGCCGAGGTAGATGAAAAACCGCCTAAAAACCATCCACAGACTCGCCGGTTCACCGGATCTCGACACAAATCCGCCGAGCGGATTCGTGCTGGGTACCAGGCGCTTCTTCCCGTCCGGAAAGCCGTGCGTTAGACGCCACGGCCAACCGGGCGGGCCTGAAAGGTGTATAATTCGACGTCCTCTATCGAACAGCCGAGTCCTGCAACCATCGCTAAAAAGATGGACATGCAGAGACTTGATGAAAGTGTCCTCACCAGGGTTCAGGCCGTCGTGAATGCGAAGGGTAGAAACACACCGTATTGCAGGTGTCCGGACACGTTGATCAGATAGTATCGACAAAGTCAAGGGACACATCCAGCGCTGGCGCTCAGCTGACAGTAAGACACTTCATTACATTCCGTGGCGATGTTTGCAGCGGCGCTCAGCTGGGTTGCTACGTTTCATGGTTCAGCGGTGCCTGGAGCAGTGAGACACGCCAGACGCAGAGAACTCCCAAGTTGGTGACCGCTGCGTCAGTGCCGGTCACCGGCGGATGCAATCCCGGGACAGCGCGTCCTAACAGCTCCCTCCGCCTTGGCCGGGCGGTTGGGGCGGCAGGCAAGGGGTGCATTAGCTAATGAAACGGAGGCGGCCCGCGCATGCGCACGAACGCCTGCCCGCCCTGCCACTCGGGCTTGTTTTTTGGCTCGCGTATGGAGACGACTTTTTATATCAACGCGGATTCAAAAACGGTGAAGGGGGGGAGGGGAGGGAAGAGGGGGGCGGGCGATGGGGAGCAGTAGGAAAAGGGCGGAAAGTAGAGAGAGGGAGAGATAAAATGATGCAGGATGTAGAAAGAAGTAAAAGTGCACAATGCCGGAAAACAATCTTTTAAATTGGCCGCACCACTCACAATAATTATAGAGATTGAATCTTGCAGAAAGCAATTTGGGATGTCCGCGGAGGTGGTGTGCGCGGGTGTGTGTGTGTGTATGTGTGTGTGTGTGTGTGTGTGTGTGTGTGTGTGTGTGTGTGTGTGTGTGTGTGTGTGTGTGTGTACACATAAAAAGTGTTGCCGATAGAGAACGTGGTACCTCCATTACTTAGCGCCCATTGTGCGCCTGTTTGGCGACGCATTATGCTAAACACCCTGCCCCAGACGCCGTCGACGTCCGCGTTGATATGGATCTAATAGTGTGGTACACCCAGTGCTGTGTGCATCCCCTAGTTCGGAGGAGCTGCAATTCTGTTTTCATAACGTTATTACGCCATTAGCGCTTTAAGCTCATTTCGGAGGAATCGATACCAATCTTCGGGAGTGCTGTCTGTCTGTCTGTCTGTCTGTCTGTCTGCGACTGCCGAGCGACAGCTTCTGTGCTACCAGAAAATGGCCGGAGTGCCTCCGTATCGAAAATATCCCGAGGTCTTACCAGTTATTCTCTCGTCTGTTAAACTGCGGTTGCCACGTTACTATACCATTACGCTAGTGGCGTTATTACAGAATAGAATATAAAATTACCTCATTTATGTCATCATATGAACTTTTTTTACATTATTTGATAAACCGCTAGAGAAAACGCTTTTCAATGCTTGGTCTGTGACGTGATTATCATGATAATATAAGAAACCACGAAATAGCCGGCCGGAGTGGACGTGCGTTTCTAGGCGCTACAGTCTGGAACCGGGCGACCGCTACGGTCGAAGTTTCGAATCCTGCCTCGGGCATGGATGTGTGTGATGTCCTTAGGTTAGTTAGGTTTAACTAGTTCTAAGTTCTAGGTGACTGATGACCTCAGAAGTTAAGTCTCATAGTGCTCAGAGCCATTTTTTTGGACCACGAAATAAATATAAAAAGTTTCAAAATTCAGAAAAACGCCAAGAAACAAATGGTATTGTCTAGAATTGTTTGCAGAGCTTTGATATTTCCTACATTTATTCCCTTATCTTGAAAATCACAATAAGTGACTACACAGTTGCCAGGATTCACTGTTACGTTATCAGCTTCGTGGGATTCAGATGCTATTTTCCAGGGTTGAGTAATCTGTCTGTTGTGTTGGCAGAAGAGCCAACACCGTGTTACTAGAGGAGGCCGAAATGCGCGCGTTTTAGCTCACGCAGGCTGGCGTGAGGAGGGAAGAACTATACTGACGTGAGGTCTGGAACATGATGAGGAATGAAAATTCAGAAAGCGGACGTAATTAGTTTGATACTTAAATTTAATCCATTAATGATGAACGTCGCTCTTGACGGTATATGATTGACAATATTATCTGTTCTGATTGCATTAACTGAATATGGCGCCTTGCTAGGTCGTAGCAAATGATGTAGCTGAAGGCTATACTAATCTGTCGTCTCTGCAAATGAGAACGTAGGTAGACAGTGTACCATCGCTAGCAAAGTCGGCTGTACAACTGGGGCGAGTTCTATGGAGTGTCTCTAGAGTAGCCCTGCCGTGTGGCGGCGCCCGGTCTGCAATCACTGATAGTGGCGACACGCGGGTCCGACGTGTACTAACGGACCGCGGCCGATTTAAAGGCTACCACCTAGCAGGCGTGGTGTCTGGCGGTGACACCACACTGTCCTTTCCGGAAAAAAAGCGACGTTGTACGAGGGCTATCGACAAATTACATTACGTTTTGGAATTAAAAATAAATAAAGTATTGGAATTTTTTTATTATATACAGATGAAAGCCACACTTAAATACTACTTTTCTACATAGTTGCCATTTAAATTAAGGCACTTATCGTAGCGATGGACGAGCTTGGAAATTCCTTCGTCGTAAAATTTGGCCGCTTGCGTCTTCAACCGCGTGGTTACCTCTTCTTTTGCGACAGAAAAGGTGTGATTTTTGTTCCATAGTGAAAAAGAATGATATACAGACCATATCTGACTCATAAAATTTGGTATTGACTCTCAGAAGCATTAGCAATATGGAGAAATAACAACGTTCAAGTTATGAGAGATAGTCGTAAATATTTTATTATCCGTCTGAAAAAATAAAGTAACGTAGATATTTTTTGTTGGCAGGTACATGTCTGCCTTAAACAAATGCAAATTCCCTCGTTACTGTACCGTAGCTAAAAGCTACAGGACACAAAATAAAGCGACACGGCCTGTCTCCACTGTATCAATGGATAACGCGATATTGCTTCTTCTCCATCAGGAGCGCGCTGTGGTTCCGTGGCGCATGGATTTCAGTCTCTGCCAGGGCTGCAATTGGTATAGACATCGTCTGTCAGATGTAGAAACATGCATGCTAACTTTCATTCATATCGCACAACTCCCTCACGGTGTTTCAATTTTTACCCGTCATTGCTGTTATTGAGCGCAGTATTTAAGGGCATTGCATCACTTTCCGACAGTTTATACTAACTGTAATGTTTATTCGCTGAAATAGTTCGCTTTGACGTAAGAGAGGGCCTTAAAACCATCGTCTTGAGAGATGAAATAGAATACTGGCCATTAAAATTACATCACCACGAAGATGACATGCTACAGACGCGGAAATTAACCGACAGGAAGAAGATACTGTGATTTGCAAATGACTAGCTTTTCAGAGCATTCACACAAGGCTGGCGCCGGTGGCGACACCTACAAGGTGCTGACATGAGGAAAGTTTCCAACCGATTTCTTATACAGAAACAACAGTTGACCGGCGTTGCCTGGTGAAGCGTTGTTGTGATGCCTCGTGTAAGGAGGAGAAATGCGTACCATCACGTTTCCGACTTTGATAAAGGTCGGATTGTAGCCTATCACGATTGCGGTTTATCGTATCGCAACATTGCTGCTCGGTTTGTCGAGGTCCAGTGACTGTTAGCAGAATACGGAATCGGTGGGTTAAGGAGGGTAATACGGAATGTCGTCCTGCATCCCAACGGCCTCGTATCACTAGCAGTCGAGATGACAGGCATCTTATCCGCATGGCTGTAACGGATCGTACACCCACGTCTCGATCCCTGAGTCAACAGATGGGGACGTTTGCAAGACAACAACCATCTGCACGAACAGTTCGACGACGTTTGCAGCAGCATGGACTATCAGCTCGGAGACCGTGGCTGCGGTTACCAATGACGCTGCATCACAGACAGGAGCGCCTGCGATGGTATACTCGACGACGAACCTGGGTGCACGAATGGCAAAACGTCATTTTTTCGGATGAATTCAGGTTCTGTTTACAGCATCATGATGGTCGCATCCGTGTTTGGTTACATCGCTGTGAACGCACATTGGAAGCGTCTATTCGTCATCGCCATACTATCTTATCACCTGGTGTGATGCCATGGGGTTGCCACTGGTTACACGTCTCGGTCACGTTTTGTTCGTATTGACGGCACTTTGAACAGTGGATGTTACATTTCAGATTTGTTACGACCCGTGGCTCCACCGTACATTAAATCCCTGCAAAACCCTACATTTCAGCAGGGTAATGCACGACCGCATGTTGCAGGTCCAGTACGGGCCTTTCCGGATACAGAAAATGTCCGACTGCTGTCCTGGCGAGCACATTCTCCAGATCTCTCTCCAATTGAAAACGTCTCGTCAATGGTGGCCGAGCAACTGGCTCGTCACAATACGCCAGTCACTACTCTTCATGAACTGTGGTATCATGTTGCAGCGCCATGGGCAGCTGTACCTGCACACGCCATCCAAGCTCTGTTCGACTCAATGCTCAGGAGTATCAAGGCCGTTATTACGGTCAGAGGTGGTTCTTCTGGGTACTGATTTCTCAGGATGAATGCACCCAAATTGCGTGAAAAGTGTAATCACATGTCAGTTCTAGTATAACATATTTTCCCAATCATTTAGCATCGGCATTTCTTCTCGGTGTAGCAATTTTAATGGCCAGTAATGTAGAGGCCTAACTTAATAAAATAAATAAAATTTACCCCTGTAACTCAGTCCCGATTTGGTGTCGGGATCTAATTTTTGGGCCAGTGTACATTGCAGCCGCAGAGGAGCGACAGCGGGGTATCGGAATGTGCGCGACTGTATCGGCGTGCAGGTCGCAGCCAGGGGCCGGCACCTGCTTTGAGGGGCGGCGCGCCGCCCCCGCGGCAGTGGCGGCGGCGGCGGCGGTGCGGGGGCGTGAACGCGCGGTAATGAGGCGGCGGCCGCGGACAAAGCCCGCCAGCGCCTGTAGTTATGGCCACGGCCGTGAGATTAATCGATCTCGTCTTGTGTGCGGTCGCTCGTTACGGGCTTTAATTGTGCGCGAGCGGCCAGATGGAATCCGCCGATAGCCCTGGCCTGGGTCTGGCTGCACCGCTCAGCGCGGGGCGTTTTTAGCTTTGATTATCTTCCCCGCGGCGGCCGCACTCGTCCTCGGTGTACAGTCGCGGTCGTTTAATGAGAATTTAGGAAATGTTAACGACGGCGGTAGGCGCTGCCGCAGCTGCAGCCCAGACGTAGCGGCCTACTAATGGTGCGGCCTGCCGTGCACCACCCTTCAAGCTCCCCGAGCCGGCGCGGGCTGAATAACGCAAGTAGTCTCCTGGCTCTTTGGCGCGACGGCGTATTAACGGGTGCATACACCGCATGCGCTCTACAGAGTTGAGCTCCACCCTTCTGGCCGCAGACGGGCCAATCGTGACCGACCGACCGCCGTGTCGTCCTCACAAGTTTCGTCATTCGGATACGGCGCGGAAGGGCGTAGACTTCTGCAGACGTCGGAGACCCTACTTATCATTCAAGTAGCTCCTTAGCTTGCATTGCGAGCCTGTGTGCACCCACTCCAGTCCCACTACCAAAGAAAACTCCCTTGCAGTATCAGGAACTAAACCCGGCTCTTCAGCACTGCAGTCGGCCAAGCTGACAGCTCTGCTAGGGAGGTGGACGCATGCACTCTAAAGCTAGAAAGAATTACACCTCGACTTCATCGATTTTGTCAAAATGCGCTGCTCTGATGACACACAATACGTAAAAAAAATCGTAGAAAAAAACGCGACCTGCTGTACGGCAGCCTCGCTCGACAAACACTGAACAGCGACCGAGCGAGGTGGCGCAGTGGTTAGACACTGGACTCGCATTCGGGGGGATAACGGTTCAATCCCGCGTCCGGCCATCCTGATTTAGGTTTCCCGTGATTTCCCTAAATCGCTCCAGGCAATTACCGGGATGGTTCCTTTGAAAGGGCACGGCCGACTTCCTACCCCATCGTTCCCTAATCCGATGAGACCGATGACCTCGCTGTCTGGTCTCCTTCCCCAAACAACCCAAGCCAACCCCAACTGAACAGTGCCCGCGTATCACACAAACACTTGATTTACAATCGACTACGTGCGAAAGCACTGCGAAGGCTACTTTTTTTCCAAGCACCAAGCACCCAAAACCACATTGAAAATAAGAAATGTTTTATTTCCAGCGTTTAGCAGCACCTTGCAGCTACTTCTCTACATAGTCGCCGCTCCGACCTAGATATCTCTTGTAGCGTGGTACCAACTTTGCAATATCCTCATCGTAGGAGGCAGCCGCCTATACTTTCCGCTAATACCCTACGCCGGTCTGAACCTTGTTGTCTGTGCCACAACACTGTCCTCATAACCATCGGTTCAAGTGAGCGAGGAGAGGAAAGTTAGAAGGAGCGAAGGTCGGGATGAATGGTATGTGATCAAACACTTCCTATCGAAAACGGTGCAGGAGCGTCTTCGTTGCGGCCGAGAATATTAATATCGGATAATTTCAAAGACATGTTTGATAAAAGTGCACTTCTGGGGTCTGATGCAATTCCTTTGCTTGCTGCTCTTGGTAACGGTTCGCGCGATGAATGATGGGAAATGAATTCGACGAATTGTGAATGGTTTGTGGATAGTAAGTCACATCCCTAGTTCGCAATATCCGATGGTTCGTAAATGAAGTTAGCATTTTAACTTAGCTATTAGATTCAACTGTGACCACCACTTCAGGAATCGGCACATATAACGGAAAAACGGCGAGACGTTTCTGATAAATTTGATTGTTAACCTTTTTGATAAGCTGAGCTCCCACATGACACTTGCCACATCTCATCCTCCTCATTCTATGGTTTATTTATAGTACGTCTTTTATCTGTAACGGCGCACTTGCGCATGATGCTCTCATTAGATACGTTGACGTTCGGAGAGATTAATTAGGCTGTCCAGAATGAGATTTTTCACTCTGCAGCGGAGTGTGCGCTGATATGAAACTTCCTGGCAGATTAAAACTGTGTGCTAGACCGAGACTCGAACTCGGGACCTTTCCCATTTGCGGGCAAGTGCTCTATCATCTGAGCTAACCAAGCACGATTCACGCCCCCTCCTCACAGTTTTACTTCTGCCAGTACCTCGTCTCCTACTTTCCAAACTTCACAGAAACTCTTCCGCGAACCTACTAGCATTCCTGGAAGAAAGGAGAGCTTTTGTGAAGTTTGGAAAGTAGGAGACGGGGTACTGGCAGAAGTAAAGCTGTGAGAACGATGCGTGAGTCGTGTTTGGGTAGCTCAGATGATACAGCACTTGCCGGCGAGTGTCAAAGATCCCGAGTTCGAGTCTCGGCCTGGAACACAGTTTTAATCTGCCACGAAGATTAATTAGAGCGTGTTCGTCATTTTTACTTAATAGCGAAAGCCAGTATCAGATCTTGTAAGAATTTACAGGTCCCGTTTTCAGAGATCAGCGGCATTACTTCGCGACCACAGAGAAGGTCACATATATCCAGACAATGCAATATCTGTACATAAAATTTTCTTCTGGATTTTGAGATCAACAGACGGCTCGGATAATTATACACTCTAACCACAACCTCGGAAATCGTAAAATGTTCCGAATAACAGCAAAAAGGGGTACTGTAAAATATCACCTGATTAGCCAATATTAATGATAACGAAATGCCAACTGCAGCAAGTAAGTGCTCTTTAGTCGTTGTTTGTGTAGTAGCTCTTTACATAGCTGCTCGAGAACAAACGTTAGGCGGAAGATTATGCCTAAGGGCACAACTTGTGTCACGAGGAAACATTTTCATTCATAATATTTTAACCTATTACCTCTCGCCCGCATGGACAATAATTTAGGCAGTCCTAAAACCAGTGGGTGCATTCCTGGCAGTTGCAATTACACGCGATGGCGCTTCCTATTCGCGCCGCGGAGAGGAGAACTCCAGCATTCCGCGAGATTTAGCGCAAAGGCGCGGCTTCTTGGGGCAGCCGTGTGTGTGACGCAGGCGGCAGCCAGCAGGCAGTTTGTCGCGAGTAGGTGTCGCGGAGGTGTGAATATTTGATAAAGGACAATGGGGGGCGGCCACAATGGCGGTGTTGACGCGCGCGCCGCCGTAATGAGAGTGCTGGCCAAATTGCAGCCGCGCCGCGCAGCGCGCACCCGGCGTCTGCCGAGACGCGACGCGCCACCGGCAGTTAAAATAATTAGCGTAAGTAAACGCACGGCGCCGCGCGCGGCAATTGTTTGCCGCCGGGGGCCAGGTAATAGTGCGTAGTTATACAAAGCGCTCCCCAGGGGGCTCCGGCGGCGCCCGCTGCCGGCAAGGAAGCGCGCTGCACTGCCGACGTCACCGCCTCCGGCACGCGTCTACCGACGCTACTCCGCGCGGTGGTGCGAATATTCTGCTCGCGGTCAAAACTTGTTTTGTGATTGTCGGTGTTAAGTAGCTTTCTGTAGCTTTTCATCTGCTACCAGGAACCCTTTTACTATATAACCGTCTAACGAAAATAGATCTAAAACTGTCAGCGGAATATTACTATGTGAGTTGGTTCACACACACAGAGGGAAACTAATGAACAACCATTTAGATTTATTGTACAAATCGCGCAGGTGACTGTCATGGGTCGGCATGAAACATCCCCTTAGAAAAATTAATGAATGACTGTGCTGGTGAACCTCTTACGTTATTTGATTTTCAAACCGCTGAGCAGAACTGAACGTTCTCAGATATTTCTCTCTTTACTTATTGTGATCAACACTATACTGACACAAAATTTTCTAGCGCAACGCAATTTGACTTTCAATACCCCCTACAAAATAATGGCCGTGACTAACAATAACCTATACCTTTCATGAATCACTTACCTCACACAAGTCTTCGTTACTCGAAATACTGCAATACAGCCAGCGCCAATACTGCCAGTTAAATAAAAGATTCTAACTACTGGAGGCACTGCTACGGTCGCAGGTTCGAATCCTGCCTTGGGCATGGATGTGTGTGATGTCCTTAGGTTAGTTAGGTTTAAGTAGTTCTAAGTTCTAGGGGACTGATGCCTCAGATGTTGAGTCCCATAGTGCTCAGAGGCATTCGAACCATTACAAATTTACTCTTTCTGATGGACACATGTCCAGATCGTCCGCTCTCAAAATTCCTTCATCTCTCTCCCCATATCCATCACTGCTGGCGGCTCACCTCCAACTGCGCAACGCTTCGCGCTGTTCACAACCAAATGCCCAACACTACAATAGCGAATATTCCAACAATGCCAAGCAGCCACAGGCTGCACACTGCAGAGCCAGTAATTTTTATACAGAGCGCTACGTGACGTTATCAACATAAAAAGCTAAACAGCATCTGCACAGACAAGTCACCTAATTCGGGAGAGGGTGACGATGAACTCTGACACATACCAGATGTGTTCTGTCGGGTTCAGATTTGACGAGTTGGAGACCACCACAGTGTCCCTCGAACCACTCCAGCTCACTCATGGCCTTGTGAAATGGTGAATTATCTTTACGGAAAAATGCCACTGCCACTATCACCAAGAAGCGGCGTATATGGTCTGCAAGCAGTGTGCGATACTCCTTGGCCATCATAGTGCCTCGCACGAGCTCCACTGGGCACGTGGACTTCCAGGAGAATGTTCCCCAGAGCAGAATGGAGTTGCTGCCTGCTTGTCCCCTTCCCGTAGTACAGGTGTCAAGGAGCTGGAAGATGACGGATTCGCGATCTTCCACTGACATGATGAAGCAGATCAGCCGCAATGCTCGTGGTGTTCAGCTGTAGCTGATTTGTTGTGTTGGCCCAATCTTACGAGTGCTAATTGGTCTCCGGGTTTCCCGTAGCATTCTTGACCTCAAATTCTCCAATGGTACCACAGATCGCGGTCACTGGTCGCCACATGAGAACTGAAATGAAACGGTGTATAGGGAAAGACCATCACCAGAATCCAGCAGTTAATCGCCCTGAGGAGACTGCTGCAAATTCGGTCGAAACGTCGGCATTTTAGTAGTTCTATTGTTTCATAATGACGTGGCCTGATAACCAGAATGATTTTATTCGAATTGACATCTGCAGTGGAAGCTTAAGAACTTAATTGATCGACTGACTGATTTACACAGTGAGACAGAGGAACAGTGGTCTTAGCCCACTGTTCCCCACGTCGAAACTGAGTTTATTGTGCGTAATTCTAGTAAAGCCAGCCGGTACCTTTAAAGCGTAGCAGGAGCCTTTTAACTAGTGCTGCATTGAAGACAATTACTCCAGTAATTTATGACTAGAAAGTTCCATGTCTTTTGATTTCTAACGCTTCGCAGTGGAAGATTAAATGTGGTATGATTTTATCCTTTAGCACCCAATCTGCATTTAGGGACTCCTTTCTCTTTGCACACCTTGTATAGGTGTTTCTTAAAATCCCCACTGTCAGTCTTTAGTACTTCCATGAGTTTATTCGACCTCATCTTCAAATCCAGGTTTACAGAACTTCTCTTCAAACATTACAGTACCGTCAGTAGCTAAAAATGTTTCTGTTTTTGGACGCTGTCCATTACTCCGTCTTAGTTATGGTATCCCAACAAATGACATCTTCGCACCTGTCTTGGGCATCCTTTTAGCTTGTTCACTGCAACTTATTCCAGAGAGCCCAGAGACACACAGTAGGCTTACGCTGTTGCTTTTCCATAGCCTAAAAATGGCTTCATGAAATTTTGCAACTCTCTTCGAACTTGTTGCTGAAGCTTGATAAAAATTTCGGACCTGCTTCACTGTCTGAATGAACGTTAGCGCTACGATCCTTCTAACACCTGCGAACTTACATTAACAGACTAAAGCGACGAATGAAAACGTGTACCAAGACGAGGCCTCGAACCCTGGTCTCCTGCTCACTAAGCAGATGCACTAACCACTACGCCACCCTGGCGCTTTGTCTTTGCATAACCGCACGGACTACCATAGCAAGTTTTCCTTTTCAGTTCAAATTCTCAGTCACGTCTCAGCCCACGCAGCATTCCCCATAAACTCTTACTCATTTTCAGAGGCTCTCCAACTGTATTGGAATAGCACCTCAGCATCGAACGAAACAGAGCATCCTGCATGAAAGCCAGGCCTAGGTGCTGTAATCAAGTGAAACTGTATGGTTCCAGAGACCTTTTCAAGTCTCAAGCATGTATGCTGACGGAAGCAAAGCAAAGAGTGAAAGTTAGTAGCAAGACTAGGATTCAAACATCGGGCTTCGTTCGATGCTGAGGTGCTATTCCAATATTCCAATGCAGTTAGAGAGCCTCTGCAATGCTGTTCGAATTTTGGGGACATACAAAGTGGGACGAGACATGAATGGAAATTTGAATTGAGGAGGAAAGCTTGCTGCAGTAGCCCGTGCAGCTGTAAAAAGCCAGTGTGCCAGGCGTAATGGTTAGCGCATCTACCTAGTGAGCAAGAGCCCCTGGTTCGAATTCTGGCCTTGGTGCACACTTTCATTTGTCGCTTCGGTCTGCATATATTCGGCATAGATGGTCGAGACTTGAAACGGTCTCTGGAACCACGTAGTTTCATTTTATTACAATAATAAACATTATTTGTCGGCAAAAATGATATTTGAAGCAGTTTGTTGCACGTTTCTTGCTAGTTCTCCTGCTGCCGTATTGCTAGCAGAATTCGAAGATCCAGCATGAAATGCTTGCGTGTACAACGCATTCAATCCGTGGGGAGTGTTCGCAGAAAATGATTGTTAATAAGACGTAATTGTCACCTGAACATATGGAAGCGGGTTATTCAATCACGGAAATGTGCCAGGTGACTCCTCGAATAAATGTCCGTGTTACTGAAGATGAGACTGCGTTCGAAACTCGTACTTGTCTGGAGGACGCAATCTCTCGTTCCGTAATGAATCGTGGATTATTAACGCGCATTCTGGTGTAACCGGATGGCGGCGGAACGCATCTGCGAGAGGAGGAACGGTCTCGTGGCTCGTGGTTCCCCCCATTTCCTGGTCCTAACACGGCCCTCCCGTAACGGTCCCATTTCATTTGCCCCTGCAGCTAGCCAACCCGCGACATCTGGCGAGGCACCGCAGCGCGCTCGCTCGACGTAATAACGACGCCATTGTCGAGACGAATTTATATGCAGATTGAGCGGCGTGTTATCTCCTTAAATTGGGCCCTTGTTTGGGCGTCGCGTAATTTTACCTCTCGCTAATGCGACAAAAATGGGAACCTGCCTTTGGCCGGGCGCCGGTGCGCCGGTCTGAGTGACGGCGAAAAGCATTCCGGCGTCGTCAAAAGGGCGGGCCGTGTGAATGGCTGTGACGTGCGCGTCCGAAACGAAATCGTTATGAGTCCGCCTGCAGTCGCTAATGAGAGGCCGAGTGCAGACGACACGCACTCCATTCGCCGAGTCTCCTGCTGTCACTCTTTTTGCGGGCCGCCTAACCGTTCCGACCCGCCGTGACCCCTGTCGCTAATTGCTACGGAGAAATGGCTTAGTTACTGTGTCAGCATGACTACTGGAATCGCCTCGACACCTGCGAACACCTTTCCCGGGAGGGCGCGGAACGCATACATGGAGGCTTTCCTTGTCAGATTGTGTCTGGAAGCGGAGAAAAAGTCACTTCAAAATAAGGACCCATTATCTTTTTGTTATAATGCCATTGCATTCGATTTGTTGATGATCAGCAAAAGTAAGACAAGAGTAACGGTATGTGGTGGAATAAAATGAGGCGATGTTGAGGGAAGTGAGACATTGAAAGTAGTACATGAGTTCGCTGTTTCGGCATAAGTAGAGAGGACATAACACGCAAAGTGGCAGTAGAAAAGAAAGCATTCCTGTAAAAGACAACTTTGATTTTCTCTACTTCCTCTGCCAGTCCTGTCTGCAACACGTACCAAACTGACGAGCAATATTCAGGTACTAGCTGAGCTCCCGGTACTACCCGGTTTTTCGGTGCTTCGATTCCGTTAGTAAGTCTTCTCCTTCCGTCTCTCTGTGCATCTCCCCTATCCCCCTGTATGTCTATCTTCTTCTACCCCTTCTCTCTGTTCACCTTCTCCACTCCCTACATCCTCTGTCCATCTGCTACTTCTCCCTCTCCCTGTCCCCCTTTCCCAGCCCCCTCGTTCCCTGTCCATCTGCTACTTCCCCCTGTCTATATCCATATCCTCTTCCCCCTTTTTGTCCATCTCCTCCTTCCCCTTCTGTCTGTGTTCCTCCCCCACCTCTATTCTCCATCCCTCTGCTACTCCCCTCTCTCTCTCTGTACATCTCCTCCTCTTTCCTTTCTATGTCCATCCTCTCCTTCTCTTCCTCGTCTCCCTCTAGGTCCACCTCGTCTTCTTTCGTTCCTCTGTCCATCTGCTCCCCCCCCCCTTTCTCTCTCTCTCTCTCTCTCTCTCTCTCTCTCTCTCTCTCTCTCTCTCTCTCTCTCTCTCTCTCTGGGCCGTGCAATAACTTTGTAGGTACATTCAGCGACATATGTCGATACTATCAGCTGTATGTGTTGCGAACAGCATTAGTATTAAAGAAGGAATGCGGCAGGTTTTCACATATCTCAGTGTTTATGACATATCTCCTGAACTCTGTGCTGTGCAATGATGCACAATGATGCAATTTTGGATGTATATTCAGTGTTATATGTAAACACCGTCAGCAAATGTGCCTTGAATGCAGTTAGTAGTAAAGAAATAATAAATTAAAACGTCATGCCCGATGCGACAATTTTACTGCATGGACAGAGAAAATGCAGTAAGCGCTAACGTTTCTTCCTTTCATCTTTCCGTGGTGCTTGCAAGCGAGAGAGTAGTAGTATGGATTAAACACATTGAAGATTCTACAATCATTGAAATCATTTTTCTCAATCGTATCACGTAGCACAAATCGATCTAGAACTGCATTTTCACAAGTGTACTGTAGTTGCCGATTCCCGTTAGGTCCCCGAAGTTAGGCGCTGTTGGGCGTGGCCGGCACTTGGATGGGTGATCATCCAGCCGCCATGCGCTGTTTTTCGGGGTGCACTCAGCCTCGTGATGCCAATTGAGGAGCTACTCTACCGAATAGTAGTGGCTTCGGTCAAGAATATCATCATAACGACCAGGAGAGCGGTGTGCTGACCCCACGCCGTTCCTATCTGCATCCTACTCCGAGGATGACACGGCAGTCGGATGGTCCCGGTAGGCCACTCGTGGCCTGAAGACGGAGTGGTTTTTTATAGTAGTTCACAAGGCAATGTGTAATCAGCTTTTTCAAAGAGTAAATATTTTTTCCCTAAATCGCGTAATGTTCTTCAAAGCTCTAAGAATCTTGTACTACACACTTCTCAAAGTAGCCTAAGTTCTTCTTCACGGTTAAAGTTGCCACCTTACTAAACCTCTTCGAGATCGGTTCAGCAGGGTAATGATAACAAAATTTAATCGTCATGCATAATGCTGCAGTTTCCAAGCATCTCTGTGTTCATGGCGTCATAGTCGTATATGGTTCAAATGGTTCTGAGCACTGTGGTCATCAGTCCCCTAGAACTTAGAACTACTTAAACCTAACTAACCTAAGGACATCACACACATCCATGCCCGAGGCAGGATTCGAACCTGCGACCGTAGCAGTCGCGCGGTTCCGGACTGCGCGCCTAGAACCGCGAGACCACCGTGGCCAGCAGAGTTGTATAGCCTGAACTATGTGTCGTAGAGTTATACAATTCTGCAGGCATTTTCAGAGGTATATGTGAACGCTGTCTGCAATCTTGACCGCGAATACAGTTAGTAGTAAGGAAATAATAAATTAAAACGCCATGTCTCCTGCGAAAATGAACAGCTAAAGTGCAGTAAGCGAAAACTTTTTCCTCTCATCATTCTGTGATGCGGGGGAGGGGGTCAGTTCCTTAAAGATTTGAAATTACATGTAAAGTTTTGCGCAAATCACTAAGTGCTCTCGTTTGCTAGTAATGCATGAATAAAATCTGGTATTCGCACGTCGTGGCCTACACTTCTTCTTCAATCCCCACCCTCAGTCCTTTGTAGGTAGGTGGTTCCGACCCCCACAGCGATTTTTTCCGGACACTAACTTCAGCTCCGCCTGTCACTCCACAGTTGCATATCTGGAACCCAATGTTGTCAATTCACCACATAAAAACAAGATATGGCGCATGTTATGTCAAAAATGTATCGTTTCTGTGGAAGGGACTTATATAATTTTGTTGAAGTCTTTCACAGATCCTTAGTCTCGTGGACATTCGACAAGGATCCATTCACTCAAATGTATCTCGCCGCGCGGGATTAGCCTAGTCCTCCCTCGGGCATGGATGTGTGTGTGTGTGTGTGTGTGTGTGTGTGTGTGTGTGTGTGTGTGTGTGTGTGTGTGTTTGTCTTTAGGATAATTTAGGTTAAGTACTGTGTAAGCTTAGGTACTGATGACCCTAGCAGTTAAGTCTCATAAGATTTCACACACATTTGAACATTTTTTGAAAAGTATCTTGTCAGTCAATTCTTTTATTTTTACTACATTACCTGTATGTAATAAATGACCCGACGCCGAGATATTGTACTGTTACACTACCTGTTCAAAAGAATCAAGGTACTTGTTAGTGGACGTTAATACGGACTGTGTCCACACTTCGCATTTTCGACAGCTTGAACTATCCTGAGCACACCTTTAATGAAGCGTCTGAATTCACTGAATCAATGACAGCCGATTCTCGCTGTAGGAACGAAACCAGAATTGGCGCTGGGATCGGAGCGAAGTCGACGCTCTGACTCATCGCAGAAGTATTCCACTGAGTTTAGATCGGGCGTCTGGACAGGCCAATCCCTTTCAGAAATGCTACTGTGTAGGAACCATTGCTTCAGAGACGCTTCTCTACGACAGGTTCATAGAGTGCTTTGTCATACTGACCGAAAAAAAACAATCATTGTCTCCGATACGTTCCTCCACTGTAATCAGTACACAACGCTGAAAAATGTTTTCACAATATCAGGCATTTAATGTTGTCTTAAACACAATAAGGCTATCGCACGCTAACCCCGAGAAAAAGACCCAGACTGTAACACACACAGCTTTCCTGTTGGCTTCAAATGGCTCTGAGCACTATGGGACTTAACATCTGAGGTAATCAGTCCCCTAGAACTTAGAACTACTTAAACCTAACTAACCTAAGGACGTAAGACACAACCATGCCCGAGGTACGATTCTAACCTGCGACGTAGCGGTCGCGCGGTTCCAGACTGAAGCACCTAGAACCGCTCGGCCACACCGGCCGGCGCTAATGATGAACAAGGAGTGTGAGAAAAGTAATGAGACTAACAACACTGCGATAGCTCTTGCAGCGTTGTGTTGTTCTAATGTGCAGACTGGTTTGTTCATCCTTTCCAGGTGTTCCTTACAGCTATCACCTAATTTCTGAGAGCGCCGTCAGTGAAGTTGTGTTTTTGTTGTGTTTTACGATGACAGAGCAGCGGAATTTAGAGAAACGCCATACTATCAAGTTTTGTGATAAACTTGAGAAGTTAGAGAGAGTGACTTTTGAGAAGTTGAAACAGGCCTATGGGGAACATTCCTTATCAGGAGTACAGGATTATGGCTGGCATTTTTGGAAGGGCTAGAACACGTAGAAGATGAACTTCGTTCAGGCACGCATTCAACTTCAAAATCTGACGAAAATGTCGAACGTGTGCATGCTTTGTGATCAGACCGACGTTTGAACAATAAGGATGTGGCTGACCTGTTAAGCACCTTCATCGTACATCAAATTTTGACCGAAGATTTGCACACACGAAAGGTTTGTGCCAAAATGGCGTCGAAAAACCTAACAACTGAGGAGAAGGGCAATCGAAGAAATTTGATCGTTGATCTTCAAGAGAGGATTACTAATTACCACGAATGGTTCAGTCGTATGATCACACGTGATGATCCCGGATTTTTTAGTACGATCGTGAGAGAAAGCGGCGAAGCGAGGAGTGAGCAAATCAAAGATCAAAACAAGGCTGAATTGCTTTTTCGACAGTAGGGGTGTCGTAATAAAGAAAAAATAGTAATCTCCAGGAGAAACTGCCAAGCAAGTATTTTACGGAGATCTCCTCGAAAGGCCCAAGAAAAGCGCAAATAGAGTTAGGTCGGACACTGCAGGGAAATCGATGCTACATCATAACAAAGGCCCATGTCACAAGGCCACTTCCACTGCGAAATTTTTGAACTCAAAAAAACGCATTCCTGTGGTTTCACAATCGCCTTATTCACCTAATCTGAGTCCGTGTGACTCTTTTCTTTTTCCTAAACTGAAAAATGTCTTAAAAGGACGTCATTTTGGGACTCTGGAGAACGTTCGAAAGAATGTGACCGATTTGTTAGTGGCCCTAACAGTTGAAGCCTTTCAGCGCTACTAGCAAGACTGGGAAAAGCGATTCCATCGGCGTATAGCTGCCGAGAGGAACTACTTTTTTTGTTGTTGAAAGAAATGAAAATATTGGTAGATAAAAAATTACTCTCCTACTTTTCTCACGCTCCTCGTAAATATTGATGTAATGTTGTTGAGTGCACTGTGACGTGTCGTCAGTAGAAATTGCTGCAATTCAGCACCTAACAACGCGTACAATGTATGTCGGTAGGGGAAATTCGTAAGGAGACCAGGAGCGCATCGACAGGCGTCCAGAAATATTAATGGCTGGATGCAACATCATTTGACTGCATAAGAGTATTGCAGGGGGAAAGCGCACAGGGACAGCGGCCGCTAGGGCCGTGTGCGCCGGTAGTTGCGTTTCCGCTCGCAAGACGGCGCTGCGTGGCCCGGTGTGAGCCGCAGCCGGCAGACGTCCGCTTGGAGCCCATTTCCGCGTTGGCGCGGCCGCAGCTTGTCTGGCCCGGGGATCCAATAAGCCAGCGCGGCCGTCTGCTGCTGCTGCTGCGGAGGAAGCGGGCGAGGCCCTAGCCGGCAATTAGATGGCCAGGCCATTAATCACGGCCGCCTGTTTATTGGAATGTCATTCCGCGCTCGCCCCGGGTTGCTCATTAACAGGCTGCGAACCCGGATCCCCGCCACGGCGGCTTGCGCAAGCGCACTAGCTGGCGGGCGGGCGCGTGTAGGCGAAAGCGCGGGGCGGCGCGGCGCTTCCGACGGCTTTTGTTGTCCTCGGCGATTAGCGCGGGCCAGCCGCAGGGCGGAGGGCCTACTTTCGCCGCCGCCCTGCACAGGTGGAGGCTGCGGGTCCCGCTATCTGGCAGCCTCCCGCCTCCTGCTGGAGTCGTACGAGCCGTCTAATGAGGCGCCGGATTCCAACCCGCCGTTCACAACGTACAGCCACGTGTGACTTTACGCTACACGTGCGAGTAGGGATGGCGATTATGGCCGGAACAACCGGTTTCTAGTTACACTGGTTCTTTTCCCCTACAGTTTTCACCTCGCTAATGAAACCGCTCAGAATAACTGGTTTCTGAAATGAACAATTTTTTATCGCTGTTTCTTCCAGTAATAAACTTTCTTTCTTTCGCTTACGCCATGGTCCCGCAGCGATCACAGGGCCGGCGTGGTTACAACGGATTTGACAGTGTTAGTGTTAGAGATGGCCGGATGCCCTTCCTGCCACCACCCCCTACCAACACCGACTCAAAGGCAGGCCTCGGCGCTTGTTCGTGACGTCACGTCAGCTAGGCACGGCGAACTCCAGGTCTGTTGCAGGCATACTCATAATGGTGGTGTCTCCCTCCCTTACACAGTAAAATATGAAACTATTGGCGGTAGTTGACAAACACACATTGTTCTGAGAGATTTCTGCAATCAATTAATTGTTGCATTTCATTACACTTCTTAACAAATAGTGTACTCCTGAACTTAGATTTCCACCTGTTTTAAGGACTGGCATACAAAAACAATTTCATGGTCCAGCAGCAACAGAAGTCGTGCTTCGTTACCTTATTTGTAAATCTGAGGAAGTTACATTTGTACTGGGTTGCTTTTACAAGAAACTGTGAACATATTGGTGCTCTTCTTCAGGTATCCTGGTTGACTATTGGGTGAGGAGCACTGAGTGTCAATGAAATATTTTGCGTTTGCACACGTTGAGGGAGGGGGTGGCGCACAGAAGAAGAGGCAAAAGAGAGATACTTGTTTTATCAAATAAATTTTTTTATCTTATAAAGTTTCTCCTTTCAGTTGCAAGAGGGGAATATTTATCTTTAATAATGTGCATGTTTAAAAAAGTTTAAGCTCAGCACTGTTTTCGATGTATGAAGCTATTTTGTTTCCTGTTTAGAATTCCTTTCGTTGAAAACGACTGTAATCTAATGACTGGCAACAGTTGGACATTTACACATGTAAATTAGTTCACATTTCCAGTGACGATGTCAAACGGAAATAAATAAATAAAAGAAACGAGTTCATTGTAAGGGGGTTCGATAGCAAAATGGCTCAAGTAAATATAGTTACTTGAATGTAAAATTTCCGAAGCTTGCAATGGGCAAAGCATCTTCTCATATTGATCTACGTTTGCTTCGACAGGATTCAGTAATACAGAACTACTATCTTCATTTGTAGCTTTACCATAGTAAGAAAATCTTTCATCTAAATAAAAGTGTAGAATCTAAAACAATACCAAACATTTTGTCGAAAAATAAGAGATTTACAGTGGTAAGCACGCCCAGGCGTTTCTGCCTGCAACAGACCTAGCGTTCGCTGTGCCTAGCTGATGTGACGTCACCAACAAGCGCGGAGGCCTTCCTTTGAGTCGATGTTGCCTATACCCTCCAGGACAGAATCAGTGTACCCCAACTGTCTGCGTCTAGTAGAAATTGTGAAATGGTGCGGACGTGTTTCATATGTCTGCGACGCGTGTAACTGAGGCGAAACGTGGGGACCAGCCCAGTATTCAACTAGTGGGATGTGGAAAACCGCCTAAAAGCCACATCGAGGCTGGCCTTCACACCGGGCCTCGTCGTTAACCAGCCGGGCGGATTCGATCCGGGGCCGGCGCGCCTACCCGAGTCCGGGAAGCAGCGGGTTAGCGCTCTCGGCTACCCTGGCGGGTTTTCTTCCAGTAATAAACGTAGATTTCAAACAAATATTAAAATTTTCTACCTACAACGTGCTGACATGAGGAAAGTTTCCAACCGATTTTTCATACACAAAGAGCAGTCTCGGTCTCCTCTTCTTCGCATTGACGGCACTTTGAACAGTGGACGTTACATTTCAGATGTGTTACGACCCGTGGCTCTACGCTTCATTCGATCCCTGAGACACCCTACATCTGCGATAACGACCCGCATGTTGCAGGTCCTGTACGAGCTTTCCTGGATACAGAAAATTTTCGACTGCTGCCATGGCCATCACATTCTCCAGATCTCTCTGCAATCGAAAACGTCTGGTCAATGGTGGCCGAGCAACTAGCTCGTCATAATACGCCAGTCACTACTCTTGATGAACAGTGATATCGTGTTGAAGCTGCATGGGCAGCTGCCGGCCGCGGTGGTCTCGCGGTTCTAGGCGCGCAGTCCGGAACCGTGCGACTGCTACGGTCGCAGGCTCGAATCCTGCCTAGGGCATGGATGTGTGTGATGTCCTTAGGTTAGTTAGGTTTAAGTAGTTCTAAGTTCTAGGGGACTGATGACCACAGCAGTTGAGTCCCATAGTGCTCAGAGCCATTTTTTTTTTTTGCATGGGCAGCTGTAGCTGTACACGCCATCCAAGCTCTGACTCAATGCCCAGGCATATCAAGGCCTTTATTACGGCCAGAGGTGGTTATTCTGGGTACTGATTTCTGAGGATCTATGCACCCAAATTGCGTGAAAATGTAATCACGTGTCAGTTGTAGTAAGATATATTTGTCCAATGAATACCAGGTTGTCATCTGCATTTCTTCTCGCTGTAGCAGTTTTAATGGCCAGTAGTGTAGTCTATTCAAGCAAGCAAGTGTGCACGCTGTTCACCGGTGCGTGTGCATGGGATATATCGAGTGGTATTACGTGCAGGCGCGTGGCGCATCGGCGCCGCCAGCCCACGGACAAAGGCTGTAGTGAGGCAGAGCTGGCCGGCTGTAGCGTGTACGTAGCGCGCTGAGCGCTCCGCCGGTCAGCGCTGCGCCGCAGCTGCGAGTTCTCAGGCGGCGCCGGCAGATGCGCGCTAACGAAGCCCGCTCTGCCGCGCTCCTCGCCGCATTATAATATTCAAATGAGCGGCGCTGCGCCGCGCCGCGCCGCGGGCAGAGCGCACCCGCCTCGCGGACGGCGACCCCGCAGCCGCCGCCGCCAGCAGACACTGCTCACCTCACCTCACCTCACCTCACCTAGGAAGACCGCCGGACGACGTGACGCACTGTGCCGACCGACTGCCTGTATCCATGGCAACCGTCGCTTGGAGAACACGGAAATCAGGTGACCTCCCAAGTCACACCTGCTCCTCTGTACTCCACCGTTGTCAGTACACATGATGGCATGTAACGTTCGCCTAATCCAGGCTCTTGCAACAGATTGCCACTGGCAAGGGGAAGGCCTCAGACACTGCCAACCGATTCGGCTCAAATTTGACAGGTCGCTTGTGCACAACTTAAAACGAAGGAATCTAAGAGTTTTTGGGTCAACAACCCCGCGTTTTTGAGAATAATCGCCCATAAAGGTAATGACCAGGAATCGATTCAAAATTGGCGGGATCGATGGATAATTGTATATAGAGCATTTTTCACCATCAGGTGTGGGACCCGAAAACCAGAAAAATCGAGGTAAGAAACTTTTACAACTGTCCCTTCTGTACCAACATGGTAAACGATTTTCGACGCCAGCACCGATAGCCCAACGGTCAAGGTAACTGCCTGAGAATCGGAGAACCCGGGTTCGAATCTCGAAGAAACTGTATTCATTCACAAAACGTATTTCATTCGGCGCTTTAACGACGGAAAAATCAAGAAATGTGTCCACGATGTTCGCGGCAGCCTGATGACGGAAAACAACTCTTTCCGATTGACTTCTAAAAGGCTCTGAAGCGTACGCCAAGAAAGAAAGAAAGAATGAATTGATTGTTGGTGTTAATAACGATCATCCTCCTTTACCTCCTCTGCATTACTGCGGATGACGTGTCACTGAGCACATTTGTTCTGTGCATGCAGTGCACGTGAGGCGCCTAGTTCTTTCCACTGCACTGTGTGCAATACTGTAAGTAGGCTATTTAGGTTTTTATTTTTGGTAACGTCGTGTAGCGCTCTGTATGAATATCACTGGCTGTGCTCTGTGCAGTCTGTGGCTGGTTTGCATTGTTGGAATATTCGCTATTGTAGTGTTGGGCAGTTGGGTGTGAAAAGCGTTTAGCGTTGCGCACTTGGAAGTGAGCCCCCAGCAGTGGTGGATGTGGGCAGAGAGATGGCAGAATTTTTACAGCGGACGATACGGAAGTGTGTCCATCAGAAAGAGTAAATTTGTAAGACTGGATATCATGAACTGATTTACCGGGCTGACCGCCGTGGCCGTGCAGTTCTACGCGCTTCAGTCTCGAACCGCGCGACCGCTACAGTCGTAGGTTCGAATCCTGCCTCGGGCATGGATGTTTATGATGTCCTTAGGTTAGTTAGGTTTAAGTAGCTCTAAGTTCTACAGGACTGATGACCTCAGATGTTAAGTCCCATAGTGCTCAGAGCCATTTGAACCATTTGATATACCGGGTGATCAAAAAGTCAGTATACATTTGAAAACTGAATAAATCACGGAAGAAAGCAGATAGACAGGTACAAATTGACACACATGCTTGGGAACGACATGAGTTTTGATTAGAACTTAAAAAATACAAACGTTCAAAAAATGTCCGACAGATGGCGCTTGATCTGATCAGATAGCAATAGTTAGCATAACAAAGTAAGATAAAGTAAAGATGATGATCTTCACAGGAAATGCTCAATATGTCCACCATCATTCCTCAACAATAGCTGTAGTCGAAGAACAACGTTGTGAACAGCACTGTAAAACATGTCCGGAGTTATGGTGAGGATTTGGCGTCGGATCTTGTCTTTCAGCATCCCTAGAGATGTCAGTCGATCACGATACACTTCTGACTTCAGCTAACCCCAAAGCCAATAATCGCGCGGACTGAGGTCTGGGGACCTGAGAGGTCAAGCATGACGAAAGTGGCTGCTGAGCGCACGATCATCACCAAACTAAGTGCGCTTTTTTTTTCTAATAAAACTCCATGTCGTTCCAAGCATGTGTGTCAATTTTTACCTCTCTATCTACATTATGCCGTGGTTTATTAAGTTTTCAAATTTATACTGACTTTTTGATCACCCGGTATATATATTATGACTTTTGAACATTATTGAGGTAAATACATTGTGTGTTCTCTATCAAAATCTTTCATTTGCTAACTATGCCTATCAGTAGTTAGTGCCTTCATTAGTTGGAATCCTTTATTTAGCTGGCAGTATTGGCGCTCGCTGTATTGCAGTAGTCGAGTAACAAAGATTTTTGTGAGGTAAGTCATTCATGAAAGGTATAGGTTATTGTTAGTCACGGCCATTCTTTTGTAGGGATTATTAAAAGTCAGACTGCGCTGCGCTAAAAATATTGTGTGTCAGTTTAGTGATGATCAGAATGAATAAAGAGAGAAATGTCGTAGTACGTTCAGTTTTGCTCAGCTGTTTGAAAATCAAATAACGTAAGAGGTTTATCAGCACAGTAATTCATAAATTTTTCTAAGGGGATGTTTCAATACGAAGGTTCTATTATAGTTCACTAACCTGCTGTCTTGAAGTTGTTGCCCACAGCGCAGAAAACAGCACGCAGGTCGTAGGTTCTGTATCTTGAGGCTGAAACTGACTTTTAGCGAGGTTCTGTTCTGTTCTGCGGATGCCACTCGCGTATTTTAATATAGTCACACGAGAGGACTACATGATCTTAATACAACACCGTCTGATACAGCAAAGTACGTCATCAAACACGATGATTACGAAAATGTATTTTTACACTATTTATGGCACGTGTCTTAAACCAGTCTCAGGACTGAAGACCACCACAACAACAACAACAACAACAACCGTCTTTGCCTCATGACTACCGGAGTGAATTTTTTAATAATGAATACTGGCAATTACATCCTGCCACAGACTACATGACTCTACATCTTGACTGCCTAATCCAGAGTGACGAACAGCCCGAAACACTTCTCGCGCCATACCAGTAAAGGCGTGACCCGAACGCTTTCGAAGTGCTTCGTCTACTATTTTGTCAGTCTTTTGTTTTCGACTTACTTTGTTTTTAATCATTCTAAAATGACTGATTGATAGTCAGCTGTTGAGAGACATTTATATTAAAAAGTGACGTCCTTCCAAAGATTAGTTTAACTAATAACTATACTTCAACGTTTTGGCGCCCTTACTCCGAACACAGAAGTGCTAATCACAGAGCAGTAGCATTATGCAGGCGGTCTTTCTCACGGGAATGGTACCGAATCTAACATTTGTCACAGGTACCTCACACCACATTTCGTCATCTATTTACTTCTTGCATCTCCACTGCTCTGGGAACTGCTCCTTGGAGCGTAATATGATGGCTCACTAAGCCAGAAATATTACAAGCGATTTAGGGTAATCACATAAAACCTAAATCAGGATGGTAGGACGCGGGTTTGAACCGCCGCACTCCCGGATGACACTCCAGTGCGCTGACCACTGCGCCACCTCGGTCGGTCACTAGGTGTGCTGTGATTCATTACGCCAGATCACTTGATTCCGATCATTCACTGTCCTGTGGCACCGCCCATTACACCAGCTCAAATGTCGCTTAGTAGTGACTACAGAGATACGTGGTTTATGAACTAGCTGGACTTGCAAATGATTCCTTTCGCTCATTTCATGCAATTTTTTACATCTTCTCTCGGCAATGCTCCTCGATCCTTGCCTATCAGTACGTGACGTCTGGCTGTTCTTGGTTTAGGTGTGGTGATTCTTCTATCCTTCCACTTTACCATCACATTAGTAACAGCAACTTCAGCAGCTTTAGAAGGGTTGAAACGTTCATGATGTATTTGTTTCTCAGGTGACTTCTAATGACTAGTTAACGATCGAGGTCAGTCAACCGCCTTAACTGATCCATTCTGCTGTTACTGCATCTCTACTGACAACACTCTCCGCCTACTTTCGTACAGGCTGGGCCGCCTGTCGCGACATCTAAGGGTCAGTTCCGTATTGTGTTCGGTTCAAAAATAGTTGAAATCGTTGTAAGCACTGTGTTACTTAACATCTGAGGTCATTAGTCCCCTAGACCTAGAACTACTTAAACCTAACTAACCTAAGGACATCACACACATCCATGCCCGAGGCAAGATTCGAACCTGCGACCGTAGCGATTGCGCGGTTCCGGACTGAAGCGCCTAGAACTGCTGGGCTACCGCGGCCGGCGACACGATATTAGAGGTGTCCCATGAGTTTTGACACCTCAGTGTTCTACTCATGTTTGGCATGTTTAAAATTAATCACGTGATGAAAACACTGCCGGCCGCGGTGGTCTCGCGGTTCTAGGCGCGCAGTCCGGAACCGTGCGACTGCTACGGTCGCAGGTTCGAATCCTGCCTCGGGCATGGATGTGTGTGGTGTCCTTAGGTTAGTTAGGTTTAAGTAGTTCTAAGTTCTAGGGGACTGATGACCACAGCAGTTGAGTCCCATAGTGCTCAGAGCCATTTTTGAAAACACTGTTTAACATAGTTCATAGTGGAAATGTAATTTGGTTTATTGAAATATTTTAATCAATTTCTTACCTATTTTTGCACAACTGCGGGGTAAATTTCACGGGAAAAGGAGACGGGGCTCCACCAGAAATTTCACCAGCTCTCACCAATGAGGGATGGGGAGGTCCAAATCTTGAAGAAAACCCCTCACATAGCTGTAGACGTCCCATTACGAACGAAGAACATATCCGCAGTCTACTCGGACTTCAGAGTGGGAGGCGGTCGGCGGTCACGGCCGTGTGAGGAGGCGCAACTCTCGCAGCGCGAGCCGCGCGGAAGTGTTTTCTTAATTGGCCGCGCCGCGCCTGACCGACCGGTTCGTGACGTCATGGCCGGTCGGCGCACCGTTAGTGGCACAAGCTGAAGCGAAGGCGCAGCCACGGCAGGCGTGTGAGCGAGCGGTCGCGGCACGTAACTGTACTGGGGGGCGATGGCGCTGGCGCCCGAGACGAAGACACGCGCCGAGGCGCTCGGTACCTGTCACCCCAGCTCCACCCGAACGGCGACTCCCTACTTTCCCCGTGGGGGGTTTGAGATCGTTAATCTCAGTCAGGTAGAATGCACAGCCCATGAGTCTGGAGTGTCAACTACACTCCTGGAAATTGAAATAAGAACACCGTGAATTCATTGTCCCAGGAAGGGGAAACTTTATTGACACATTCCTGGGGTCAGATACATCACATGATCACACTGACAGAACCACAGGCACATAGACACAGGCAACAGAGCATGCACAATGTCGGCACTAGTACAGTGTATATCCACCTTTCGTAGCAATGCAGGCTGCTATTCTCCCATGGAGACGATCGTAGAGATGCTGGATGTAGTTCTGTGGAACGGCTTGCCATGCCATTTCCACCTGGCGCCTCAGTTGGACCAGCGTTCGTGCTGGACGTGCAGACCGCGTGAGACGACGCTTCATCCAGTGCCAAACATGCTCAATGGGGGACAGATCCGGATATCTTGCTGGCCAGGGTAGTTGACTTACACCTTCTAGAGCACGTTGGGTGGCACGGGATACATGCGGACGTGCATTGTCCTGCTGGAATAGCAAGTTCCCTTGCCGGTCTAGGAATGGTAGAACGAAGGGTTCGATGACGGTTTGGATGTACCGTGCACTATTCAGTGTCCCCTCGACGATCACCAGAGGTGTACGGCCAGTGTAGTAGATCGCTCCCCACACCATGATACCGGGTGTTGGCCCTGTGTGCCTCGGTCGTATGCAGTCCTGATTGTGGCGCTCACCTGCACGGCGCCAAACACGCATACAACCATCATTGGCACCAAGGCAGAAGCGATTCTCATCGCTGAAGACGACACGTCTCCATTCGTCCCTCCATTCACGCCTGTCGCGACACCACTGGAGGCGGGCTGCACGATGTTGGGGCGTGAGCGGAAGACGGCCTAACGGTGTGCGGGACCGTAGCCCAGCTTCATGGAGACGGTTGCGAATGGTCCTCGCCGATACCCCAGGAGCAACAGTGTCCCTAATTTGCTGGGAAGTGGCGGTGCGGTCCCCTACGGCACTGCGTAGGATCCTACGGTCTTGGCGTGCATCCGTGCGTCGCTGCGGTCTGGTCCCAGGTCGACGGGCACGTGCACCTTCCGCCGACCACTGGCGACAACATCGATGTACTGTGGAGACCTCACGCCCCACGTGTGGAGCAATTCGGCGGTACGTCCACCCGGCCTCCCGCATGCCCACTATCCGCCGTCGCTCAAAGTCCGTCAACTGCACATACGGTTCACGTCCACGCTGTCGCGGCATGCTACCAGTGTTAAAGACTGCGATGGAGCTCCGTATGCCACGGCAAACTGGCTGACACTGACGGCGGCGGTGCACAAATGCTGCGCAGCTAGCGCCATTCGACGGCCAACACCACGGTTCCTGGTGTGTCCACTGTGCCGTGGGTGTGATCATTGCTTGTACAGCCCTGTCGCAGTGTCCGGAGCAAGTATGGTGGGTTAGACACACCGGTGTCAATGTGTTCTTTTTTCCATTTCCAGGAGTGTACTACCTTCCTCGATAGTCACTGATTCGCCCTGCGGGATGATTTTGCTAAATGGGAACAAATATATAGTGCAAGTTCTCCAACATTTCAGAACACACTGAAGTGACAAAACCAATGGGATACATATTAATTTCGTGTAGACCTCATTTTCCCGGCTTAGTGCAACAACTCGACGCAGCATGGACTCAACAAGTCGTTGAAAGTCCCCTGCAGAAATACTGAGCCATGCTGCCTCTATAATGTTGCAGGTACAGGATTCTGTGTACGCAGTGACCGCTCGATTGTGCCCCTACAAATATTCAGTGGGATTCATCTCGGGCGATGTGGGGCCCAAATCATTCGCTCCAACTGTCCAGAATGTTCTTCAGACCAGTCTCGAGCCATTGCGGCCTGTACCACGTCGCATTTTCATCAATAAAATTTCCACCTTTGTTTCGGAACATGCCGTCCAAATTGGCTGCAAATGGTTTAGAGATTGTCGAACATAACAATCGTAAATAATTGATCAGTTCAGTTGGGCCTGAGAAACCAGTCTATTGCATGTAAACACACCGCACACCGTTACGGGGCACCAAACAGCTTGCACAGTTCCTTGTTGACAACTTGGTTCTGTGTCTTCATGGATTCTCCTCCACACTTGAATCATATTATCACCTCTTAGAAACTGAAGTCGGACTCATCTGATCAGGCCACGGTTTTTCTGTCGTCTAGGGTCCAACCAACATGGTTACGAGTCCAGGAGAACTGCTAGCAAAGGCCCACGCGTCGATCGTCTGCTGCCATTGTCATTTAACTTTGCGACACTTCTTTGCCCCAAGAGTATTGGGAAATATACAACTGTCATTTACTACGAAGAAGTCTATTAATGCACTAAGTAACAACCTGTGCTCTTGAACTACAATGTTGACATTTACAACAGTACAAGTTCAGCTCGTTGGGCCTACACTCTGACATGGACTGCTGTAGCTGACGTCTCGCACTGGGTGAGCTCTTGCATTCTCGACGTTATGTTGACCTCAGTGTGAGGGCGCTGTAGTTCTGGGGGAGAGGTGTGGTATTCACACATCGTTGCAGATTGCAGCGTGTCCTCGGCAATGCCTGTGATACAGGTTCACTTTGCCGACTTAAGTGTGTCATAGTGCTCTCCGGACGAATACCACATGTTACGAACTTTGCAATCTGTTGAGTCCGTAAACAGCATGCACGAGAAATCTTCTCTGCTTCGTTTGGCAATTTTTGGGAATCTATATCTTCGTTTGCATCCACATCCATACTTTGAAAACCACAGTGAATTGCATAGTACAGAGTACTAAGATGCCTTAAACGCTCGCGTGTGCACTAAAATTAGTGTAATCTGGTCTTCGCCATCCCTACGAGAGCAGTACGCAAAGGGTTGTGATATACTCCTAGAGCCGTCACCTAAACTTAGTTCCTGAAGCTTACTAAACGAACATTCAAGGAATAGTTTGCGTATATCTTCAGGTGTTTTGCAGTTGAGTTCTTTCAGCAGTGCCTTGATGTTCTCCCATTGGGAACCGCAGTATACCACCTGCTTAGGCTACGACTGAGCCTAAGTGATCAATCCACTTCATATCCCTACATATTGATACACCCAAGTATTTGTATGGGTTGGTCTTTTCAGCTGTGACTCATTGATACTGATGTCATAAAATATTATGTTTCTTTCGTTTTGTGGTATGCAAACTTTTACATTCCTGAATATTTAAGGCAAGGTGGCAGTTTTTGGACCACTTTGAAAACTGATTAAGCTCTGACTGAATATTTGTGCAACTTCTTTCAGACAGTTCACAGAAGACAATACAAGACAATGCTTTGCACGGATTTGTTTCTATGTCCTATGTCAACACTGATAAATACTTAGTCTGTCTCTTACTAAGGCGTCACAACAAAATCACAATTAGTCTACCTGTCATATGGCTTGCTGTGAGCAAATGGGATTTTTATTATATATTTGTTTTGGGTTTTGGGCAGCAAAGACCATGCTATATTAACATAATTGCAATTTTCCCAGTATAATAATAAGAAGAGTTCGTTGCACAAACATAAGCACTAAAAGTAAAATAAAAACACCAAAACACGAGCACCAGACAGTCAGTAGTAGTAACAGCTGTACCAAATTAACATCAGTGCAATTTTCGAAATATAACAGTGATAAGAGTGTGAAGTACAAAGATACGTTCGATATATAAATTAAAAAACATAAAATTACGACCCAGGGTTGGAACCGGGGTGGTTCCAGAGGAGACTGAGGTCCATGCCGTGATGTTCTGCTTCTCACTGTTGAGCAAGGAGGTTGAGATTAATTCATTCCCGACTTGCTGGTACTGATGATAGTGGTAGTGTCGTCGTCGTCGTCGTCGTCGTTGTTGTTGTTGTTATTGCTGTTGTTTTCGTTTGTTGCTTGTACGTGAGCAACGCTTTTCGACTTCCCGTCTCGGAACTAATGAGCAGTATGGGTGGTCACGCCAGTGTCACATGTGGCCGAAGGTGAGGAACTGCTGTATAGAAGGATTTTTAGTCTAGGCCAATTGTTCATTCTCCGCAGCTGCTGTGGAGCTGTGCGGAACATTTAACAGTTCAGTCTGTGGCGCCGTCGATTTTAAGGAGACAGTTTGACCGCATTCCGGAAGGTGTAACGGTCGATTAGTCGATGTGATTATTGCTTGCGAAACAACAGCGCGCTCGGCGGGTTGGCTTTCCCAAGGCTGCCCACAGCAGGCTCGGAAATGGCAGCCGGGCTACTACAGTCTCTGGTCTCACAAAACTAGCTGAACCTCGCTCTCTCTCTGTGTGTGCACGTCTCTGCCGTATGTCTTAAACTGTTGCTGTATAGACAGTTTTGCAGTTAATCGCCCTATACCTTTGCCACAACGTTACCTTTCCCGACTATTTCTGTGTGTGTGTTTTCTGAGTGATAGATACTAGTTCGAGCTAGACGCGTGGGACATTGCATTTTGGAAATATTCCGAAGTCCACAGTGCCAAGAGTGTGCCGACAGTACCAAATTTCAGGCATTACTCACACAACGGGCAACGCAGTGTCCGAAGGCCTTCACTTAACTACCGAGAGGGTTGGGTTGTTTCCAGGGAGGCATCCAGACAGCAAGGTTATCAGTCTCATCGGATTAGGGAAGGACGGGGAAGGAAGGCAGCAGTGCCCTTTTCAAAGGAACCATCCTGGCATTTGCTGGAGCGATTTAGGGAAATCACGGGAAACCTAAATCAGGATGGCCGGACGCGGGATTGAATCGTCGTCCTCCCGAATGCGACTCCATTGTGCTAACCACTACGCCGACTCCATTGTGCTAACCACTACGCCACATCGCTTGGTCTAACCACCGAGAGGGCGGCGTTTTCGTAGAGGTGTAAGTGCTGAGAGACAAGCAACACTGCGTCCAATTACGGCATATATCAGTGTCGGACTACAACGAAAGTATTCACTAAGGCAGTGCTATGTGAGCAAGTGACTGAGGCGAGTGCCTTTGCTAACAGCACGAAATCGCCTGCAGCGCCTCTCCTGGGCTCGTCACCATATAGGTGGCACCATAGAGGACTGGAAAAACCAGGCTTGGTCAGATGAGTCCCGATTTCAGCTGGTAAGAGTTGATGGTAGGTTTCGAGTGTGGCGCAGAC
This sequence comes from Schistocerca gregaria, assembly GCF_023897955.1. Lineage (NCBI taxonomy): Eukaryota > Metazoa > Arthropoda > Insecta > Orthoptera > Acrididae > Schistocerca > Schistocerca gregaria. Next base: position 177,667,560 of record NC_064924.1, on the reverse strand, counting down.
CCCACGAAGACATGGACCCAAGTCGCCAACAAGGCACTCTGGAAGCTGGTGGTGGATCCAGAATGGTGTGGGCTGTGTTTATATGGAATGGACTGAGTCCTCTGGTCCAACTGAACCGATCATTGACTGGAAATGGCTATGTTCGGCTGCCTTGAGCCGTTCAATCAACTGCAAGTACCGAAACGAACATGGAATTGTCGTGGATGACAATGTGCCATGTCATCGGACCAGAGTCATTCACTATTGGTTTGAAGAACATTCGGGACAGTTCGAGTGAATAATTCGGTCACCGAGATCGCGCGACATGAATCCCCTGGGTCATATATTGGACATAGTAGTGCTCTGTTCGTGCACAAAATCATGCACCGATAACACTTTGGCAATTATGGACGGCTATAAAGATTGCATGGGTCAGTATTTCTGCAGGGTTTTAAAGACAACCTGTCTAGTCCGAGCCACGTCGAGTCCGTGCGCTACGCGGAGCAGAGGGATGTCTGACACGATATTAGGAGCCATCGCATGACTTCTGTCACCTCGGCGCATGAGAGAGAGAGGGAGGGCAATTTACAGTCAACGGAAAGGAAGTGTTACAAAATACGAGAAATTCTGAGTTGTAAGTATATAGTCACCTGGAAATAATATTCGGCCATATCTGGCAGTATCCCAGTTGTATACTAAATTACCAATCATACGAAGAATAGCTGCAAGCTTAAAATTCAATGGTGCGTATTGTTTTGTTGCATATAAATCGAAGTGGAAGGATGCGACCATCTGACTAAGAATGCAAAGACTCTGACATTTATTTATTTATTATCAATACAGAGTGGCCTACCGCCTTGGTAACTGTGGTGGGTCACTTGCCTCTAAAACCAAGCAACATAGGTGCAGAGATGGCCGCTTGGTCTTCTTCTGCAACTTATCTCAGTTCTATTATTTATCCCTTCTTTATATACATAGCTTCTTGTGAATTATGCTCTTACACTGAAACAGGAAGGTTTGTTCCCCTTGATGTCTTTTATTCTATTATTATTTCAAGTTGTATTTTGCGGAACTCTGTTTGCACACCAAGAACACTCTTAACCCAGAACCGGTCGGTCAAACTGATTTACGCAATCAGTTCGCGAACATCGTGTAAGCCGTTACTCCGGTGTCTCAGAATTCTAAATGTATTGCCCTGCACATATATTCCATAAGAGGATTTGCTTTTGACAATGGCCACACTATTCGAAGGAGCTGCAACATCCAATGCTGATTTAGATTTCAACGACGTTCAGACATAGATGGCCGATAATAGTCAACGATAAAACGTAAACATTAATTGAGGAGCGTAAAGAATAGCGTGAAAATCAACATACAAGTAGAAGTAAGACATTTATTAATCAGTACATGCAGCAATAAATAATACTGCGTATCTCCCAATTTTATGCCTATAGACTGTGAAAATAACATTACTGAGAGAAATTTCTGCTTCAGTTTGTTGCGTTATTGGGAGAGGGGGCACCTTCCTTTTACGAACATTCTGTCAGAAGCTGACGATGTGGCAATACAGCCCATTACTGAGGCCCTATTTATTATAGCTTTTGATAGGTAGTACCGATGATGTGGTTCCATACTTCTATTGCATCTTTTAAATGTCGACTGCAATCTCTCCGATAAAAACTGAATTGTAATGGTAGATCTGTTTCTGTTCCTGTACTTAAATTATTATTTTTTTGTGTTAGTTTCTAATGTTCACCACGTAAATGGAATTTGGTTTCTCTGTTTTCCTAAATGTATCTATGTGCTTCGTAGTTCTCAATAACTGTCGTTTCGACAGTTCCATGCAAATCTTCCGATGATTGTATTGTCTTCGAACACGCTTTAGCATGTTGAAATTACATGTTAATGAGTTTAGGACTGATTAAAGTTGATATGGCTTAAATATGAACATGTTGAGTTGGCAGTTAGCGCTTTTTAATCTATTCTATAATGTTGAAACGTCTCCTTTGAAAAATTGTGAATGACAGTGCTGGAAAAACTTACGTTATCATCACAAAACTCACACACAATTTTTTTAGAGCACAACGCAGTCTGACTTTGAATAATCCCTACAAAAGAATGGCCCTGACTAGCAATAACCTATACCTTTCACGAATCACTTACCTCACAGAAGTCTTTGTTGCACGAACTACTGCAATACAGCGAGCGCCAATACTGCCAGATAAATAAAAGATTCTAACTACTGAAGGCACAAACTGCTGATAAGCGTACATAGCAAATAAATGATTTTGATAGAGAACAAAAAATGTATTTACCTTAATAATGTACAAAAGTCGTCATATATATATCTATCAATTCATGACATCCATCTTCACAAATTTCCTTTTTCTGGCTATCACACGTCCAGACCGTCCGCTTATATTAACCTCTCAAAACTCTGGCATCTCTCTCTCCGCATCCACCACTGGTGGCGGCTCATCTCCAACTGCCCAACGGTACACGCTGTCCACATCCAACTGCCCAACACTACACAAGCGAATATTCCAACAATGAGTCCAGCCAGCCACAGACTGCACACAGCGCCGTCAGCTAGTTTCATACACAACTCTACATGGAACTACCAACACAAAAACCTAAACAGCCTACTTACAATGTTTCTAATCGGATTCTCTCCAACAACCCGTATTGTTTGGATATAGCCTATGATAATTTGATACTCAACATATTAGTTATTACGATAACTTTACTTCTTGCAACGTACTTCGTCTATGCAATAGAAGATTCGTTTAAATGGTGGAAAAAATAAGTAAGATTCGTAGCAAGCAGTTTTAGAATGTTATTTACTTTTTTCAGTCATCAAATATCGATATTTCGCCTTTTACATCGATTTTCCAATGTTTCAAATACTTCAGTATCGTATTGAAACATGGATCTTTAAACTCTCAGTACCTCCGTGTTTCAAATATCAATGTTCATGGAATATCGCAAGTCTGAATTGAACGAGTGTGCGTCACATAGTTTCCGCAACAGCATCCGACACCACAATGCAAGTATCCCAGATATGACGTCGTCGGTGAACTAACCGCAGAATCCCTCCAATTAATCTCGAATTTTTATTTACGCTGTTCGCATCTAATTTTGGGTCCTCCGCGTACGTCACGATTCCGTCCACTCGATGCGAGTGCACGCCGACAGCGACCACGCATCGTTTCCCAGAAGTGCCTTCAGTACCAGCTCGCGGCGTGCAATACAAAGGCGCAATTAAATCTAAATTGCTGTGTGCGATCCAGTGACCCGCTGCCGCATTGCGATATTAGATCTGCCAGGGCGGACAGTGGTGGGTTCTGCTGTCGTTGGTCGCGCGGTCGGGACCCAGAGGCGCGCCGGCGGTTGGCGGTGGAACTCAGCGCGCTCTTTGGCAAGCTGTTGACCGCAAGCCGGCGGGCTGTGCGCGCCGCATCCAGCAATCCCAGGAGCTGTTTGGCTGCGCGCTGTCGGCTGCAAGTGTTGTTCTGATCCGCAAGCGAGGACGAGGGCCTTTCCAGAACCATGCACAGTCTTCTGCGACAGCGTCACACACACACACACACACACACACACACACACACACTGATGGGCCAAAACATTACGAGCACATGCTTAATTGCTTGTCTGTCCGTGTTTGGAACGAAATACCGGAACGTCACTGATTTTGCGTATCAGAGACCCCACAGTTTGATGGTGGCTTTGTGGGGATATGTGGCATTAGATGTCGACGCACAAGTCATCTAATTCGTGCAAATAATGGGCCGCTGATTTGCGTACGGGGTGATATCGCCCGATAGCGACCCAGACGAGTTGGAGAGGATTTACCTTAGGCGTATTTGATCGACGAGAGGTCATTATGATGTTTCTCTAACCACTGTAGCACGCTTCTGGCTCCGGGACTCGGACAGGTATACTGCTGAAAGATCACATGGTTGTCGGAGAAGCATGAAGGGATGCAGGTGGTTCGCAGCTTGTCTTAGATTACGAATACAGGTCCCGGAAGCGCATGAGAATGTCTCCCATAGCGTAACATTGCTCCAACCGGCCTCCGTAAGTGGCGCGCTGTACGTTTCGAACCACCGTTCGCCTCGATGATGGCGTCTGTGGAGACGACCATGACCTAGAGTATAAAACATTTGATTCACCCGAAGACCTTACACGTTTTCATTTTTTTTCATGTGTGTGAAATCTTATGGAACTTAACTGCTAAGGTCATCAGTCCCTAAGCTTACACACTTCTTAACCTAAATTATCCTAAGGACAAACAGACACACCCGTGCCCGAGGAAGGACTCGAACCCCCGCCGGGACCAGCCGCCCAGTCCACGTTTTTATTGATCGACGGTCGAGTCTCAATGGTCCCGTGCCTACTGTACTCGCAATTGACGATGTCGTTGGGTCAGTAAGTGGACACTCAGGTGTGGTCTACTGTGCAGCAGCGTACGGTGAACGGCGCGCTCCGAAACACTTGTGCGTGCACCACCATTGTGCTCTTTAGGCAGAGATTCCACAGATCACTGTCTATCAAATGGCTCTGAGCACTATGGGACTCAACTGCTGTGGTCATCAGTCCCCTAGAACTTAGAACTACTTAAACCTAACTAACCTAAGGACATCACACACGTGCATGCCCGAAGCAGGATTCGAACCTGCGACCGTAGCAGTCGCACGGTTCCGGACTGCGCGCCTAGAACCGCGAGACCACCGCGGCCGGCTCACTGTCTATCCTACTTGACAGAACAGACAAGCCTCCGGACCCCAAGTTATGTGAAGAGTCGTGGACGTCCAACCATTCAGCGCCTTGTGGTAATTTCACTGCCCTTCTACCTCGTCCCGTATACCCTTACGACAGTAGCACGTGAGCATCCGGCCGGCTTTGCCGCTTTTGAGGTACTCGTTCACAAGCTTTGCGTAATAATAATCTTCCCTTTGTCAAAGTCGGTTATCTCCATGGATTTCCCCACTTGCAGCCCGTATCTTCGCCTAGGGTATCCTCCATACGCGTCTGCTCTGGTTACGTACTCTTGTTACCATGTCACGTGCCGGCAGCTCCACTAGCGGCATCCAGTATCGCAGTTGACATTTGGCTTTTCAGTGTACGCTAACTGGCAAAGAATGTGAAGCAGACAGAAGACATGGACGGATGTCAGTCTAACTACGCACACTTACACGCTATCGACGGGTATCAAAATGATCAGAGCTTCAGGTCTGTGTGACAGCTGGAACGGCCAGTAGAATGCATTAGTGTTGTTACAAGGCTTGTTGTAGCACATAAGAGGCATGAACAGCGTCAGATGTTGCGTGATAGCCAAAGAGGGCGCGGAGATGCTGCGTACCCGTGTGAGACAGCCTTGTCGGCATCTAACATAGTGGGAAAGGGCCTCCATATCCGGTCTCCAGTTGCCCGGCTGATAGAATTGTGCAATATCCAGATCTTCGTGGCGCACTACCAGTGGCTGCGGAATTACTGACTAAGGCGTAGGCTGCCTTCAATATAACGACCCAAACGGCTGTGTTTGGGGTGGCGCGGTGACCGGGAATCATGTTCTGCTGATGAACGGCGTCACATTGTGTTCTGCAGGACTCTGTATGCGAGCATGTCTGCGACTTGGAGAGAGGCCCCGTTCTTCCAACGTTTAGAAGAGACACAGCGGTGTTCTCCTGGCCTTTTTTTGGGGGGGGGGGGGGGGGCATCGAGTTTGACTACAGGTTACGAATCGGGTTTGACTACAGGTTGCGACTGACAGGTATTGAGGGAACTCTGTAGGCACAGTTGTACATCACGGATACTGTGTTTCCTCATGAGATAGCTCTCCTGCGGCACTACCGCGGTGCCATTTTTCAAGAGGACAATGCTCGTCCACACACGGCACGTTTCTGTACGAACTGTACTCATGTAGCTACTGTACTCATGTGGCGAGCAAGAATTTCAGATCTGTCTCTGATACAAGGTGTGGAACGAATTCGGAAATCACTCTGTTCTCTGTACCAGGATCCAGAGGCTGAGAGACCAGTTACAACGCTGAGGGCCAGTCTACCTTGCGAGTAAGTACAACAGCTTTATGACATCATTCCGAACCGAATCATTGCGTGCATCCAGGGCCGACACGGTGCAGCGTCACAGTGATAAGTGGACTCCTACTCCCAAGATTTTCGTGAATTTAACCCGATTTTGTAATCACTAGAGCCGGCCAGTGTGGCCGAGCGATTCTAGGCGCTTCAGTCCGGAACAGCGCGACCGCTACGATCGCAGGTTCGAATCCTGCCTAGGGCATGGATGTGTGTGATGTCCTTAGGTGAGTTAGATTTAAGTAGTTCTAAGTTCTAGGGGCCTGATGACCTCAGATGTTAAGTCCCATAGTGCTCAGAGTCATTTGAACGATTTTTAATCACTAGAATTACATCACTTACAATTCCAACCCCCGGTATCTTCCTTAGTCTCATCCTTCACTTGTGGATACAACACATTTTCGTCAGGCAGTATAATACGAAGCAAATTTATTTCCATAGCGGTAAGAATAAAAGACAACTATACTAGGTGTAGAAGTATGGAACCAGAATTTGGTTGCAATAATTACACGCCTGTTGTTAAGAGATCGATAAACAATATTTTATTCAAAATAATCTCCATTGCTATCTACACAGTTCTGCCATCTCTCCGGCAGGCTATGAACACCACGCCAAAAAACAATTCTTTTTTTGAAGCCAACCATTCAGCGAACCATTTTCATACATTTTCATACGAATTGAAGCGTTGTTCAGCGGAAGCGTGTCCCAGTGGTAGAAGCAGTTTATAATCGGGCGGGGCCAAGTCTGGAGAATAAGCCGCATGCTCTAGCATTTCCCAACTGAACGACTCGATCGTTCCGCTGACCCGTTTTGCTGTGTGTGATGGGGCGTTATCATGGAACAATATGACTTTTTGTTACCTTTCTCCATATTCCGGTCGTTTCTCACGTAAGGCTCGATTTAAATCTATCATTTGCCGTTGGTAGCTATCAGTGTTCACAGTTTCACCAGGTTTTAGCAGCTCATAATAGTTAGCACCCTTCTGATTCCACCAAACACAGAGCATTGTCTTCTTTCCAAAGCGATTTACGCTTTCAGTGGATGTCGATGGTTTGCCTGGATTCGACCATGATTTAAGACATTTAGGATTCTCAAAATATATCCGTTTTTCATCACCTGTCACTATTCTATGGAGAAACGACTTTCTTTTGTATCTGGCGAGCAGCATTTCACGAGTAGTCTTAGATTTTCTTGCTGTATGTAATTCAGCTCATGCGGAACTCATTTTCCCACATTCTGCACCTTTTCCATAGCGTTCAACAGAAGAGAAACCGCTGTCTTCGATAAATTCCATTGTTCTGCGAGTTCGAGTTTGAGTGTCATCTTCATCCGATAAGGGCTGCAGTTCGTTGTCTTCGAACTTTTTCGAGGGTTTCCAGGTCTCATCGTTTCTCACGTCAAAACAGCCACTTTTGAATTTTTCCCGAGAGCATGTTCGCCGAAAGCTTCGACGAGCACTCGATGCTATTCTGCACCAGTTTTCTTCAAATGAAAACAGAGGACTAACGCTGTCCGCAAATCGAAGTTCGTAGGCACAAAACACGACATGTTTACGGGTTGGAAACATATACCGATGTATGGAACATTGGTTACTGTGTGTTGACATTCGTCGTCAGCCGTTACAGGAAACAGATGGCGCTGCAGACGCGGTCTCACCGGCTCTGCACTGACGGCTAGAACCATCTATAGAGAAATTTCGGTTTCATACTTCTACACCTGGTATATCGCATCATGCAGGCACATCGTTAAAAAGACACCACCGCATTACGGAAACTGAAATAATAATTTACTGGTTGTTTATTGATGTTAATTTCTGTTTTCGCTACCTCTGTTTACGGTGGAACCTGGCAGAGGTCAGAAACGAGTTTGTCGTGCGCATATGCACGCTAAATAAATGATAATCGTGTGGAATAACAAAACACGGTTGTTAATATTGACTGAGAAACTTGGGACGTGCTATATACATGTAATCCCACGAGTAGCTATTAGCCTTCCGAATTAATGTGAATGCGAGAGGAATTCAAGTAAAGATAGTACTTGCATAATGCGATTATAATTAAATATAAAATGTTAGTTGCGCCGTTAATAGATCAGCCATTACCCACAACATGTAAACTGCAGGAGACTGAATTTCAAACAAAAGAGATTAGGCCGTTGTAGGGAATGATTTACGTTTGAATACAGGCTTTAAATAAAAATCATATTGTATTCTACTAAAGCTAACATCCCCAACACCGCGGCAACTTTAATTATTGCGACCGCACTGTATCTCCGAACTATTATGTACATATTCAAATACTTAATGAGGCCGCGATGATGTTTATTTTATTCGTTCTATCTAACGTAATGTTTTATTTAAAATGTTTTGTGATTAAGCTACTAAAAGCGGGAAATTTAATTAAAAACTTCACGTTTTGGTGTTGCACTGATTATACACAACTTCAGAAAATCTGTGGCTGTTTCAGTGGCACCATGTCATTTAAAACAGAGAAGGAACTTTCGAGAAGAGAAACAACGACTTCTTGTTTACGGAAAAGAATGATTGACGTATCATTCATTTTAGTTTAGTTAAACAGAATCCCAGGATATGACGACAACCGTAACCGTTTTCGACGATGTATAAGCGATCTTCAGTATCTGTATATTATAGGCCTCATCAAGACTTATACGTGTTCACAAAAACGGTTATCATACTCAGCAATACATGTAAAGCTTTCTTTTTTCAAATGCCACCTATGACCTACGGATTCTGTAGAAGACCACTCTCTGACCGAAACAGTAATGGCTGACAACATATTCCGTTACTGTATCTGAGATAAAAGGAGATTTTTAGAAGAAATTGTCCGAGACGTCTTCTAACGTCGAAAGTACTTCAGTAATCTGTGTCGTCTTTATGTATGTACAAAAGTATTGTGTGTGATGGTAATGATATACTTTTTCCATGACCGCCCATAGCCACCGACTCGTGGTTGTGGTGGTAGATACCCCTTCGTCCCATGGTGTTAGTGAGTAAGTTTAGTTGCGGTGCGTGGCTGTGGGTGAATGTGGCGAGCAAACATCCGCGAAATATGGAGCAGTAAATAAGGAATAATAAGGAAAGGTTATATGCTCTGCGACTTACGAACTTCACCGTACGTGCGAAAATGCCTTTATTGTTTCATTCGTCCGACACTATACGATACTTGAGCGTTTTCGACATTCAGAAAACGACGTATAATATCAGATAGGTGAGTTTTTAATCTCTAAGCACGTTTTCATCGATCACACTTTCCCGACGATCAGCAGGGACAAAAGAAAAAAACACTCAGAAATACTCGTAAATAGCAAATGGATAATCGAACGGAACACTGCAGTGATTTCGTCGTGAATGTACGCCTAACCCATTACATAATTTAGGGCGTTTTTGTCAATCACTGCAAATATAATCTATAAGCAAATATTGTGAAAACAAGATATTATACATACGTATGCGCAGTGCAAAGTAAATGCCCAATGAAGTGAATTATCCTGATGCCTAGTGAAATGAAGTAACTTCCATTTCTTTCCAGCTTTATTTAACTACTTTTACATTAAGACAATATTACAGAAATAGCATTGTCCCCATGGTATTGCACGCGGTTAAATTTGGCTGCGTAAGGTGTCAGTGCCAGTATGAATGGAATTGGGTTTGGGTGTGGATAGTATAAGCGAATCTCTTCATTAATACGGTAAAGTTCATGAAGAGGTAGAGGATATAGTTTTCTCTCGGAGAACTAAGTGTTCCACATCACGCATTATATTGAGATAACTGCCAACCACAGTATGGATGAAACACGTTAATGACTATCATCATTACATTGTATCGTCAGTGAAACAATAAAAACATTTAACATACACGATAATGTTTGTAAGCCACATCCGCCCTCGGCCATCAAACTACCTTTCTAACGGGATAACTGCATTTGTAATATTCTTAGTGAGATACATGTCTGTATACATTTCATATCTATCTTGGTAGTCATGCCTTCACCCGTGCCGTATATTCTGACCTGCTCAGCGCCAGGATTCTCAGGTAATATTATTCATAAACAATGTATTTAGTAACTGTTACACAAATTCCTTGCTTCAGCACACAGCCACCGGCATCAATAACGTGTTACTTGTTAAGTAACTGTCCAGTGTTCTATTTAATAAAAGATAATTGTATAAGTATTGCGGTAGATAAAAGAAATAAAATAGAGTAATTTACTGGCAGAATTAAGCTATTGCTGGACCGACGCTAAAACCCAGAACGTTTCGTGTACGGTGTGTGGAAATAAATACAAAGAACTAGAAGTGAATTTGTCCTTGTCACGGCTTGGTAGCTTCAGTTGATTTGGGTGCCGATCTCTCCTTGTAATTGTTTTGCTTAGGAAATTAGGGTATCTTAACGGCGCAATGTTTCTTTAGTCCCCAGCTTGTGGTATCGCGTTGTGACGTAGAACCAAATATCTTGTTTTCTTTTGCACCCTTCGCTTAAAATGCAGTAAGTTGTGTGCCATTAATCCAGACAACAGCGTTTCTTTTCGCCTAGGGACAGTGTTTTGTGTGGGCCTAAGACGTCCTTTGGTTTACCATTTTTGCTTATAATTCTATTTATTGTTGTTGATGCTTTCCAGAAAGATGCCCCAAATTTCCGTGCGATATGGCGGACAAATGTATGCCTTTTATTGACTGAACTATCGAGGACGAGTCACGACCCCTCTTCCCGACTTCTTTACTGCCTGCACCTCTCTCCAACATTGCGAACTTCACAGAAGCTGACCCATATACGTTGATGGACTAGCATCCAGAAACAAAGGATATCGTAGACAAATGACTTAGAAACAGTTTAGGGGATTGTTTCCATGCAGTGTGTTGAAACGAGAAAAGTGGGATGGAAATAAACTAAAGGAAAAGCCTGTGGCACAAGCCCGTAACTGGGCTATTGGCCTGACAGCCCGTTAACTGCAGCCCTTCTTGCTGCCTCACTAGGAGGGGTACTGTGACAGACCCATCGTCTCTTCCGCCTTTTACCCCCGGGTAACATCCTTGATACTCATTTGTTAACAGACTGAGTAGACCTTGGACCATCCTGGAAGGACATGAACGAGAAAAAAATCCGATCCCTTATTCATGATCGAACCATGGTCTTCACGGATGGAGGCTAGTGCTCTGCCCGCTGGACCATTCCGACAACATGAGCGTGACTGCACATGTTAGTCGGAAGGACTGTTGCTCGTGAACGACAACGTTACGTGTTTGAGACCAGTTTAAGCACAATGTTACAATCTGCCAGGAAATTTCAGAATAGTGAACACGTCGCAGCAGGCGATAGATTCATCACCATTCGACTGTGTTGTTATTTATTTAATTACGACCCAGGTTTCGGACTTTTATGCCATTTTCACTCAATCACTTGAAAACGGCATAAAAGACCTAAACCAGGGTCGTAATTAAATAAAAAACGATACAGTCAAATGTTGTTGTGCTCATTTAAAAATTATTGTATGACTATTGCTCAGCCGCATCGAAAACTGTTTATTGTTTTAAGTCTTTAGTCTGATCCGGCTCTCCACGTTAATCTATCCTACGCAAGCCTCCTCGTCTCCGAACAACTACTGCAATCGACATCTATGTGAACTTACCGCTCCTCGGCACATTGAGGGCAGTAGATGCTAAATAAAGACGGTATCAGTTTCCACGCTAATTCCTACCAGCGATGAAATAGTAATTCCCGCAGCCAGCTTCATTGGGGAAGCTGTGCTGACCCCTACTGCGGATTTTTATGCGGTGGTGTAAGGGTGACTCCCTGGTTCATGGGTTGACTATTCTGAAGTGACATGACTCCGACACCCGCACAAAGAAAGATCTTCCGCTAAGGCAGCATTTCAGCGAAACCAGTTTCAACTAAATGGCTGTTTTTTTTTTCAACAATTCCCTGTTTCTAGGGACACCGTTAAGCTATGTGCTTGGTCGGTATTTAAAATTATTTTGACCATCGGATGACCCTTTTAACTCATCAACACATCGACGGGTCCGTAAAATCGAGAGACTTTGACATTATAGTCGAAGTTTGCGGATCAAGTTTCTCGATTTATGGGATACGTACGCAATCGACTCGTGATTGCTGTCACCGGCACTGCAGTTTTCTAACCTGCATGAATCTGTTGTTGGATCTTGTGTGTGGTGGTCTTCAGTCCTGAGACTGGTTTGATGCAGCTCTCCATGCTACTCTATCCTGTGCAAGCTGCTTCATCTCCCAGTACCTACTGCAACCTACATCCTTCTGAATCTGCTTAGTGTATTCATCTCTTGGTCTCCCTCTACGATTTTTACCCCCGACTCTGCCCTCCAATACTAAATTGATGATCCCTTGATGTCTCAGAACATGTCTTACCAACCGATCCCTTCTTCTAGTCAAGTTATGCCGCAAACTCCTCTTCACCCCAATTCTATTCAATACCTCCTCGTTTGTTATGTGATATACCCATCGATTCTTCAGCATTCTTCTCTAGCACCACATTTCGAAAACTTCAATTCTCTTCTTGTTCAAACTATTTATCATCCATGTTTCACTTCCATACTTGGCTACACTCAATACAAATACTTTCAGAAACGACATCCTCACACAACAAATTTTTGTTCTTCAGAAACTCTTTCCTTGCCAATACCAGTCTGCATTTTATATCCTCTCTACTACGACCATCATCAGTTATTTTGCTCCCCAAATAGCAAAACTCCTTTTCTACTTTAGTGTCTCATTCCCTAATCTAATTTCCTCAGCATCATCCGACTTTACCGAGTGAGGTGACGCAGTGGTTAGCACACTGGACTCGCATTCGGGAGGACGACGGTTCAATCCCGTCTCCGGCCATCCTGTTTCAGGTTTTCCGTGATTTCCCTAAATCACTCCAGGCAAATGCCGGGATGGTTCCTCTGAAAGGGCACGGCCGATTTCCTTCCCAATCCTTCCCTAACCCGAGCTTGCGCTCCGTCTCTAATGACCTCGTTGTCGACGGAAAGTTAAACACTAACCACAACCACCACCATCCGACTTAACTCGACTACATTCCATTATCCTCGTTTTGCTTTGGTTGATGTTCATCTCATATCCTCCTTTGAAGACACTGTCCATTCCTTTCAACTGCTCTTCCAGGTCCTTTGCTGTCTCTGACAGAATTACAATATCATCGGGGAACCTCAAAGTTTTTATTTCTTCTCCATGGATATTAGTACCTACTCCGAACTTTTCTTTTGTTTCCTTTACTGCTTGGCCAATATACAGATTGAATAGCATCGGGGAGAGGCTACAACCCCGTCTCACTCCTTTCCCAACCACTGCATCGCTTTCATGCCCCTCGACTCTTATAACTGCCATCTGCTTTCTGTACAAATTGTAAATAGCCTTTCGCTCGCTGTATTTTACCCCTGCCACCTACAGAATTTGAAAGAGAGTATTTCAGTCAACATTTTCAGAAGCTTTCTCTAAGTCTACAAATGCTAGAAACATAGGTTTGTCCTTCCTTAATCTAGCTTCTAAGATGAGTCGTGGGGTCAGTATTGCCTCACGTTTTCCAACATTTCTACGGAATCCAAATTGATCTTCCCCGAGGTCGGCTGCTACCAGTTTTTCCATTCGTCGGTAAAGAATTAGTTGGATCTTACAGTGAGTAATTTAACTGAGTAATGCCGTAATCTTGCAAGCGCTGGACGAAACGGACGCTAAAATCTCTGAATATCTTTGTGAAATATCGAGGAAACGTCTCAGGTTTGCAGTCTCAAAATCTTCACAGTTTCAAAGAGCGTATTCCAGTCAACATTGTGAAATGCTTTGTGGAACTCAACACGTGCTATAAACGTAGGTTATTAAATGTCGAAGTTTATACTGGTAAACAAATACCCGGCCAAGTTCAGTATGGGAGCGCCTCACAGGTGCTGTGGACAGGTGTTACCAGTGTGGCTGTCGGGGCATTTCTCAGCCGGACTCGCAGACTTGGCTCCTGGTGGCCCCTAACCCGCTGCGGCCAGATAGCCATGGCGCGCTCGCCGTCCAGGGGCCGGCCGTGATTGATAACGCGCTGGAATTTCCCTCAGGCCGTATTTCCCCCGTTTCCTTCGCAAAACAACAATTTGTTTGGATGTCAAGAAGGAGTTACAAGTTGCGATGAATACCGAGCTCTCTCGGGCAGGCAAGCGACCTCTCCCGAATCTGACCACCGCTCGACGGCGGGAGATTTTCCTATGAAAAAAAAAAGTAGCGCAGTCGTTCTGTACGCGTCTCAAAGCGCATCAGTACGCCAGGCCCCATCGTTTCTCTAAAAACGTGTTCAAGCGTAGGTTTCCGTCTTCATATTTATAAATAAATGAGAGGTGCAAGCTCAAGATCTCTTCGGTGACTATCTTTTTGGCTGTAGGAAATTAAGGGCATTAGACACGCAGTTCAGACGTTGCTCTTTATAAAGGAACCAAGACTTAAGAAAAACCGAGACGCTTTGGTAGGAAGGCTTTGTGGCCGTAAGCTTATTTGTTTAGCAGTCCTTTTGTTGTGCTTTCTGCGACTCAACATTTCCAGGGTAAAGCCCGTATTACACGATGTGCCTAAACCGTACACCTATGCACCAGCGCCCCTAACGTGCATACCTGTAACTACAGACTGGTTTACTTCCGACCTATTACACCTTTACGCGATATCTGCCTAGCGCGCATGCGCAGCAGCAGACGATACGCGGGAAAATAAAATAAAACTGTCTGATGGTTTGTAAAGTTGTCCTTTCTACCGCACGCAACTCAAGAGCAATTGTATGATTTTCTGGAACGTCATACGTTCACATTATTTCTGTGAGCTCAAGGTTCCTATTTAATAAGAAATTTTTTTTACCATCATTTATTAATTGTTTTTCCTCTTATGTAAGTTAGCACTGTTCCGAATTTCAGACTCAACAGTTTTATATTACGACACTTGGTTACACAGGTATATGTATTTCGAAAATTACAGTTATACAGCATATTGCACATGGAGTATCCACTTGTTTTTGTTGCTAGTGCCCTGGCAGTGACAGTAGATATTCGAAATAGGGCAGAACGGCGACGAAAACGAAAAATCATACGTTGTTGGGTTCGACCCTGGCTGAAAAGACGAGACGAAGGCAGAGGAATATATATAGGAAGGCTATCTCACCTTCTCGCAGGTAAGAATTATATGTCTATAAGTTTTGTGATCATACCAGCCAAGATCACTGATAAAATACCGGCCAACGCCTTGTTCTGTTGCAGGCTGGTTGTAACAGTACGTTTCCTGGTGAATGGGGAATCTTTTAAGAGCGTGGATTTTAGCCACATAATAGCACAGCCCACCATTTCACAAGTTGTTGTGGATGTATGGACTACAATTTGCAGCATTTGAAAGGACCGAATCTTGAAGCTGTACTTGTTTTATTTTTCCAAGTTTTGAATATACGGTATATAAGTGCTCCTCAGAGTTTTTCAGTTGCCGTCTATCGCACTGGGCGAAACTGCACGAACTTTGTCGCCAATCACTGCCAGTTTCTCTCTTCTGGCATGCTGAAATAAACAAGAGATGCAATCAAACCAAACATGAACTTTCGTAAGCTAAGGCATTACCATACAAATCGAAATTCACCACGTGGCGTTATATGCACATTACGCAGAAAAAACGAATGCCGACGTATTATGATACAGCGTGTCACACGTACACCTTTCCTCGCTGTATGCCAGAATTAAGATGCTTAACGCTTGTTTGCTCCATTTCATTTCTAGAATACGAAGTAGTCAATAGAAATAATGCTTTCACAAACAGCTAGTATAAAATAAGGCCTATTGGCAAAAAAGTTTTTTCTCTGCATTTAAGAAAACCTACTTACTGAAAAAAAATTGCGGAAAATCCCCAACATGAAAATCTGAAATGAGCTACTAGCCACCAAGCAGTAACCAAATAAGCAGAGAACACTGCGGTAGCCCCTTCTGCGCAGAGTTATCGCTGCCTAGTGCGCATGCGCGGATTGACTAGAACTGCTCCCTATTTTGGCGCGCGGATGATGTTTCTGCTAATTTTCGTAGCTTCACCCGTTCTGCCGCTAGGTGGCTGTAGCACTAGACGAGTACCGTTCGCGGCGGATCGTCGTGTAATACCCGCTTAAGGTGAGTAGCACTCTGTCCTTTCAAAGTATTATCGAGTTTGTCTTTCGTCGTCGCTCTGTTGCTGGTACTGTCGTCGTTAGGGAAGGGCAGAAGTGTTTGGGGGAAGTGTTGTAGTGTTTCGTGCCTGAGCGCGGTAGTGCACAGTATAGTACAGAGGGTGGCTGGAGGGGAGGGGGGGGGGGGAAGCCGCGCGCTGAATTGTTAATCAATGAGTAATGTGCGCGCAGTGCGGGACAGGCCGGCCGCTCCTCGCGTGCTGATAAGCGGCACGCGACATCCCCCCCCTCTCCCCCCCCCGTCTCCTGCTCCCCCCCCGCCCCCCCCCCCCCAGCGCCCGTTGCCCTTGCTCGCTTATCTCGGACACGAGAGCCCGCATTAGCTGCCTGTCCCGCCGGCCTGTGTACCGTACGAGTCCGCCAGCTCTCACCGCCCAGCTGGTCGGTCGATTCAAAAGACGTCCCGTATTATCGAGTGCTCTAGCTCCCACTTCATCACTGCCAACACAGAAAGAACTGAGAGTAGTCACTGTTTCGCGTCCACTCATCCATCCACTTATCCATTCATTCATTCCCCTCATGAAGGAGAGCCTTCAGGTATTTGGAATGAGCCAAATTATGCATTAACAGGCAAAGGCAGCCAATGCTGACTATTTCTGTAAATTGTACCGACAATAAGCTGTGACTAGTACTACCCTACTTACACTGATAATCATGAAAATCACAAAAAATGGGTCTGAGCGCTATGGGACTTAACTTCTGAGGTCATCAGTCCTCTAGAACTTAGAACCAGTTAAACTTAACTAACCTAAGGACATCACAGGCATCCGTGCCCGAGACAGGATTCGAACCTGCGACCGGACGGTCGCGCGGTTCCAGACTGAAGCGCCTAGAACCGCTCGGCCACACCGACCGGCCTGAAAATCACATGTAGATTATGAAACTTCCTGGCAGATTAAAACTGTGTGCCGGACCGAGACTCGAACTCGGGACCTTTGCCTTTCGGGTGGCAAAAGCTCTACCAACTGAGCTACCCAAGCACGACTCACACCCCGTCCTCACAGCTTTACTTCTGCCAGTACCTCGTCTCCCACCTTCCAAACTAAGGCAAAGCTCCCGAGTTCGAGTCTGGTCCGGCAAACAGTTTTAATCTGTCAGGAAGTTTCTTATCAGCGCACACTCCGCTGCAGAGAGAAAATCACATTCTGGTACATGTAGATTAGTTTGTACAGGGTCGGTGAGAAGTCGCTCCCTAGTTTTATATGTCCATAAAATTGTTATTAATGAATGTTTGCAAGCAGAACAGTTTATAGTGTGTTCTCAGGACCATAACAATAAGTGTAATACATTGCAGTTCCACTTATGCTCGGAGCCCATTCATCGAGTTTTCGCCATCCCTGACAACATCCTGAAAAGTCTTCGTTCAGCCAGTCACAAACCATGCGGGCAAAATGAGGTAGTGTTACGTCCTGCTGAAAAAGCATATCCGCAACATTGTGTCATTGTGATATCAATGGCCACAGCCATTCATTCAGCGTCTGGCCATACCGGTCCCTGTTCATGGTCCATCGCAGTATCAGTGGACCGATGAGACTATACGCATTCATACTGCACCGGACTGTCAGTATTGTTCGAATTCGTGATTTTACAAATGTCATTCCTGGATTTGTGTCTGCCTAGTAACGGCAGTTGTGCCAATTGACGAATCCCCCACCATGAAACACCGAATCACCGCTCAAATGATGTTCAACAAATACCGCCAATCCTTGTGCCGTGACAGCACGAAAAATGGTTCAATTGGCTCTGAGCACTACGGGACTTAACATATGAGGTCACAAGTACCCAAGAACTTAGAACCTAAGGACATCACACACATCCATGCCCGAGGCAGGATTCGAACCTGCGACCGTAGCAGTCGCGCGGCTCCAGACTGAAGTGCCACACCGGCCGGCCGTGACAGCACGGATTTCGTCGATCTAACGCTCCAATTACACAGAATTTAGAACGGTATTCCTCAGGAACACGTCCAACAACTCTGCCAGCCAATGCCAAACCGAGTAACTGCTTGCTTAAGGGCCAGAGGTGGTCCAATGTGTTATTGACTCGGTTAATTTTTTTTTTATCTTTGAGTGTGTATGGAAGTTTTCCACGATTAATCTGGCAGTGACGCGCCACAAGCGAGGTTATTGCCGCCTGTCATGTCCTGCCGCTTGGCGTATGACTCCTGTGGGAACACGAGTGTCGCACAGAGAACTGCCGCGTCGTGCGACCTTTACTGCAGCGTATAGTATTGCGTGTCGTATCGCCTCAGTCAGAACCGTGCCTTAACCTTTCAAGCAACATCGCTAGCTTTCTGCGATGCGGAGCCTACGTCACATCGTCCAAGATGAAGCCCACGAGGAAGCCAGGTTGCGGTGCGTACAACTCAGCCAGTGACATTGCAGGACTTAAAAGTGCCAGCGGCTGTCTCCGCGGGCAGCTGGTAACTGCTACGGACGAGTTTAATAATTCTTGACTGCGCGTTTAAATGGATGCAAGTTCTCGATGGCACGTATGATAAAATGATGACCTTTAGTGGGTACCACTTCAGTTACACTACTGGCCATTAAAATTGCTACACCAAGAAGAAATGCAGATGATACACGGGTATTCATTGGACAAATATATTATACTAGAACTGACATGTGATTACATTTTCACGCAGTTTGGGTGCATAGATCCTGAGAAATTAGTACCCAGAACAACCACCTTTGGCGGTAATAACGGCCTTGATGCCCCTGGGCATTGAGACAAACAGAGATCGTATGGCGTGTACAGGCACAGCTGCCCATGTAGCTTCAACACGATACCACAGTTCATCAAGAGTAGTGGCTGGCGTATTATGAGGAGACAGTTGCTCGGCCACTATTGACCAGACGTCTTCAATTGGAGAGAGATCAGGAGAATGAGCTGGCCACGGCAGCAGTCGAACATTTTCTGTATCCAGAAAGGCCCGTACAGGACCTGCAACATGCGGTTGTGCATTATCCTGCTGAAATGTAGGGTTTGACAGGGATGGTATAAAGGGTAGAGGTATGGGTGAGAACACATCTGAAATGTAACGTCCACTGTTCAAAGCGTCGTCAGTGCGAACAAGAGGTGACCGAGACGTGTAACCAATGGCACCCCTTACCATCACTCCGGGTGATAACGCCAGTATGGCGATGACGAATACACGCTTCCAATGTGCGTTTTTCGCCATGCCGCCAAACCCGGATACGACCATCATGATCCTATAAACAGAACCTGGATTCATCCGAAAAAATGACGTTTTGCCATTCGTGCACCTAGGTTCGTCGTTGAGTACACCATCGCAACCGCTCCTGTCTGTGATGCAGCGTCATTGGTAACCGCAGCCATGGTCTCCGACCTGATAGTCCGTGCTGCTGCAAAAGTCGTCGAACTGTTCGTGCAGATGGTTGTTGTCTTGCAAACGTCCCCATCTGTTGACTGAGAGTTCGAGACGTGGCTGCAGGATCCGTTACAGCCATGCGGATAAGATGCCTCTCATTTCAATTCCTAGTGATACGAGGACGTTGAGATCCAGCACGGCGTTCCGTATTACGCTCCTGAACCCATCGATTCCATATTCTGCTAACAGTCATTGGATCTCGACCGACGCGAGCAGCAGTGTCGCGATGGGATAAATCGCAATCGCGATAGGCTACAATCCGACGAGGCATCGGAACAACGTTTCACCAGGCAGCGCCGGTCAACTGCTGTTTGTGTATGAGAGATCGGTTGGAAACTTTCTTCATGTCAGCACGTTGTAGGCGTCCCCAACGGCGCCAGTCTCGTGTGAATGTTCTGAAAAGCTAATCATTTGCATATCACAGCATCTTCTTCGTGCCGGTTAAATTTCGCGTCTCTAGCATGTCATCTTCGTGGTGTAGCAATTTTAATGGCCAGTAGCGTACATAATGATATCCCGTAGGCCTCGCACAGAGCCGAGCGTTCGCGAAGTACAGTACGCCGGGCAAGGCGACGAGCGCGGCGTCACAAGTTCGCTGTGGGGCCCTTATCTCTCGTGGGGCCCGCCAGAGCCAGCCGCGGGGTGCCTGGTGGGGAGCAAATGGAGTGAGGCGTCTCTCGCAGCCTGCGGCAGCGGCAGCCGCGTTCGCAGAAGCAGCAAACACGGCCGTCAGCCTCGTGCCACAATATAACGCTGGCGCCACTTGGCGCGTGTTTGCCCTCGCGGCAATCACAACAAATAACTGCAAGGCGGCCGGTCGGGCGGGCCTTTGTCGGCGCTGTTTGTTTTCTTGGTCTTCTCTCCGCCGCCGGCATTATTTGTGTTTAATTTACCGACACGCGTTCACGATTTCGGATACCTGCCGAATAGCAGGCGCTGTTATTTTGTTTCTGTCCGACATATTCTCTCCGCCGCCCTAGCTGAAGACTGTTTGGTGATCAACAAGCAGTCAGCCAGACTTCCGCGGAAAACAGAAAACAATGTATATGTACCGGTTCGCCTCTTGCGTAGCTACCCGAGGGCGCCAAAGCGCCCGCTTTACTGTCATGTTCGAATGTTTTTGTTTCCGGAGATATGAATACGGATTTATTGCCACTCATACTCGATACAAAACAGGAACTGCCCGGTCAGCTATGTGCACAATCCCTAGAGAACGTAAGCACGAACGAGGCATAGCCGGCCGGAGTGGCCGAGCGGTTCTAGGCGCTACAGCCTGGAACCGCTTGACCGCCACGGACGCAGGTTCGAATCCTGCCTCGGGCAAGGATGTGTGTGATGTCCTTAGGTTAGTTAGGTTTAACTAGTTCTACGTTCTAGAGGACTGATGACCTCAGAAGTTAAGTCCCATAGTGCTCAGAGCCATTTGAACCATATTTTTTTGGAACGAAGCGTTGGGAGTGTCTGAGGCGTACGCAGACCTGGAAACGTTAATGTTGCGTAGTATAATTATTTATTCTCCTTATTTCGAAATTAATTCTAAACAATTTTATTCTCTGATATTCATTTACAAGGATTTTTTTAGTAATCATCGTTTTTGAAATTTAAAAATGACGTGCTAAGATATCTCAATAATTTTATTTTTATATGAAAGCCTGTATCTTAATCTACGCCCTTAACGCCCGTACAATCTGATTCTTCCTTGTTTACGTTGTGTACTGAGTGTTTAAGATGCTTCCGATAATCGTCCCACCGACTGTGACGTACGGGCTGTTATAAGATTTCTTTGTGATAAAGTCCTAAAAGGGATCGATATTCATCGTGAGATCTGTGCAGTTTACAGAGAAAACATTATGAGTGATGGAATGGTAAGAAAGTGGGTAAGAGCGTTTAAACATGGCCGCACAAATGTGCATGATGAACAACGGAGTGGGCGTCCTTCGGTCGTTAATGAAAGTTTGGTGCAAGAAGTGGACAATAAGGTGAGAGGAAACAGACGCTCTACGATTTCCTCCTTGCGGTATGACTTTCCTAATGTTTCTTGTAGTGTTTTGCATGGCATTCTGACCGAGCACTTGAATTACCGAAAATTGTGCGCACGTTGGGTACCGAAAATGTTGACGGATGTGCACAAGACCAAACCCTTAGAGAGTGCATTGAATTTCCTTGAGCGGTACCACAACGACGGTGATGATTTCTTAAGCCAAAATTGTTACGGGCGATGAAACGTGGGTGGAATGCGTCACACCAGACTGAAAGCAACAGTCCATGGAAGTTGAGCAAGGGCATTGTTTTGGTGCAAGACAATGCCGGCCGCATGTGACGAATCAGACCAAAGATCTCATCATATCTTTTCGATGGGAAACTCTAGATCATCCTCCGTACAGCCACGATCTTGCGCCCAGTGACTACCATCTGTTCCTGCATTTGAAGAAACACCTGGGCGGTCAGCGTCTTCAAGACGATGACGAAGTCAAAACAGTGGTGATGCAGTGGTTATCAAGTCAGGCGGCAGACTTCTATGAGGAGGGTATTCAAAAACTGGTACAACGTTATGACAAGTGCCTCAGTATTGACGGAAACTATGTAGAAAAGTAGACTAAGGTACAGGCTTTCATGTAAAAATAAAATTATTGAAATATCGTAGCATGTCTTTTTTTAATTTCAGAACGGTACTTACTTAAAAAACACACCTTGTATTACGATCCATTTCGAAGTTGTGATAGCTACATCATCAGGCACGTGACGTGGCATCCGTAAAATACATCTCTAAACAACGGTGCAGCGCTATGCAGTAAAACTTCACTTCAACTGGTTGAAACAAACAAAATGCGAAGTCGAACACGAATTATCATGGCTAGTAATATAAAAATTATACAGGTAACATCAAGGGTGATAGATTACATTATCGGGGCATCTTTTGTCCGAGAAAAAATGTTCGTTGACGCTTCCCGGGGACGTTAGGCGTTCTCTAGTACTGTACGCAAGGCTTTCTTTAGTTTTGGCCGTACCAGGGACGACACTTCACCGAAGTAGGAAGTTGTAGTGACCAGATGTTCTGCACAACACCTATCCCATTAAATTTATAGAGTGGTTTTAAACAAGAAAATCTTAACCCTGAGTGTCTCTAAGCGGAGAAAGATATTGTTCATGCGAAACAGGAATTTTAAACTTGCTGAGCCTGTCCCCTACCTCACGGAGCAGATGACTGGAATACAGACTGTGGACAAGGGAAATATAAGTTCCAGATGGCCTACGCTCTACCACCTGCCAGGGACATAACCAATAGCGAAGGGCGTAGCGAAGGTCGCCTACCTTTGGAGGGAGGCATCAGCAAACATTTTGGCCCCGATACAGGTTGCGTGGTCTTGAAGAGTTTGAAACAGTGCTTGAATTCTGGTTCTGTCACCGTGGAACAGTTCTCTTCTGACCTGACCTTGGATCAGTACAAGTGTCCACCATTGCAATCGGCATTGATATAGTGATCCTAGGTTGTAGGAAGTGAGGGGATGTCTTCAGTAGAGAAACTCATGGGCTGCTGACGGCTCCATTTGTCCACGGTGTCCACCACTTACTTTGGTGAACCTATGACATTTCAGAAATTGTTTTAAGGGGCCGAAGATGTGGGTCACACAAGGAGGTATCGGGGCTGTAAAGATGATGTTCTCGGACCTCCCATGCAAGTTTCTGAAGCAGCGCCAGGGTCCCCTTGCCCACACATCCCGCCTCGTAACGCAGACACCACCGGAATATTGTGCTTTGCAGGAGACGTTGCTCTTTCTTCTTGCGACGAATTTATGAAACATGCTGCAGTTCTGCGCTAAGAAATTAGAAAACCACTCTTTGTGCTGGTCGGGAGGAATGCGTTGTTCAACGAACTGCGGAAACAATTCCGCTTGTGTAGCTGGGAATGCCTCCACACCATCTCTCGGTATACACATCCAGCCACTGGGACCACATATCTCGGATATGTGAGTGTCTCGAAGACATATTGAGTAGTAGAACCCAGTATGTTGTCCTCGATGGAGAGTGTTCATTAGAGACAAGGGTATCGCCAGGACTGCTCCAGGAAAGTGTAACAGAACCGCTATTATTTTCTGTACACACAAACTATCTGGCGAGCAGGGTGGGCAGCAATCTGCGGATGTTTGCTGATGATGCCGTGGTCTATGGGAAGGTGTAGAAGGTGCGTGACTAGGATGATACGAAACTGGTTTCCGCAAAATTGCTACTTGGTGTGACGAATGGCATCTGGCTCTAAATCTAGAAAAATGTAAGTTAATGTATCGAAGCAATTCAGAGGCGAAATGGTAGATGTGTTACTTGTACAGGGTGTTTCAAAAATGACCGGTATATTTGAAACGGCAATAAAAACTAAACGAGCAGCGATAGAAATACACCGTTTGTTGCAATATGCTTGGGACAACAGTACATTTTCAGGCGGACAAACTTTCGAAATTACAGTATTTACAATTTTCAACAACAAATGGCGCTGCAAGTGATGTGAAAGATATAGAAGACAACGCAGTCTGTGGGTGCGCCATTCTGTACGTCGTCTTTCTGCTGTAAGCGTGTGCTGTTCACAACGTGCAAGTGTGCTGTGGACAACATGGTTTATTCCTTAGAACAGAGGATTTTTCTGGTGTTGGAATTCCACCGCCTAAAACACAGTGTTGTTGCAACAAGACGAAGTTTTCAACGGAGGTTTAATGTAACCAAAAGACCGAAAAGCGATACAATAAAGGATCTGTTTGAAAAATTTCAACGGACTGGGAACGTGACGGATGAACGTGCTGGAAAGGTAGGGCGACCGCGTACGGCAACCACACAGGGCAACGCGCAGCTAGTGCAGCAGGTGATCCAACAGCGGCCTCGGGTTTCCTTTCGCCGTGTTGCAGCAGCTGTCCAAATGACGCCAACGTCCACGTATCGTCTCATGCGCCAGAGTTTACACCTCTATCCATACAAAATTCAAACGCGGCAACCCCTCAGTGCCGCTACCATTGCTGCACGAGAGACATTCACTAACGATATAGTGCACAGGATTGATGACGGCGATATGCATGTGGGCAGCATTTGGTTTACTGACGAAGCTTATTTTTACCTGGACGGCTTCAGCAATAACAAGAACTGGCGCATATGGGGAACCGAAAAGCCCCATGTTGCAGTCCCGTCGTCCCTGCATCCTCAAAAAGTACTGGTCTGGGCCGCCATTTCTTCCAAAGGAATCATTGGCCCATTTTTCAGATCCGAAACGATTACTGCATCACGCTATCTGGACATTCTTCGTGAATTTGTGGCGGTACAAACTGCCTTAGACGACTCTACGAACACCTCGTGGTTTATGCAAGATGGGGCCCGGCCACATCGCACGGCCGACGTCTTTAATTTCCTGAATGAATATTTCGATGATCGTGTGATTGCTTTGGGCCATCCGAAACATACAGGGGGCGGCGTGGATTGGCCTCCCTATTCGCCAGACATGAACCCCTGTGACTTCTTTCTGTTGGGACACTTGAAAGACCAGGTGTGCCGCCGGAATCTAGAAACAATTGAACAGCTGAAGCAGTGCATCTCATCTGCATGTGAAGCCATTCCGCCAGACACGTTGTCAAAGGTTTCGGGTAATTTCATTCAGAGACTACGCCATATTATTGCTACGCATGGTGGATATGTGGAAATTATCGTACTATGGAGTTTCCCAGACCGCAGCGCCATCTGTTGTTGAAAGTTGTAACTACTGTAATTTCGAAAGTTTGTCTGCCTGAAAATGTACTGTTGTCCCAAGCATATTGCAACAAACGGTATATTTCTATCGCAGCTCGTTTAGTTTGTATTGCCGTTTCAAATATACCGGTCATTTTTGAAACATCCTGTAGGTTCGAACAACACGTAAATATTACTAACATGCTTCGGGAACTCAAATGGGAATCCCTCGAGGGAAGGCAACTTTCTTTTCGAAGAACGCTACTGGAAAAATTTAGAGAACCGGCGTTCGAAACTGGCTGCATAATGGTTTTACTGCCACCAACATACATTTCGTGTAAGGACCACGAATATAAGATACGAGAAAGTAGGACCATACGGTGACGCACAGACAGTCGTTTTTCCCCCGATCTGTCCGCGAGTGGAACGGGAAAGCATACGAATATTAGTGGTACAGGATATCCTCCACCAAGCACAAAAATGGTTCAAATGGCTCTGCCCACTATGGAACTTAATTTCTAAGGTCATCAGTCCCCTAGAACTTAGAACTAATTAAACCTAACTAACCAAAGGACATCACACACATCCATGCCCGATGCAGGATTCGAACCTGCGACCGTAGCGGTCGCGCGGTTCCAGACTGTAACGCCTAGAACCACTCTGCCACCCCGGCCGACTCCACCAAGCACACAATGGTGGCTTGCGAAGTATGTCTGTAGACGTAGGTGCAGAACGTAGCTACAGCAAAGGTCTCCTTTTGCATTGGGCATAACTTAATATTTTATATCGTCTTACGGCTTCAGGGCAGTGGTGCTTCCGAAACAGTGTCGCTGACATCCCCCATTTGTGTACTCGGTGTTAGTAACGCCTATATCAACAAATTGTTAATACGGTAGTGTGTATTTGAAACGTCCCCTTAGAAAAATTTATACACGACTGTGCTTAAACTGACACACAATAGTTTTTAGCGCAACGCAATCTGTCTTTCAAAAATCCCTACAAAAGAATGGCCCTGACTAACATTAACCTATACATTCCAAAAATCACTTACCTCACAAAAATCTTCGTTACTCAAGCTATTGCAATACAGCGAGCGCCACTACTGCCAGCTAAATAAAAGATTCAAACTACGGAAGGCACTAACTACTGATAGGCACAGTTAGCAAATGAAAGATTTTAATAGAGAACAAATAATGTATTTACCTTTATAGTCATATATATATCAGTTCATGACATCCAGTCTTACAAGTTACAAAACTCCGCCATCTCTCTGCCCACGTCCACCACTGCTGGCGGCTCACCTCCAACTGCGCAACGCTACGCGCTCTTAGCATCCAGCTGCCGCTGCTCAACACTACAATGGCAGACAACAATGCAAACTAAACACAGACTGCGCACAGCACAGCCAGTGATTTTTATACAGAGCGCTACGTGGCGGCGGCGTTACCAATAAAAAAAACCTATTCTCACAGTCCATAAAGACAGTCCTGATCATTCGTCAAAGTAAAATTGCAGTGTTTTTCTCAAGGTCTGAGTAGTAAAAGAAAATGCACACGGAAGTAGTGGATTTCCATGCAGTCTTGAAGAAGTAGTGTTGTCGTTCCAACGGAAAGACAGTGCTGACTCTTGACATGCAGACAGGTAATGGGCCACAACTATTTTACTGTTCAACAATGAAAGACTGCAACTACAAAGGAAATTCTCTCTATGATTACGCGCTAGCATTAAACAAAGGCTACACTAACTACACAAACTACAAGAAAAAAATCAGAAGATTCCAGTGAGGTATCCTTGGCTAAGGGTCGACATCTGAAACGTCCCCTTAGAAAAATTTATACACGACTGTGCTTAAACTGACACACAATAGTTTTTAGGGCAACGCAATCTGTCTTTCAAAAATCCCTACAAAAGAATGGCCCTGACTAACATTAACCTATACATTCCAAAAATCACTTACCTCACAAAAATCTTCGTTACTCAAGCTACTGCAATACAGCGAGCGCCACTACTGCCAGCTAAATAAAAGATTCAAACTACGGAAGGCACTAACTACTGATAGGCACAGTTGGCAAATGAAAGATTTTTATAGAGAACAAATAATGTATTTACCTTTATAGTCATAATATATATATCAGTTCATGACATCCAGTCTTACAAATTACAAAACTCCGCCATCTCTCTCCCCACGCCCACCACTGCTGGCGGCTCACCTCCAACTGCGCAACGCTACGCGCTCTTAGCATCCAGCTGCCGCTGCTCAACACTACAATGGCAGACAACAATGCAAACTAAACACAGACTGCGCACGGCACAGCCAGTGATTTTTATACAGAGTGCTACGTGGCGGCGGCGTTACCAATAAAAAATCCTAAACATCTTACTTACATATTCAGCTGCGGAAATGTGTGTTTCGTTAGGGTTCACGTTTCATTTTATTGAGTTAAAACATCACCAATGATAGGATTTTCTCATCTGTTTTGTGCTTTTATCACGAACTCACGAACGTGATGTCTTCATTCACGTTTGACTCAAATAATTATCCCGTTTGTTAGAGGCACAGTAAAAAAAAAAAAAAAAAAAAAAAAAAAAAGAGAGAGAGAGAGAGAGAGAAGCGAGATAGAGAGAACTGTTATACCATCACCGGCTAACAATAACCCACAATGAACAAGACTGTCAATTTAGTCTGCAGGTGAGGCAATACTTTTCTGAGTGCCAGTAACAGAGCTCATGGGCTGGCGCAGGGCGGAAGGAAGACATGGGAAAGACTGTTCCACGCTTCACCGCAGGCGTTCTTCTCAGTTACCTGCTCTACTTTATTTTGCATCTTTGCCTGTATTCTGCTAGTAGTTAAGCAAACAACACACCAATGATTAGTGGTACTTTCCTTTTGGTTTATCAGACTTACCTTTTTTAAAGTCTAATTTATGAAAACCAGAGTAATTTTCTATACTCGTGCTGTGCAACGTGTTCGCTGCTTGGGTAGTCTTCTGTCTTTAAAAGGTGCAGAGAAGGGGTGCGGAGTGAGCAGTTAGCAGGTGGGATCTGGGACCTGGCGGACGCGTACACAGAGAATACATTAGCGGCGGCAATAGCGGTCTGTGAGGCGGCGTCGTCGCCGGCAAGACGGCGGGTCGGGGGCAGGAGCGGAGCGAGGCGAGCCGAGGCGAGGAGGCTAAATGGCTAACCTGTGGATCCGCGCGCGCCGCTTGTTGAATGGGAAGGATGGCCCCCGGGGGCGGCGTAATCGGCTGTCCCTTGCCCCGGCGCGCGCCACCGCCGCCACTCCCGCCCCCACCCACCCCCGACTCCGCAGCTCCGTCTCGTGCCGCCCCGCCGCCTCGCGCATGTAACCGCCAGCAGGCGCAAGGCGCGCTGGTCGTCGGGTCAGCTTCCAGAGCACTTTTCCACACAAGGGACATACCATTTGGCGACTTCTTGTAAGACTCCTACATCTTTTTAAATTTAATTTCACACGAAGACCACATGGCAATCGAAAGTTCGTTATCTTCCTAAAAAAAAAAAAAAAAAAAAATAGTCAGGTGAGTTTGTGGGTTCCCGGTGAACTATTTATTTTTGAGTGGCCCTAAAGACGTATTGGACTTTCGTAACTAAATACAAGAACGCCATCGTAAAATGCTACGGAACCTGAAGTACAAGGAATATTTTTCCCGTTGCTTAGGAGGCGCCCTACGCGGTCCTCCACACAACGGGATCGCCAATAGTTGCGAGAAGATACCAAGTACTTGAGCTGACAAGAAGAAAACCAGCCGTAGATGGAAGATATACAAAAATGATCAAGCGTAAGAGAAACAGCGGTGCAACTCTTTGCCTCGTGCTACGTAGCACGTATTCCGTTTTCCGATATACAATGCCTCGGCGTAGGATAGACACGAGGTTGTTTGCTTTCTTTACTTAGTGCACTGTGCGGTGCTATAGTGGGCGTCATTTACGATGGCGGCCGAGTTTAGGTTCGTTCTGCGCATCTGACGTCACAAAACAGTGTCAGCCAATGAACAGAGAACGACGTTGCCGGAGCTCGACAGCAGTGCAGAGCACGGACGAGTGTCTTTAGTTTTACAAACGTTCAGTCATAAATAAAGTATTTTAACAAAAGCAGTGTCTTGATAGTAGACTTTCTTTCATAGAAAGTTTGGAAAAAGCATTCTTTATACCAGTTGCTTCATATTCTATAAATTAATTAAACCAAACAAGCAATAAGCCTCCTAATTCAGGCGATAGCAAGGAAAGGTGTTTGTATCATTCTCACGAACCACTTTTTCGCAATAAAGAGCAGCGGTAAATGTTTATTTCCTGTTGTTCTTCGACGAAACGTGAGTCATTCATAGTCATACCAACAGTGTTTGTCGGTATTTTACAGGATATTTTAGAGTTCACCAGGAATTCTGTTGAATGACGAACTGCGTTAGCGTAATGGTTAAGGTGTTTGGCTGCTAAGTGAGTGGCTCCGCGTTCCAACCTTGTCCGGCGCTTAATATTTCTTTATTTAAAAACAATATCGAAGTGTCTTACTTCATGAGTTTCATTCGTTTGAATGAAATTTTTTGACATTTGTAGTGCTTTGTCTCTTCATTATAATCATAATAAGTTTTCGGTTTTTCTAATTTTGGGTCCAAATAGTTTTTTATGAAATCGAATCATAAGTCTGCCAAAGCAGTGGGAACACCATGGGTCTGCACAGGCGAGCAGTGCAGTAATGACAAAATCGCGCACAGCGCGGAATGCGGGGAGCACGTCTCTGTAGCAGCGAAAGGGTTAATGTGGCCGTGGTGGCTTTACTTCATAAACTGCGCGCTCCCACCTAGACGTAAGTTTGCGAACTATACTATACTATGGCGCCACTTCTCTTGGCGCGTGGGTCATTTGCAATTGGCAACGCAGCAATCTCCCGCGAATGGGCGGGCATGCGTGAGTCGCCAAGACAAGAGAACTGAACTACAGTAGCATGTATTCTAGGCGTGGTATATTAAAAAAGAACACACATGTCCCTCCCTTGACTGCGAGGGGCACACCGTGACCAGGCCTCGAGTTATGACCCCTCCCCACTCCGCCGCACCTCAACACCTCATTGCCTTCCTCACCCAACCCCCCTCCCCGCCCAAACAGCACTCTCTCCTATAAAAAAAAATTGGCGATTTTTAATCAGTTGTGCATGTCGTTCGAGGTGAAGTATAAAATACATAAAAACGGGGCACTGGCAATCGCTGATCTGAGCCTAGTTTCGGTAGTTATTTTTTCCCTTTTTCCATTCATCTCTAGTTTTTACATTATTTAAATAAGATTCATCAAGTAAGCTAATTAATGTGTCTATATGTGATTTTATAAGACAGACATATCTTCTAATTTCCAATTCAATATTGTACACTAAAATCCAGATGTCAAATCTACTGGGTGATCCAAAAGCAGTATAAATTTGAAAACTTAATAAAGTCCGGAATAATGTAGATAGGGAGGTAAAAATTGACACACATGCTTGGAATGACATGGGATTTTATTAGAATCAAAAAAAAAGTATTGCTACACGTGTGAAAGATCTCTTGCGCGCGTCGTTTGATGATGATCGTGTGCTCAGCCGCCACTTTCGTCAAGCTTGTCCTCTCAGGTCCCCAGACCTCAGTCCGTGCGATTATTGGCTTTGGGGTTACCTGAAGTCGCAAGTGTATCGTGATCGACTGACATCTCCAGGGATGCTGAAAGACAAGATCCGACGCCAATGCCTCACCATAACTCCGGACATGCTTTACAGTGCTCTTCACAACATTATTCCTCGACTACAGCTATTGTTGAGGAATGATGGTGAACATATTGAGCATTTCCTGTAAAGAACATGATCTTTACTTTGTCTTACTTTGTTATGCTAATTATTGCTATCTGATCAGATGAAGCGTCATCTGTCGGATATTTTTTGAACGTTTGCATTTTTTTGGTTCAAATAAAACTCCATGTCATTCCAATCATGTGTGTCAATTTGTACCTCTTTATCTACATTACTCCGTGATTTATTCAGTTTTCAAATTTATACTGACTTTTTGATCATACGGTAAATTCTTAATTGCCGATCTTTTATACACGTTTATTAATAAACATTCTTTTAATTAAAAACATTAAAACTAAGTTGTTTTCAACTTTTCACAGAAATGCTCGTAGAACAGGCACCTTCGTTTAAAAATTATACCGCAGCCGGGAATCGAACACACGCTGCCCGCGTCACAAACGAGCTGTGTACCACATAGCCACCCCATCTGCGGAAAGGAAAAAACGAAAGACCATTCTTTAAGGTAGTAAAGCAGCTCTGAAAGGTTCATGGCCCATTTTCTCGAAAGTTTTTTGAGAGTTACATCTAAGTGCTATACGGATAGATGTTGGGTTCCTGAATTACACATAACAAAAAATATTTTTAAAAAATCCGGTTTCATTGTGTCTCCTTGTGAGTACATAACTGGTGTGACATCAGTAAGTATTTCTCTGAAAATATTCCCTTCGTATATCTGATTTTGACACATAAGCTAATATTAACGCTATCTGACTGCTCTTTATGAGATATTCGGATGTCGGAAAGGCTATCATAACGCAACGGCAAAATAGCGGATCTTGAATATATGTCCAACAAATGCAAAATGTTATCAAACGTTTCAAAGACTACTAACAAGATATGAAAATGTTACACCATCTTCCTTTACAGGAAGCATGCGTGCAGTGGAGAGACAGATTCCACCTTGAACGACCACCTATTGAGAAGATACATTAATCGCATGAGTCATTGTCAACATATTCAGGATCA
Source organism: Schistocerca gregaria (assembly GCF_023897955.1). Lineage (NCBI taxonomy): Eukaryota > Metazoa > Arthropoda > Insecta > Orthoptera > Acrididae > Schistocerca > Schistocerca gregaria. The sequence goes on along the minus strand of NC_064924.1, from coordinate 177,635,379 downwards.
TCACGTGTCTCGAAGTCCTCTGCAGCGCGGACAAAGATTCCTCTTACTCTAACGTGAATGCAGAGAAATAACCATAATCTGACGATGGCGCCTTGTATAAATAACGATTCCAATGATGCAATTAAGTCTGCTCAAGTCGATTACGAGCAAGAATAAACAAAGAGTAAATGAGCACATGGAAGTTACCCGACATAAATCAATATTAGTTTTGAATGAGAAACAATTTAAGAGAAATCGGAATAATGGTTGGTTATTAGTGAAGGAAAACAATGCGACAGCTCAGAAATGAAGTTCATAAGTCCTCCACGGAAATACGGTGACCACAATTCGTCGAAATCAGATCAAAAGGAACCCCATACAATTTCTGATCCTGAGTAACGTATGTCGTGACCCACATTCACAGATGAGTTGATGAAACACCAATATTGATCCTTGAACAGACCACGAGGTTACTCGGTCTGAACAACGGATTGAGCCCTGGCCACGTAGTAAGCAAATCTATATAGCTGAAAAATGGGTAGTGTATCACACAAAAACATGCTAACAGGCACCTTCCTCATCAAAAATTCTTGGAGACCGCTGCTCAAAAAAGCCCATCGCAGTGAAACAGCCGAAACAGTCGCCGATTTTGAACAAGTAGAGCCATGAACATGAGGACAGCACTCGATACAGTTTCAATAACATCACATACCCTTTCAACCATTCAAGATCCATTTAGATTCTTCCTACCCGTCTCGACGCTTCACTTGTTTGGTAGGCAGTGTCTTGAGACACAGGTGGAGAACTTGTCTGAGTGTTTCAATGATAAGTGCTAGAGATTCAGCACGCTGCTGTTGTCATTGAAATCCCGCGTAATTATGTAACTGTACTTTACAATTTGGCGTTTGTTCTTCATCGGTAATTTGGTTCTAGCATCGTACTGTCTACGGGTGCGCTAACTGAAGAGACATGATACTTACCAGAGAGCAGAAAAGCTGCCACGACGGAAGAAGTAATTCGTGAGAGTCGTTTGTTAAGAACTTGAGCTGCCATTCCCAGGCGTAGTATTCTCTTGTGTTTCTTCATTACGGTCCAACGTACCGTCTACAGCGACGTCATTAGAGCCAGGACGCTTGCTCGGTTTTAACGAGCAGGGGGGCGCTGGAGGGGCAAGCAGGTCGCGTGGTCTTGTTGGAGTCATTTGAGGAAACCATGGAAACACGGCGTGGGATGACTTGATCTGGTGGCCCTTTCCAGTCCCGACTTCATCGTTTCGTCGCTGCCTCAGTGGGCACGTGATTGAGGCACTGCGGCAAGTGTTTCCTCGAACAGCCGTTGGAATTAAGAGGTGTAAGTTGTGTCTTACTTCCACATCTTCCATTTTATTGGCGACCCCGGGAAGCCCTAACAGTATGAAAAAATATAATTTTAAAATTTTTCACCTAATTAACTTGTGTTGTAGTTACCAACTAATACAGGAAGAAACTGGCAAAAAGCAATCAATCGATAATTTTAAGGACTTGGTTTCAGTATAGGATCACTGAGACCTTGGTTTCAGCCACCTATCATTTCGTGTTTTATATTTGAAAGCAAATTTTGCATTTTTCCTAGATACAATCCCACATCTCTAAACTTCCATGAACATGTAATTCGTAAATCAGATTATATTCTGAAAAACAAGCAAAAATGGGTCTAAAATGTAATAAATTTGTATCAAAATATATGCTACCACTGTGGTTACGTTTCGAAATGAGTAGTACAAACTCCTATCACAAGAAGTTTAGATGTACTTATTCACTATCACTGATCTCCTCAAGATGATCAATATAAAAATAACCACGTCACAAACTCCAAAATTACGAAGTACAGTCTCGGCTCCGTCTGTTGCTTTGAGTGCTGTAAGTGACTGAGTGTCTGCTAGAATGCACTACATTCGTAGAAGTACCTCAGTGTGTCACCAGATGTCTCTGACTTGTATTACCATCGATGGTTTCATGCGAAACAAAACGGATAAAATGGTGGTTTGCGGCCGAAATCACTGGGGCTGAAAGAGTTAACACAACACCATGATGTGGTTGTACGGTGAACATTGCAATTCCGTTGTTTATGCATCATCAGTGAGAAAAAGATCATAGTGGAAGGGTTCCTTATCACGCGCAGCAATATTTTAATTTCTGTGACCACCTTTGTACTCTGTGGGTGGTCTTTCTTCGCCAATACATTTTAATTATGTTATGAAATATGTATGGATTTCCATATGTACTCCATTTTATTTTGAGTATATATACTCAGCTATATTGCAAAGTGAGAATGCCCTCACGATATAAGTTAACTTGAAAGCAAGGTGTCTGAGCTTCGGAAAGCTATACCGCTGAGATATTCCGGGAAGCAGGCAACACTGCTGATGATAGGTAAGCCGGCTGCTGTGACCGAGTGGTTCTAGGCGCTTCAGTCTGGAACCGCGCGACCGCTACGGTCACAGGCTCGAATCCTGCCTCGGGCATGGATGTGTGTGATGTCCTTAGGTTAGTTAGGTTTAAGTAGTTCTAAGTTCTAGGGGACTGATGACCTCAGATGTCAAGTCCCATCGTGCTCAGAGACATTTGAACCATTTTGATGATAGATAAAGCTTCAGTCTTCTCTTGAATCCATAGTGGTTTTTGATAAGATGTAGTTTGCTGGCAGTTTCGTTTCAACCTCGTGTGACTGAAACATCTATGAGGACGGTGAGATATTTTTGCTTGTAAGTTCAGTGTGTTAGTTAACAGTACTGAGGAATGCTACGTTTAAGAACTAAATGGTTTTCCGCATGCGTTGAGCCGCACACAGTATTTACATTTTTGTCGAGAGCAGACTGGAAGAATGGTGATCCATTGTGCATTTTTCCGCCATTTTGGTAGTCCGCTAATATTTAAACCGACACAGCACTTCGATAACGCTGTCAAGTGGCCAATAAATCAGGTGCTTGTTCGCTAAATACATCAGGTAATGCAAAAATAAAAGCTACACATTTAGGCTCTTATACTAATGAAACTTTCCAATCGGTTATCTGGTTGAAATTAGCCCTGCGGAATTTTATAACAGTGAGCTGTCGGTCGAGGCCGTCCACGCGTTCGCTGACGTCAGAGGAGCTGTACGATATGCCTGCAATCTGGCAGCAGCAGACCTGTTGTGTGTTACCCGAACTGCTGGACACGTGCCGACACTTGCTCTAATTTGCCGCTATCGATGAAAAGGGCTAATTGAACGTCTGAAGCACAGATTAATGCTAGTTTGGAATCGAATACTGTGTATCAGGTTTTCACGCGTTATTTAGAATCAAAAGTTTTTTATCGCTAGAGCCTGGAGCATGAACTACGTCGAAGTACGTCATTTTTAAGAAAATCAGTTCCACTGGCTTCACTGTAGTATTTACATGCTTGTATATCGATATTTCTATGCAACAAGGTATCCTGTTTCGGCTTTCGTTACCATTTTCAAGTGTATCTATGGGTGTTGTGAATGATAAATCTTATTTGCAGCCAACTAACTTTGATTCCGTCAGGAAACAGAGGCGCACAACAGCCACTCGCAATTCCATTAGCCTTTATTATTCTTGAAAACCTAGATTTCGGCTACAAATAGCCATCTTCAGTGCATTTTCTTTATATCTCAACAGACTTGCGGTATGAAACTTCCTGGCAGATTAAAACTGTGTGCCCGACCGAGACTCGAACTCGGGACCTTTGCCTTTCGCGGGCAAGTGCTCTACCAACTGAGCTACCGAAGCACGACTCACGTCCGGTACTCAGAGTCGTGCTTCGGTAGCTCAGTTGGTAGAGCACTTGCCCGCGAAAGGCAAAGGTCCCGAGTTCGAGTCTCGGTCGGGCACACAGTTTTAATCTGCCAGGAAGTTTCATATCAGCGCACACTCCGCTGCAGAGTGAAAATCTCATTCTGGAGACTTGCGGTAGTTCATGTCATCATATGCTCTCACAGGTGTGTAGGTGAAATATAACGAAAATGCACGGAAAGTGGCTATTTATAGCCAACATCTACATTTGCAAGAATAATAAAAGCTAATGGAATTGCGACTGAATGTTGTGTCTCTCTCCTTCCTTATTTATACCTTATTTACGATCAATAACGTATTCTTACAGTTAACATTTCAGCTTACGTCGAGGTGGAGTTGACGATCATATGGCATCCAGAGGCCAACTGTGAGCTTTCTGTTACGAAATATTGTTATTATATTCACGTATCTGTCATAATATTAAATTTTTCGTGATAATTGTTGTTTGACAGTTGGAATCCTAAAGTACTATACGTCTGAAGATTTTCTATCTTAGACAGTGAGGGATAGTGTGTTTGTTGCATTGATATTATATAGTTAACATTTCTTGTATATCTGTTATCTGTGATTCCATTGTTTATCGTTCCTCGTGGTTGAAAATTTCAATACAGTTTTCTAAGCAGTGGTTGCGTTTCAGGTTAGTTTGTTCGTCGTGTAAGTCGTTCGGGAAATTTTCCATGTGACTGTATATTCCAGTTTCTCCAAAATATTCGTGGTACGTCCATTAGATGTAATGTGTAAAATCTGTACAGATTTCTCAAGGTGTTCTGCTTTGTGATTTTCATTTTTAAGATGCAGGGAGAACGTTGACTGATTGCTTTCATATGCTCTCGTATGTTCTTAGAATGTTGTTTCTTCCCACTTGTCCGATGTAGAATTTCGTACCGAGTTCAAAAGTAAATCCTTAAACTCCTGGGTTCGAAAATTCTGGGAATTTCGCTTTTCCTCATCGAATTCGTGTTTTCATTTTACTGGTCATGCGAAAGGCTAGTTTTGCATTTGTCTTAAATAGAAGTTCGTTCTCTTAATTCGTCGTCTGGCTTATGCTCGGTGTTTAATGTTACTCTGACACGAATAAAAAGAACGAATGACACTGTAAGCCGAAGCGGACAAGTTTGTTGTGAGAAATGTCAGATGTAAGCAAATAAATATTTCATAGCACCTACTGGAATTTATTTCTTTAAAATAAAAAATAACAACGCTTTAGTTTTGAAAGCCTCTTGCGCAGAAATATCTAGGTGCAAGTAAATAAATGTTACATTTGCAGCTACAGGGGTGATTTCTTTAAAATTAAAAGTAACAAGACACTTTAGTTGTGAGATGGGTGAATGGAAATGTACTCGCGGTAAGGTAATAAAATTTACGAGGATGACACGAAAACACAGAAATATGAGAACTACAAGGTAGCGCATAAAAAAGGAGGGAACAGAAAAAAATTACAGATAACACACGGAAAAAAATATTTCAGAGACTGTCGGGCAGAAGGAGGAGGGAAGGGACATTGGTTATCGCTAGCAACATCTTGAAGGGAGCTGACTTGTGTAATCCGTGAGAGGGTGTAAGAAAATCTTACTGGTTATCGATGGACTAAGTGGGAATCCCAGCGCTTTCACTTCAATAATTCCACAGGATACCACCACTGCAGGTGGTAATATACACAATTTACAGCACGTTTTCATCTCCAGTATTAGTCTTTTCGCTTCAGAGTAGCACTAAACACGCAGTATACTCATTTATTTGCAGACAGTCATCTATAATTAATTTGTGAAAGAAACGACTCAGGTACTGGCGCAGTAGAAGAAAATTAACGTCCCCTGGCACAGCACCTGCGTTTATGAACAATAATATCAATTTTGTATATCTCCTGTGGTGCGTCAGTCGCTAACGTGATTATAACTATGTTCTTACTTGCCTATGTGAGGGTCGTCTCAGCGATTAAGCAAAAGGCTCTTTGCTTGGTTGTTGCTCGCGTCCCGATTCCTTCATTTTCGAAACCTCGTCAACGGTGAATTTCTGTGGTTCTTCCTCTGGTATAGACGTTCTCCCCAAGTATATATATATGCAGCCTTTGTAAAACGACAGATTCACGTAAACACTCAGCCCACACCCACTTGCATAATGATTCAAGAAGATCGCATCCGTTTTACCGCAAAATTCAAATTTCTGGAACTTTAGGATATCTTTAGGAAACTTTCCTTTCGATCGTCCCCACAGAAATAATCATTAAATGAAATCAGACTGAGAATCGTTTTTGATAAATCTGAGTTATCAGTAAAAACAGTTTGAAATAGAAAGTATTGGCAATTATGATAACAGAAGTTTTCAGATTAGAGAGCCGATAAACTGTTGAAACATTAAAGCAACTCATTTCATTTTAGAATATTACGGATTCCACGGTAAAAAGACCTTCCAGTCCAAGGTGGAAGGTGGTGTATCACTGACAAAGTATGGTTTAACAGACCGCAGGTGAAGTAAATAGTTTTAAAATTGTGAAAAAGTTTACATAAACATCTGTAACTGAAGAATTAACAATATCCTGAAGTAGCTTTAATAGGTTAGACAGCAACATTATTCCATTCAAGTGAAGGTTTTATTAGTCTCTAACATTCTCGTTCCTCTAGTTAGCGGCAAATCAACACAGCTCGCATCATCGGACCATTGCTGTATATTGTTCGTATTCAAGTATATCTGGTTTTATCTTCATATTATAACTTCGATGTAAATTTATGATTTCGTACACACCTGTAGTTCAGCAGCTGTAGAATGGAAGGTAAATGATCAGTAGTCTGCAGCACTTGACTTTTTTTCATATGCTATGTACCATTTGCGATTTAACAGGTCATTGTTTGCTACTCATCGCAAACATACGTTGTTCGCGATGTTACTTCATTTTATTGATTCTGTAATAAGGGACACTACCGTTCAATTTTTATTTCGACGTTTACTTATCTTTGAAATGAGCCTAATTCCACTTCTGAAAATATCAGTTTAAAATGTTGAAACAGATAAAATGAATCAAATAAAGATTTTTTAAAAATTTCACCCATATCTTGCAGCTTCAAAAGTGACTGTATTCCATACACTGAAAGTATGAATTAAAAAACGCCTTCAGTCACAACTTTTCGTGTTTTATTAAGTACACAATGAATTTCGGACGCTGTGGGTTCATCATCAGGTGTAATGTGTCTTAATACATACTTTATTTTTCCTCTTGAATGAGGTGAAATGTATATTCCACATAACCCAAAAACAGCAATTTTTAACGTTTTAGCACCATCTTACCTTCTGTTCGCCATCCTGTTCGTACATATCACTCAAAAGGTTAAAAACAATGTTTTTAGATTATGTGGAATATACATTTCACCTCATTCAAGAGAAAAATCAAAGAATGTGCTAAGACAAATTACGGCCGGGTTGGATAGCCGTGCGGTCTAGGGCGCCTTGTCACGGTTCGCGCGGCTGCCCCCGTCGGAGGTTCGAGTCCTCCCTGAGGCATGGGTGTTGTTCTCGCTTCCCACGCCCGGGTTCCCGGGTTCGATTCCCGGCGGGGTCAGGGATTTTCTCTGCCTCGTGATGACTGGGTGTTGTGTGCTGTCCGTAGGTTAGTTGGTTTAAGTAGTTCTAAGTTCTAGGGGACTGATGACCATAGATGTTAAGTCCCATAGTGCTCAGAACCATTTGAACCATTTTTTGTTGTCCTTAGCGTAAGTTAATTTTACTTAGATTAAGTAGTGTGTAAGCCTAAGGAGCGATGACCTCAGCAGTTTAGTCCCATAGTCCTTACCACAAATTTCCAATTAAAGGCAAATTACACCTGATGATGGACCCACAGGGTCCGAAACGCATCGTGCAATTAATAAAACACGAAAAGTTGTGACTGCAGGCGATTTTTTATTCATAATTCCCAGAGTGAAGGTTTTCTTGTGAAGCTTAAGATTGACTTTTTATCTTTGTTGATCAACGTAAATAGTATAAATGTTGTGTCCGTAACCATGGAATGATCCAGTACTTGAATATGTACCACGCGGAATATTTACAAACGCTGCACAGTACACAACTTCTGGTCTCACAAGAACAGAAACTGTAGAAAATGCCGGTAATTACTTATGGCTTTTTGTAGTTAGCGGTCCTCCTTGTGATTCTAGAATCGGTCCTTATATTTAAACGCTGACCAGGGAACATCATGAGTCGCTAGGTGCACTATCCTTCACGTATAACACTCCCCTACTTTTAAGCTTCGATCCTCCCCCACTCTGCCCCCACTGCTCTCAACTGTGGACGGTGAGACACCTTTTACTTGAGTGCCCCGATTTTACTCCGTTACGCGCCCGTCTACAGCTATCGCCTGATATATCTGCATTTTAGCAGATGACACGCGCTCAGCCCATCGCGTTCTCGAATTTATTAGTGGCAGTGAGATGACGTCAGTCATTTGAACCTCTTTTTGGAGACAAACATTCCCCCTTCTATAGTGGTTTTTGAAGCTTTCCTTTTGTTTTTGGTTTCCCCACTTTTTTGAGTTTCGCGGACATTGCTGCTGGGTTCCAGTTTCGTTTTTTTTACCTTTTCCTAAGTCACAGACGGGCGCTAATGACCGTAGCAGTTCTGCGCCCTAAAAAACCATAACAAAAAAAACACTCCCCTACGAAAGAGTAAATACTGTGTTTGTGTTACACAACAATATATTTCGTTATGATTTTCTTCTTGGATAATTTCTGAGAAAATGTATTAACTAGCCCTTACTGAAATACAAAACTGGGTATGTGGCCCTTGTACTGTAGTAATCTGGAGACCCTTGACACACACAAGAGCCGCAGGAAGAGCGCAGAGGCGCAGCCAGGAAATTATATGTTTCAGTTTTGTAAAACACCTGCTGCGAGTCTCTGTAACCCAAGGCGTAAAGAACTGTCCAGTGCGTTACCACGGCGACGTAACAGGTTCCCGTCCGGACCCAGCACAAACGTCGCATTGCGTTAACCCCGGCGCGGTGACGATCGCCGCCGCTGGAAATGGCCGCGTGCCTGAAAGAGCCGGAATATACTGGTCAGCGGTTGATTTCTTTTGTCCCGCCCGTTCCTTCCGCCGGCGCCGAGAAATTATCTCTTTATTGGGCGCTTACAACGGGCCGGCACGTGGAAACAAAAGGGACGTCGGTAACGGTGGTTTTGGCCGGCGTACTGCGCGAGCTGTCAGCGTTTTGTCCGACTGCTGGAGGGAGGGTGGGAGGGCGGGCGGGAGGGGGGGTGAGGGGCGTTTGAAGCGGGCCGAGGGTTGAGCCAGCGGCGCGGCGGCCGGCGCGTATTTTTGCCGGCGCTGGGGCTCGGCTGCTCGTATCCCACACCGGACTCGACATCTGCGCCGGACAGCCTGCCCGCCCGCTGCCTTTCTAAAACAATATTGTTAAATACGAATGTAAATTTCCACCTTTTCAGCTGGAAAATATCTCGCGCGAGAGGCAGACACGGATCTCCCCAAAGGGCCCGCCTGGCTGCTCTATTCTGGCCGAGCCTACGCGTCGGCCCTCTGTGTGGCGAGAGAGAGAGAGAGAGAGAGAGAGAGAGAGAGAGAGAGAGAGAGAGAGAGAGCTGGAATAATGTAGTGAGAGAAGCGGAGAGAGCGATAGGCGGCTGCTCAGCGCCTGGGGTGCTATTCCTATCAAAAGCTGTCGGACATGATACATTCAACTTGATCTTTTCTAACATGTTTCTATTCAGTTTTGCAGTCGTTAAAAAAGCTGATGTTTCGTTGTCTTCAAAATCTGTCGCTCTTGAGCAGTCTAGACCTGCAAGGTCTTCGAAAACATTGTTGTTGTGGTCTTCAGTTCTGAGACTGGTTTGATGCAGCCCTCCATGCTACTCTATCCTGTGCAAGCTTCTTCATCTCCCAGTACCTACTGCAGCCTACATCCTTCTGAATCTGCTTAGTGTATTCATCTCTTGGTATCCCTCTACGATTTTTACCCTCCACGCTGCCCTCCAATACTAAATTGGTGATCCCTTGATGCCTCAGAACATGTCCTACGACCGATCCCTTCTTCTAGTCAAGTTGTGTGTTGTGTGATCTACCCATCTAATCTTCGGCATTCTTCTGTAGCACCACATTTCGAAAGCTTCTATTCTCTTCTTGTCCAAACTATGTATCGTCCATGTTTCACATCCATACTTCGCTACACTCCATACAAATACTTTCAGAAACGACTTCCTGACACTTTAATCTATACTCGATGTTAACCAATTTCTCTTCTTCAGAAACGCTTTCCTTGCCATTGCCAGTCTGCATTTTATATCCTCTCTGCTTCGACCATCATCAGTTATTTTGCTCCCCAAACACCAAAACTCCTTTACTACTTTAAGTGTCTCATTTCCTAATCTAATTCCCTCAGCATCACCCAACTTAATTCGACTACATTACATTATCCCCGTTTTGCTTTTCTTAATGTTCATCTTATATCCTCCTTTCAAGACACCATCCATTCCGTTCAACTGCTCTCCCAAGTCCTTTGCCGTCTCTGACAGAATTACAATGTCATCGGCGGACCTCAAAGTTTTTATTTCTTCTCCGTGGATTTTAATACCTACTCCGATTTTTTCTTTTGTTTCCTTCACTGCTTGCTCAATATACAGATCGAATAACATTGGGGAGAAGCTACAACCCTGTCTGACTCCCTTTCCAACCACTGCTTCCCTTTCATACCCCCATCTGGTTTCTGTACAAATTGTAAATAGCCTTTCGCTCCCAGTATTTGGCCCCTGCCACCTTCAGAATTTGAAAGAGAGTATTCCAGCCAACATTGTAAAAAGCTTTCTCTAATTCTACAAATGCTAGTAACATAGGTTTGCCTTTTCTTAATCTAGCTTCTAAAATAATTCGTAGGGTCAGTATTGCCTCACGTGTTCCAATATTTCTACGGAATCCAAACTGATCTTCCCCGAGGTCGGCTTCTACCAGTTTTTCCATTCGTATGTAAATAATTCGCGATAGTATTTTATAGCCGTGACTTATTAAACTGATGGTTCGGTAATTTTCACATCTGTCAACGCCTGCTTTCTTTAGGATTGGAATTAATTTTAATAAATTAAAGTAAAAAAAATATATATTGTCGTTTCTCCATTATTGTATTGGTCTGGGGTCGTCCAATTTGATGAAAAACCCCCCTGCCGCCGAAAAAGATTAATAAATGTGTCCTGACAGGACGGATACGTTTGTTCTAGTGCAGCGCAAAGACAATGAACGTACCACAGAATAGTCAATAATAAAATATTTTACTCAACTTTGATAACGCCGGTTCCAGCAGTTGTAGGATGAAGGTTTAGGCTATCAGTCGTGCACTGACTATCGTTTCATGATCACAAAATTAAATAATATTCTGTGAACTGAAGTCGGAAGAAAAATAACCTTCTGCCTTGATATGCTATTTGAAGAACAGGTCCAAACTAAAAGTACTCATTTTAAATTATTTATTTATTTATCAAGTAAAGACCTGCTGACTGTTGCTACATAGCAGGTCGTAATTGTGTGATTTTACATGTTCTGTCATAAAAATTCAGTTTTATTACTAGTACATTATTTTTGTTGATATATCTATATATGATAATTCTGTTCATTGTTCGGTTTCTTCTGAAGACTAACCACTGTCTACCTATAGGCCGCTCTTTGTGTCTCACTCGACTACTTGAACACTTGACGAAACCACGAAAGTTCTGCAGCAACTACGTAGTAAGACTCGGACTGACTTACAACTTGCAACTGATTACTTCTGCTCGTACACGGTTACTTAAGCGCACGCCTCTCTTCCCGGTACCGCTGCCGCTCCAGCGGGTGTGAGACTAGCTGGCAGCGTGATAGGTTTGAGCGTAGCGATGTTCTTGCTGCGGACTTAACCTCCACGGTACTTCTAGCACCAACTGTCACAGACTCTTCCTGTGTGGTATCTCAGTACACCACAATCATAGTGGTTGACACGGTCGGTCTTGTTGGAAGAAAACTACTTTTCTTTGTTTTCTCATTACTTTAAAGAATCGAAGATTTACACATTTCGGATATTTCTGAAAAATTGTGATTTGGCACAGTAGTTATGCGTCACCATATTCTAGCTACCACTCCAGTCAAACAATAGGTCGTAATCCACTGCTAAATTCTCAGCAAACTTTTGGCCTTTAAGCTCACTGGCATACGCAACAGAAACATAAAGCAAATCGCTTAAATAAATATTGTTATTAAATATGATTGAAGCAGCAATTATGTTGTTAGTAATATCAATAGATCAGTCGCTGACCTCACTCAAATTCATAAAATATGAATAATATTTACACCCAGTGAAAAAAAACATAATTAGGCACAATTATCACAAAAAACAATTATATATCCATAAAAGCGATCGTCATATAACTTCTGCAGAAGACATATAAGACTAGGACTGGTTTTCTGAGGGTTCCATACAAACTTATTATTATTATTTTTATTATATTATTATTATTATACATAGTTCATCCATGGGTTTTGGTGAATGAGTTCGAGAGTATCAAAATATGTGAGAGAAGTTGTCGTACCTGTTTACTGCATTGAATTAGAAGCTTAAATCTTTTACTCCACCAAGTGACTATAGACCTTAGTATTTGACTTAATTTTCATCTTGGTGCCTCCAACTGTTCCTGGGGAAAAGGAGTTTTAACAGACAGCAGACACACAGCCAAAAAAGTGATACTATAAGGGTCCCGTTTTACCGACTCAGGTGTGAAACTCTAAATACAGCGAACTTAGTTAAAGGACATGCCTCAAATCGTGCTCATTGGTATCTAAATAAACGTTACAGAAAGCAGCAATAGATCAGATCTGTGCATAGATGAATGGCTGTACAAATTGCATCCGAGGTGTCCATGAAAAGTTGGAAAAGATATAGAAAGCAACGTATAATTACACTTGGGCCCTTAATAGACGAAAATTGTGGTTAGAGGGGTAATACCTGCGTTCTCAAAGAAAAGAATTATGTTGTTTGATGTATACTAAATGAAGCTTAGTTTGTTCATATTTTCCATGTAATTATCTGAAAATATCAGTAGGCACATTACTTTTCAGTAAAAAGTTTATTTCAATCAATGCTCGCAAAATTATTTCGTAGCTATACCGAATTCCACTATATAGTCGTCAACACTTCAGTCTTCTACTAGAAGCCTAAATAAAATGTTGATTTGCATCATGTTTTGATGCAGTCACCAGCGGAGAAACATTTGCAAACTGTTGAAAATGACTGTACAGTCGAAGCCGGTACAGGCACAGAATAAGTTTTTAACCATTCACTGAAACACTTGCATACACAGGGTGACTCAGCTGCTCCTACTGCTGGGTTTTATGCAACCTCAGTACCTTCAAATACCACATGCAAGTTTCTCACATTCTCTCGCTCGCAATGCGCAAATAGTTAGTCCTACAGAAAGAAATCAACTGGAGGTTTATTCTAGGGAACTTAATCTAGTTGAATTTTGTACTGGGATGCATTTTCGACAGAGGCTACAGTTTAAAGAAAAATGTGCAAAACTGATCTTCAAATGGGTTTTTCTTTAATAACTCGAGAACTGTAACATCCAGCGAAAATATGTCTGAGTACAAAATTTAAATACATTAAATTTCTACAAAAAAATTCTGTTAATTTTTTGGAGAGGGTAGTAGCTTGTGTGTAGTGGGGTAGAGAATATGAAAATCTTGCCTCTGCTGTCGGAAGGTTTTATAGGTTGCATAAAAACAAGTGGTATGGGCTGCTGTATCACCATGTATAAGAAGAAGGACTGGACAAAACATTTTCTCCTGTAAAAGCAATTTAAAATGCTTCTGTAAAATTTAAGCTTTTGTCAGAGTGCACCGATCGCATGCTTTGGACTCATCAGCAAAAAAATAGCTTCCTGGTGATTCAAAGTCTACTTTGTAACAGTGCTGTATGGTAGCGGTACCGGTTGTTGGGAAACGAGGTGAGGGGAGCCAGCGGGCTGGCGGTCAGAGAGCGTGTGTGTCGCCGGCGCGCACGACCGCCGTGTTCTTGTCCGGCGGCGGACAAGGGGCCACGACCGCGACCGCGGCCTGACCCCTGCCGGTGCTGCACGCCACGGCACACGGCGCTCTGCTACTGCCAGTTCCGGCTAGCCGCGATATCTCTCTTGCGGCCGGCGAACGCCACTGGCAGCTGCAAGGGTCTCGCTGTCTAACGACGAATTCCACAAATTTAGCTAACCACTGTTCATCTCATAATGACCAGCACTACTTCCACCATCGCCACTATTACGACGACGACCACCGCCACCACCATGACCGCGACCACGATCACGATCACGACCACCACCATGACGACCACGACGACGACGACGACGACGACCACCACCACCACTACTACTACCATCACCGCCACTCCTGCTGCCGTTACCACCACCAAGACCACCGCCATAATCGACACTACCGCCATAATCGACACTACCGCCATAATCGACACTACCGCCATAACCGACACTACCGCCATAACCGACACTACCGCCATAACCGACACTACCGCCATAACCGACACTACCGCCATAACCGACACTACCGACACTACCGCCATAACCGACACTACCGCCATAACCGACACTACCGCCATAACCGACAACTACCGCCATAACCGACAACCACCACCATAACCGACAACTACCGCCATAACCGACACTACCGCCATAACCGTCACTACCGCCATAACCGACACCACCATAACCGACACCACCGCCATAACTGAGACCACCAACATGATGACAGCAACCACAACTACTACTACTACCACCACCACTACTACTGCCACTAGTGCTACATTCTCTGTTATAATTTTCATCGTCCTCAAGAACACTATAGACTGCCCGTTTATCCAGACCTCGGCAACTAACGTTTTGTCCACAAGCAAAATAAACAACCTACCTGGCGGTAGTAAAAATGTAATAATGAATTACTAAGACCATTCGATACGATTCGGTGTGATACTTGCTATCTACATTACTCGCCATTAAAATTGCTACACCACGAAGATGACGTGCCACAGACGCGAAATTTAACCGACAGGAAGAAGATGCTGTGACATGCAAATGATAAGCTTTTCAGAGCATTCACACAAGGTTGGCGCCGGTGGCGACACCTACAACGTGTTGACATGAAGAAAGTTTCCAACCGATTTCTCATACACAAATGGCAGTTCACCGACGTTGCCTGGTGAAACGTTGTTGTCATGCCTCGCGTAAGAAGGAGAAATGCGTACCATCACGTTTCCGACTCTGATAAAGGTCGGATTGTAGCCTATCGCGATTGCGGTTTATCGTATCGCGATATTGCTGCTCGCGTTGGTTGAGATCCAATTAGTGTTAGCAGAATATGGAATCGGTGGGTTCAGAAGGTTAATAGGAACGCCGTGCTGGATCCCAACGGCCTCTTATCACTAGTAGTCGAGATGACAGGCATCTCATCTGCACTGCTGTAACGGATCGTGCAGCCACGTCTTGATCCCTGAGTCGACAGATAGGGAAGTTTGCAAGACAACAACTATCTGCACGAACAGTTCGACGACGTCTGCAGCAGCATGGACTATCAGCTAGGAGACCATGGCTGCGGTTACCCTTGACGCTGCATCATAGACAGGAGCGCCTGCGATGGTGTACTCAACGACGAACCTAGGTGCACGAATGGCAAAACGTCATTTTTTCTGATGATTCCAGGTTCTGTTTACAGCATCATGATGGCCGCATCCGTGTTTGGCGACATCGCGGTGAACGCACATTGGAAGCGTGTATCCGTCATCGCCATATTGACGTATCACCCGGCGTGATGGTATGGAGTGCCATTGGTTACACGTTTCGGTCACCTCTTGTTCGCACTGACGGCACTTTGACAGTAGACGTTACATTTCACATGTGTTACGACCCATGGCTCTACCCTCCGTTCTATCCCTGTGGAACCCTACATTTCAGTAGGATAATACAAGATCGCATGTTGCAACCCTGAACGCGCCTTTCTGTATACAGAAAATGTTCGACTGCTGCCCTGGCCAGCACATTCTCCAGCTCTCTCACCAATTGAAAACGTCTGGTTAAAGATGGCCGAGCATCTAGCTCGTCACAATACGCCAGTCACTTCTCTTGATGAACTGTGGTATCGTGCTGATGCTGCATGGGCAGCTCTACCTGTACACGCCATCCAAGCTCTGTTCGACTCAATGCTTAGGCGTATCAAGGCCGTTATTATGGCCAGAGGTGGTTGTTCTGGGTACTGATTTCTCAGGATCTACGCACCCAAACTGCGTGAAAATGTAGTCACATGTTAGTTGTAGTATAATATATTTGTTCAATGAATACCCGTAGCATTTTTAATGGCCAGTAGTGGATTTAGTAACATTCAGCTGCCGATTGCTCACCAGCGTTTAAGTTCCCGGCGAATACGTTGTTGTTCGGCAATGACAGGAGTGCGCTGTTGTAAGAAACGGAGAGGGTGGGTGAGTGAGAAGAGAGGAGAGGCGCCTAAGGGGTCGGCGAGGCAGTAACAGGAACAGGAATAGGAACAGGAGTAGGCGCAGGAACGCCGGCGCCAGGCCGCCCTGCTGTGTTTACGATCTGGCGCGCCCTCTGCCGCCGGCCCTGCAGCCCCGGTACACAGCGGCGCCTCTGCCGCCTTCCAGCGCCGCGGGTCTGCTCGTGGCTGCGTCCTACACCAAAGATGGTTCTAATGGCTCTGAGCACTATGGGACTTAACTTCTGAGGTCATCAGTCCCCTAGCACTTACTGCTACTTAAACCTAACCAACCTAAGGACATCACACACACCCATGCCCGAGGCAGAATTCGAACCCGCGGCCGTATCGGTCGCGCGGTTCCAGACTGTAGCGCATAGAACAGCTCGGCCAACGCGGCCGGCCTACACGAGACACCGCGCTCTTCTAACTGCGCTCCTGGCTCACAGCGGGGCTGCGCCTACTCGCCGTCAGCGATGTACTACAAGTTTACGGTACATGCCGGACGTGGCCTGATATGAGAGGCACGGTAATGGGAGCTCCAGACAGCGTTAGGAAAAACACCGGCAGCCGAATTGCTGTAGTGCTGGATGCTTCATGGACAACGTCGTCCTACAAGAGTGAACACACTACTAATAGCACGTGATGTATCAATGTATAGCGTGCCCCGAGAAAACACCGACAAGCTGTAGGATCAGGCTCCTTACACCAAAACAAGAAAAAAGTCTAGTGAACATCGCCCTGAAAATCCGTACCTAAAAAGCTATGAGCACTGTTTCATCTTCAGTACTATGCAACAGATGTCTTTTACTCCAAGGACTTTGCTTTCCATGTTTTGGGAGGTGATGGAATGGACCAAGCTAAGATGAAAGTGTCCAGTAATGATCGCCGGCCGAGGTGGCCGACCGGTTCTAGGCGCTACAGTCTGGAACCGCGAGACCGCTACGGTCGCAGGTTCGAATCCTGCCTTGGGCATGGATGTGTTGATGTCCTTAGGTTAGCTAGGTTTAAGTAGTCCTAAGTTCTAGGGGACTGATGACCTCAGATGTTAAGTCCCATAGTGATCAGAGCCATTTGAACCATTTTGAAATACAGGCCCTCAAACACGTATCTTGAGACCTTCGAGTACGTGTTCATCTTCGCTAGTGTGAAACACATTTTTTCTACTGAACAAGAGCTCATAGATTTGACAGGTGATAGCATTAGTGATTTTGAACAAAAATTTTGATGTGGGTATATGCCCTACTCCGAATGGTTTCCGAGATAGAACACTTTCAATGTAGATTTCTATTGTTTTTCTTTATTATTCATTGTCATTGTTGTCCGCCCCGATAGCTATGGGGTCAGCGTGATGGATTGCCGTCCTGTGGGCCTGTGTTCGATACCCGTCTGCGTGGGGAATTTTCTCCGCTCAGGGATTGGGTGTTGTGCTGTCTTCATCATCATTTCATCACCATCCGGCGCTCAGGTCGCCCAATGTGGCGTCGAGTGTAGTGAGACCTGCACAAAGGCGGCCGGACCTGCCCCGCAAGGGCCTCCCGGCCAATGACGCCAAACGCTCATTTCATTTCCATTGTCATTGTTTACAACGAACCAGAGTAATATAGGGGAAGTTGAGATGAACATTTTGATACCGAACACTTGCGGTCTGTCAAGTCGGAAAACTACCTGAAAAACTGGCCTACAAAAAAACACCTAAGCTACAGCGTACGCACGTCGCGCGAGATTTTCAAACTGTTAGTGTTAGACAAAAAATAAGTAGGATCTCTTATTGTAGCAAACTTAATTTAGTTTAATCGTGTACAGAGACACGTTTTCGTTGGAATGTGCGGTTTTCGAATTATTTAAGAAAAGCGTACAAAAGTAATATTAAACGTGTTCTGTCTCGGAACCCATTCGCAATAGGGCGTATGTCCGCATGAAGTTTATTGTTCAGAATCACTAATACTATCGCATCTCAAAGCATGTACCTTTCGTCCTTAAAGTGTCTCTCACAAGATTTCGTTCTGCGCAAATATGCGGCAGTAAATGGGCGTTAAAGATTAACAGTCTAACAGTACTACAATTACACGTTCCGTAACTATGTCTGTCAGCAGACGGCAGCAGTATTGTGCAGTTGGCGCAGTGTATAGAATTTTGGCAAATTATCGATGTTGGCACATTAAATACCGATCTTTCACTATCGATACATAAGTCTTTGAAACATCATATCATCGACATTAAAGACATTGTATTGACCTTCGATGTCGGTAAAAGGGCTACTTGTTAATCAACTATATTCGTCATTTAAACGAATCTTTTTCTTAGCATGTCTCATCTGCGTTTACATCTACGTGACTACTCTACAATTCAGATTTAAGTGCCTGGCAGCCCGCATCTCGTGGTCGTGCGGTAGCGTTCTCGCTTCCCACGCCCGGGTTCCCGGGTTCGATTCCCGGCGGGGTCAGGGATTTTCTCTGCCTCGTGATGGCTGGGTGTTGTGCGATGTCCTTAGGTTAGTTAGGTTTAAGTAGTTCTAAGTTCTAGGGGACTGATGACCATAGATGTTAAGTCCCATAGTGCTCAGAGCCATTTGAACCATTGTTAAGTGCCTGGCAGAGGGTTCATCGAACCACTTTCACACTATTTCTCTACCGTTTCATTCTCGAACTACGCGGGAAAAACAAACAGAAGCCTTCTAACTTTATTATAATGAGCATTTGTCCATACTTACGCGAACGTCAACAAAATATTTTTGCGTTCCGAGAAGAAGGTTGGCGGCTGAAATTTCGTAAACAGATCGCGCCTCAACGAAGAACGCGTTTGTTTTAATAAATGTCAGCCCAAGTCGCGTATCGTATACGTGACACCAGCTCCCCTATTTCGCGATAATACAAATCTAACTTTCCTTTCTTGAACTTTTTCCCTGTCCTCCGTCAATCCTATCTGCTAAGGACCCCATTCCGCCAAACAATACCCTAGCAGAGGACGGAGAACCGTAATGTGGATAGTCTGTTCATTGCATCTTCTAAACGGTTCTGCAAATAAAACGCAGTCTTTGGTTCGCCTTCCCCACAAAATGATCTGTGTCAATTATCTGTTCCAAATCAGGTTCTTCGTAACTCTTATCCCTAGGCATTAAATGGAACTGACAACCTTTAGATGTGTGTGATTCATCGTGTCACCGGAATTTAACGGACATAGAGACTTCGTTTCAGTGGTTAAGTAAGTAGAAGTAGCATTTGGAAGAAAAAGAGATTAATCATAAATTGCCGACCTGCACTGTTTGGTACTAACAAGATTCTATTGGAAAGACTAACTAACAAAACCTATTGCTTTATTTGTTGCTACGAAAATGACGGTAATGTGGTCTCCACTAAGTATAGTAGCAAGTGATAAGGCTAGGATCAAATGTAGACAATTTCAAGAAGTATTAACTAGATAGTATTCAGCTTTGTATAGCACTTAAAGCTTACTGCAGCGGCCTCTAGTGCATAATGATATCACTAATTGCCATGTCCGCCCCGGTAGCTGAGTGGTAAGCGTGACGGATTGTTATACCAAGGGACGCGGGTTCGATTCATGGCTGGGTCGGAGATTCTTCACCCAAGGACGGGGTGTTGTGTTGTCCTAATCATCATCATCTCATCCTCATCGATACGCAAGTCGACAAAGTGGCGTCAACTCGAAAGACTTGAACTAGGCGATCGGTGTACCCGACGGGAGGCCCTAGCCACACGACATTTCATTTCACTAATTGCCATGCTGTTGCACTATCTATTCTAACAGCCGCAGACAGTGTAGATCTGATATTTGTGATCTATAGAAGTGGCTGTTCGTGAAATTTTTGTACAAAAGTACGTAGCCAGTAGTAAAGTATTCCCAATAATTAACACGTTGAGCATAAAAATATTTGACACGCAACCAACACAGCGTATTGGAGAGTGTCTAATGACGATTGTTATGGCAGAAATCAAACAGCAGTTACTGAGCATGTTACCATGTTAACCCTGTGAACATTGTTCGGTCCTATATTCAAGATTGTACACGTTGAAGAGTAATGTCACTTAGATTGTCACACACTGATGCTGGTTTGCGCAGGGAGAACGGGATCGTCACTGGTTACACAGACAGTTGCATGCACGGTGTACGAAGCACGCCGCCGAGGCGTGAAACGCATGGCAGAAAAATCCACGGAAAACAGGAAGACCGCTGGGAAAAAACGGCGGGCCTTTTTAAGAGAGGAAACCTCACCTCATGAGAGGTGTGTCGAGTATTTGATAAAAGTAATTCGGAGAAGGCGCGTAAGCACCGGAATAAAGCTCCAAAACTTCATAAAAAGTTTTCTTACACACTTAAGCTGGGTCGTAAAGGTAAACGATGGCTGCGAGAGCACAAGCGGCGCTTTGTTTACCAGACGCCCCACTAACACTGTGGCCGCCGAGTCGTCCGCTTCTTAAGGGCGCGTGTTTGACGCGGACCCGCCTAATGTACGCTCTTACCGCGGGCTTCTTTCCAGCCGGCTTAGCATTATTCGTCCCGGCACCCTTCTTCACTTTCTTTTCCTCTCCGTCGCTTGTTACTTCTTAGGCAACAACGGTCCGACCCTGCGTACGCATTCACAAAAGACGTCAAACATTACAGTGTTATCCAGAAATGCGAACCTGATAAAAAACTTTATATTTCATGAAATATAAAGTAGATACGAATGATTCACGCGCCGTTGGAAACGTGAGGTTCTAAAGTCTCAATTACCACCGGTAGAGCGCTGATAGTTGCGTAAACTACGCAAGAAGATTCACGGCAACAGAATGGCTCTGAGCACTATGGGACCTAACTTCTGATGTCGTCAGTCCCCTATAATTTAGAACTACTTAAACCTAACTAACCTAAAGACGTCACACACATCCATGCCCGAGGCAGCATTCGAACCTGCGACCGTATCGTGCGCGCGGTTCCAGACTGTAGCTCCTAGAACCGCTCGGCTACAACGGCAGGCTCCAGACTGTCAGTTCATGTCAGTTGTATGCCGAACGCGACTCGGAACAGATCGAGCAGTTCACGTCACAGGTACAGAAAGCTAGAGCTATCTAGCGACTTATGTTGTTACTATATCCACGATATGTCTTAGCGTGATTAATATATGACCGATTTTAACAAGGTAAATAAGTGGGGAAACCGGTCTACAATTTCTACTACTGTTCAAGTGACATTTAAAAACATCGATTAATAGGTAAATAAAATGTCACAATCGCCATTCAGTTTAAAACTCGAGAATTCGCTCGTCTTGCACTCTAATGACATCTGTTCGCACTACTCCCGGGACTGGTCTTGCCACTGTAGTTTCTTATTAAAACCAAAGTCCGACGAAGATGTTTTGGGCAGTGACTCCAGTACGCCCGTCCATCGCGTCACGTCACACTTCCCAGTTCTGAGAGCACTCCGTGCGTGTAAAGATGCCTAGAACAATAGTCTCTCGCCAAGTGTGAAGTGTGTACTGTCATTCGATTTCCTTACGCTGAGAGCTTCCCCCTGATTTCATGCAGCCCGCACAACACAACTGTCACTCACTTCCTCGGCTGCACGCTGCAGAGCTCCTGCAGAGTTATCGATGGGAAGTGTTTGATCACCCACCATACAGCCTTACATGGCTCCCTCCGATTTTCATCTCTGCTCGCGCGAACCACTGGCTATGAACACAAGGTTTTGGCATAGACAACAAGCTCCAGATCAGCATGAAGAATTGGCAGGAAGCACAGGCGGCTGCCTTCCATGATGATGGTATTGGGATGTCGGTACAATGCTACGGCGAATGTTGCAGTCGAAGCGGAGACTACGTAGGGAAGTAGCTGGAAGCGGTAACTAAATTTTGTAGATAAAATGTTTTTGATTTTCACTCCGGTTTGCATTTCGCAGTCGATCGGACATTGAAATAAATTCTGCGAGTGCTTTTTTTCTCGTTTACTAGGAATCTAATTTATAATTAATCTTCTTTCTTATTTCGTCGTAATGTTGCCACCTTCTCTTAAAGAGAATGTCTCGCAAATTCTTTACGATTTACACTAAAACGAGAGCAGGAATCCACATTCTCATTCGAAACCCACTTGGTACATCCTTGTACTCTCTGATACCAAAATTAAATATTATTTCTTCTTGTGCTGAGATGAGAAACGAGCAATATTTTTCTAACGACAATACTTTCTGGTTCGACTCATACCTTTACTTAAAAATCACCACAAATGTTTGTGTATACGTACTTACTATATGAGAACTAATCCATTAAATATGTTAAAATGTAAATTTGGAAATTTGTAGTAAGGTCTTATGGGACCAAACTGCTGAGGTCATCGGTCTCTAAACTGATGCACTACTTACTCTAACTTACACTAACTTACGCTAAGGACAACACACACATCCATGCCGAGGGAGGACTCGAACCTCTGACTTGGGGAGCCGCCAGGAATGAGACAAGACGTCTCAGACGGCGCCGCTACTCCGTGCGTTGTTAAAATATAACAGCAGCTTTCTCGGTGGTATTGTTTAATGCTGTTGCATCCTGTGTTATAAAAAACTACCAAATTTCAAACAGAGCTATGGGATGCTTTTGTGGCTAATTCATAGTTTCACTCCGAATCAAACGCCATGATTGTTCGAACAGCGCTCGAGACCGTATCATGGTTCTGCGGCGTAGCGGTAAATTTCGTGCCCGTTATAGCGCATGTATCGTTTTTCCAACCCTAGTAATATTGCTACGAGGCAGCATGAGGTTTTCTGTGATTTGGAGTTCCGAAGTAGTTAACGGCCAATTTTATCGCAGAGGGCATTTCATCGCCGATTTTGCACTAAACCACCCACTAGGATATGTGTAATCCCTTGCTTTGACCTATTTCAACGAAGCGGATGTCTCTGCAAAGGACGAAGCGTATTGCGGCTGTATGTGGCAGCTGTGAGTCAGAGACTTTTTCTACATCTACGAACATATTCCGCAATCCACCATACGGTGCGTGGCTGACGGTACCTCGTACCACAACTAGCATTTTCTCTCCCTGTTCCACTTCCAAACAGAACCAGGTAAAAATGACTGTCTATATGCCTCTGCACGAGCCCTAATCTCTCTTATCTTATCTTTGTGGTCTTTCCGCGAAATATAAGTTGGCGGCAGTAAAATTGTACAGCAGTCAGCCGCAAATGCTGGTTCTCTAAATTTCCTCAGTAGCGATTCATGAAAAGAACGCCTCCTTTCCTCCAGAGACTCCGAACCGAGTTCCTGAAGCATTTCCGTAACACTTGCGTGATGATCGAACCTACCAGTAACAAATCAAGCATCCCGCCTCTGAATTGTTTCTATGTCCTCCCTCAATCCGACCTGACAGGGATCCCAAATGCTCGAGCAGTACTCAAGAATAGGTCGTATTAGTGTTTTATAAGCGGTCTCTTTTACAGATGAACCGCATCTTCCCAAAATTCTACCAATGTACCGAATACGAGTATCGCCTTCCCCACAACTGCCATTTCCTGCTTGTCCCACTTCATATCGCTCTGCAATGTTACGCCCAAATATTTAATCGACGTGACTTTGTCAAGCGCTACACTACTAATGGAGTATTCAAACGTTACGAGATTCTTTTTCCTATTCATCTGCATTAATTACATTTCTCTATATTTAGAGTTAGCTGCCATTCTTTACACCCATCACAAATCCTGACAAAGTCATGTTGTATCCTCCTGCAGTCACTCAACGACGACACCTTCTCGTACACCACAGCATCATGAGCAAACAGCCGCACATTGCTCTCCACCCTATCCGAAAGATCATTTATGTAGGTAGAAAACAACAGCGGACCTACCACAGTTCCCTGGGGCACTCCAGATGATACCGTCCGCAGCTCGTGGTCGTGCGGTAGCGTTCTCGCTTCCCACGCCCGGGTTTCCGGGTTCGATTCCCGGCGGGGTCAGGGATTTTCTGCCTCGTGATGACTTGGTGTTGTGTGATGTCCTTAGGTTAGTTCGGTTTAAGTAGTTCTAAGTTCTAGGGGACTGATGACCATAGATGTTAAGTCCCATAGTGCTCAGAGTCGTTTGAACCATTGAACCAGATGATACTCTCACCTCCGATGAACACTCACCATCGAGAACGACGTACGGTGTTCTATTACTTAAGAAGTCAGGACTTGGTAAATAAATTCAGGTTACGTCCCTCTCTATCACACAGGAGGTGATTCTTAAAGCGTGGGACCAGTTTCGCCACCACTCGCAAGTATACCGTGAAGTAACAGTCATGTACTGACGTTCATAACAATAGAATTCAGTTCAACAATCAGAGTGCAGACATGTCTTGATTGTGAGAGTCCCTCCGGGCCCTTTCAGATGTTAGGTCACAGATCTGTTACAGTGTCACGTGCTTAACTACACAGGTGTGCAAAACGTAAGGACGAAAGCAACTTTCCCATGCTGCTTCACTGCCAAGTAACATAGCTCGATTAAACTTGGACCATACACATAGAGAACTACAGTATATTAAAGGATGCAACTGAAGGGAATATCGACTGAGACGAAGACATTTATTCAAAGACAATAATTACATTGAAAGCACCGATAGTTATGACGGTTCTCTAGACATTACAAAAAGCGCGACATGGTTCTCAGGTTGTTGTGTGATAGCCACGAATAACAATGGATGCTCTCCAACGCAGTCAAGTGCTCGTAGAAGGTTCGTGCGGAGTTTTTGTGGTACAGCGTTCCATTCATCCACCAGGGCGGCTGAAAACTGTTGGATGATCGGTGGTGCATGTGGACGGGCCGCAGTGCGTCTTCCCAACGTATCCCACTCATGTTCGAAGGGATCTAAGCCGAGGAACGGACAGATCAGTCCGTTCACCCTCTCTCTTCAAGAGCTCCTCTACCTGCGCTTTTCGATGCGATCACGCATTGTCATCCACAAAAAGTGAACTCAGAGCCGATTGCACCCCTGATATGTTCTGTAATGATGGACGTATCCATTTACTGAGAGACTTGAGATCACTTAATGCACATAGTAACGTTGCAGCAGAATGTAATAGTTTTAGTGGGCCAGGTGTCAGAGGTCGAGGCGGCATAATCTTGCATGGGCATACTGACCTTCAAATGTCTGAACACGGTGCATCCACCTGTCAGTGTTATTGTAACAATGTGTGTCTTTTCAAGGATGCGTTCATTTTTATCGATGTCAGTGCACGACCGCATCGAACCACACAAGTGCAGGAACCCTTGGAATTGTTGCTATGCGTGGAATATCACTGTG
The DNA here is from genome assembly GCF_023897955.1 of Schistocerca gregaria. NCBI lineage: Eukaryota > Metazoa > Arthropoda > Insecta > Orthoptera > Acrididae > Schistocerca > Schistocerca gregaria. Next base: position 177,609,805 of record NC_064924.1, on the reverse strand, counting down.
GCGTTCGAAAGTGCGAATTTTGTTTCGCCCTGTTTTTTTTATTATTATTAACAGATTTAAGCTGTGTCTAGCACTCACATTTGTCATTATGGATGATAAATCTAATATTTTCGTAGGTCTGGACAGAGTTTATGAAATAAAATTCGATTGAACTTTCTGCTGTTTTGTGATTGGTTAGATAATGCACAGCCCAAGAATTTATGGGGCTCTGAAAGTTAAAATGCATCACCGAGGTGGGTGATCTTTGACAAGTTATTTATTGTCCATAGCAGAACCGTAATGAAGTGTGGTGGGCCAATGTATAAGCAGATCACGTTTTTTGAGGGTAAGTCCCAATATTATTTAATCCACATTTGTTTCACACTTCCAAGACTCTGAAATCGTAAGAGATTTTAGACAGTTAATGGTGTCAAGGTCTGTGCATGTCTTATTCTACTACAGTAAAAAGCGATCCAAATACTCGTGATAATAACGAAGAAGAAGCTTCTTTTAGTGCAGACTTTTATTCTAAGCGTTACTTACCGACGTCATCTGATCTTATACTTCAGGGAAAGGCCCGAAGCTCCAACGCGAAGCTCTTTGCACATCCCGCCGAGGCGAAATTTTCGTTTTTCGCTAACGAAATTATATAATCAATAAATTGGCGGGAAGCGGGTGGGGTGCTAGGCGCTGGTAATCCCCCTCGTCCATTCCCCTCCCTTCCCTCCTCCCAAAACCCCCTGGCCTCTTTGTTCGGCATGAACGGCTGTTCATCAATTTAACCAGCTGTCACATATTTGATTAATTGTACCGTCGCGCGCGCCGCGAGGACGAAAGCGCGGCAGCTAGCAGCGTGGCGGCGCGACCGTGGCGCCGCCAGCGGCGGCGCGTAGAAACGCTCGGAGTTGTCGCCCGGCGCCGCCGGCGTCGCGTTTTGTAAATAACATCCACGGGATACGTATGGCGTCTAAGGTATATATAATCAGCGTCGGAGGGGAAAGATTAAACAGCAGGTAATTTGTGCCTACGTTGGCAAGTCTTGGAGAGTCAGCTTGCAGCGTTAATTGGCGGTCGGGAGACTAATTACTTGAATTCCTGAGCAGACGAGGGGAAAGCCCTTGTGGAGGCGAGAGCAGAGGGTGGCAGCGGGGGACGGTGGGGTGGGGGTGTGGGTGTGGGTGGTGGTGGTGGTGGGAGGTAGACGGTGGCGGCACCAGAGGGTCACGAGCGTGCAAAGGTCGTAGCTGCGCCTTGTCTGCACGCGATACAGCTTGTCGCGCTACTGCTCAAGATGACCCCGGAGCGGCTGTACGGAACAAAAACGACCTTATGCGAGAAACGAAAATACACTTGTGACTAAACTTCGTCCCTGACTTTGAGCGTTTCTTGAACCTGCACGTGGGCCACGCGTCTGTGCACGCAGCCGCGTATTGGCGTGTTGTTACCCGTTCCGAATTGCGTCGAATACACCCATTTGGATGTTAGATACTCGTAGTGACAGAACCCATCCATGACTAATTATGATTTGTTTCAGTGATGTTCGACGGCACGAAAGAGTGCAAAACGACAATACTTAATTGGCGAATAAAAAAGTGCTCATATTAAAAATACTGGGGACAGGCAAAAATATTGAAAAACCAAAAACACTTTGCGATGCCTGATACGATATAGGAAAACGGTCATCTCGGAACGGATAAATACATGTACTGCTCGGTTTTAAAGGGGATCTCATACCATTCTTGCTCCAAAAACCGCGGGAAATCCAGGTAACGATGGTGAAGGCGTTCGATACAGTTCCCCACAGTCGCTTAATGAACAAGGTACGGGCATATGGAGTATCAGACCAATTGTGTGATTGGATTGAAGAGTTACTAGATAACAGAACGCAGCATGTCATTCTCAATGGAGATAAGTATTCCGAAGTTTCGAGAACATACCTTCACCGAAGAGTCAAGCAGCATATTGCTCCCTCCTACGTTTATCTCGCGAAGAGACCATGAGGATAAAGTCAGAGAGATTATAGCCCACACAGAGGCACACCGACAAACTTTCTTTCCACGAACAATACGAGACTGGAATAGAAGAGAGAACCGATAGAGGTACTCAAAGTATCCTCCACCACACACCGTAGGGTGGCTTTTGGAGTAAGAATGTAGATGTCGATGTAGATCGTAATCACAAACACTTCTGTTATGAATGGGTCTGAAAGGCTCAATAATATTGAAATCTGGTGACTGTGGTAGCCAAGGGACAGGGGACTGCACATATCCTCGAGCTCAGCAAAAGCAGTCCTGAACGATTCCAGCTGTGTGGAAGGTCTTGGAACACAGCGTCGCCATTGAACAATAAAAGCTGTACCGCAGCATAGACCTGTTCAGCCAGAACGGTCACATACTCCTTGTCTGTCCAGCGACCTTGCTGAACAGTCGTGGGACCCATGGAATACCATGGTATGGCCGTCAAGTTATCAGCAAGCTCCCTCCATGTTTCAGTCTTGGGACATAAACCTGGCCGCAAGTGGAAATAAAGGTGAAACAAGACTCAACCGACCAAATGACTTTTTTCCTTTGCTCTATAGTCTAGGTTTTGCGGCTTCGGCACCACGCTTTTCTGTTACGGCATTTGCATCGCTGATGGGGATCAGCTAGCCCTGCACTTCTTAGCTAACGGAGCTCCCTTCGTGTTGTTTTGGTGCTCACAGGGTTCGCGAGTGCGACATTCAGTTCTACCGTGACTTTATCAGCTGTCGTCCTTTTATTTTTTTTGTCACAGCCCTCTTCAAGAGGGCACGTTTGTCCACGCTGTGATGATATTTTTCCTCTCCCCCTGTATGCGGTATAAATCTTCGATAAGGGGCTACCTTCGTTACAGGATAATCTACCATACAAGTGCCAACAGCTCGGCCACGTTCGAACTCAGAGCTAAACAAAATTCTATACTGACCACAACTAGTACTTTCAACGTGCTGTGAAATTCGACACTGCATCCTGTATACTTGGCTAGCTTTTACGTTGAAGCACGCATTTGCCGCGGTGGTTCCGTATTTCTGTCCACCTCCTGCAGAATTACATGTCCATCGTGATGTTCTTAAACGGCAGCGTCTATTAAACCAACTTTGAAACGATAGATATTATTTTGAAGGCGTGTTTCCGTATGTACGTCTCCCCATACAATAAAGTGTATTCTAGCTTAGTTCAGGAATCAGAACATGCTTGCATTGCATATGTTAATATCCATTAAACTATTGTTGTCAACATTCCGACGAAAAATCTATCAGCATTGTACTTCAGATTTGGTATCGAAAGAAGTGGTGATTTGTTAAATGCTCTGGACTGCTAATCAAGAGGAGCAGGATTCAGAACTTCGTATCCTTGTTAACGTTTCTCATGGCAGAGTTAAATCTGAATTTCTCTCTTCTATGTACGGAGACTGTGCGTTCGAGTAAATTACAGTTTATTGTATTCCACGTTTTAACAGGCACAAAGTGTTTCGAATGCTAGCACTCATCCTCAGACGTATTTGCAATAAATTGTGGTTACTACGTAACTGTATCTATGCACCTGTGCTTATTTGGGCCTCGCAACGTCACTCTGAGGACGAAAATGTGTCGGCTGCGGTGGTCTCGCGGTTCTAGGCGCGCAGTCCGGAACCGTGCCACTGCTACGGTCGCAGGTTCGAATCCTGCCTCGGGCATGGATGTGTGTGATATCCTTAGGTTAGTTAGGTTTAAGTAGTTCTAAGTTCTAGGGGACTAATGACCACAAAGTCCCATAGTGCTCAGAGCCATTTTTTTGAACGAAAATGCTTACAAAGGGAAAATGGGGACAATTTCTCTCATAACTGTGTAATGAAAGAAGGAAAAATGTCTAGTGTTCATGAAGGTATAATCGAGATTCTCTTTCTTCGAGGTTTGATGCCTAGCGATGTCGCGCAGTGGTTAAAAAACTGGAGTCGGTTTCGGGAGGACGACGGTTCAAGTCCGCGTCAGACCATCCCGATTTAGATTTTCCGTTGTTTCTTTAAATCACTCCATGTAAGTGCCGGGGTGGTCCCTTTGAAGTGACACGGCTTATTTCCTTCCCCAACCCTGCAGCATTTCGAGCTTATGCTCTATGTCCGCGGGGTGTTAAACCCTCATCTTCCTTCCTTTTTTAGAGTTTGCAGATGGTGCTAAGGAAAGAACTTAGTTTCATTTACAATTTCTACAGCTTTTTTACAGTTAAACTAAGCAAAACGGTTATGCGTGTAAACGATACTGTTAAATACCGGTCACGTGGGGTATTATCGCCCGTAGATGCCTTAGTTCCGTTCCTCGAATTGATTATTAAACATTAGGGTTTGGCACGCTATGTCACGTACATAATTTTCAGGAGGTGTTGCCACATGCGTTGGGCGATTACGTTATGGATCACTCTGAAGTATTAGCATGGACATATATACTCTGTTCCCAACAGTTTCCGAAATACAACTGAAATTTGAGAAATCTGCCATGAATTGGAAATCTGTGGTAAGGTCTTATGGGACCAAACTGCTGAGGTCATCGGTCCCTAAGGCTACACAGTACGCAATCTAACTTAAACTAACTTATGCTATGGACAACACACACACCCCCATACGCGAGGGTGGACTCGAACCTCCAAAGGGGGCGGGGGGGGGGGGGGGGGGAGACGCACGGACCGTGACAAGGCGCCGCCAGACCGCGCGGCAACCTCGCATGGCTGCCATGAATATGAGCACCAGCAATGATAAGTAAGTCACGGAAACTGTCAGAGCTAACAAAAAATAATATTCTTTTGATTCATCGCATTTCTGAAATTATCAGATAACTATCTCATATAAAATTAGAAGTAGGCAGTTGGCTTTGGTGACGTTTATTCTAAAAATAGTCCATGTTAACTCTGTTTAACGTTTGCCTGGATTTCTGCAACAACGGTTAATAGTGCTGTTCAGTGTTGAAAAAAAAACTCGTTGTAAATCAACCATTACTATGATGATTGCGGTACTATACTTGTCGAGTATTTTTATGGATGTTCTAGAGTGAGGTCATGGCTGTTTTCACTACCGCCATACTTCTTTGCACCGATCTCGGGCCATTAAACAATCTCCTGATAGCGTGGATGCCGCTGTTGTGTAATGTACAGTCACCACACCAGAAAACTGCAGCAACACCTATAGGGTTTGGCTCCTTCGTACATGCATTAGGAGCTGACAATCAACACAAATTAATAACGTACTGCTCATAAATTGGTTTGATTACTTGCTGGGCGACCACCTACTGGAAATAGCAGCTACAGTATAACATTCGTGAGTCTGTGTGCGGAATGGCATTAAGTGGAAAAACCGCATAACCAGTTGTAGGAAAAGCATGTGCCAGATTTACTCCAAGAATACGAAGCAAATGTACGTCACCCACCAAATATGTGGGTAACAGAAGCGTTAGTTCAACACATTCTGGACTATTGATTATCCGCCAGTATTAGATCCTTACCAGTGATGAGAAACAGAAGGAATAGAGAGTGGCGCGTTTCGTCATGGGTTGCGCAACTGTCACGGAGGCAGACAGTACAAGAGAGGCATTGTGCGTGAGTGGAAAGTTTACATTTGAAACTCCGAAGACTACTTTCTTAGAAGAGCAAGGAATCGTGCTATTCCCTCTCACCTGTATCTTCAGGAAGGACAATGTCATGAAAGTTAGAGAAATTCGAACTAACACGGGAGGCTTACTGCCAGCCGTTCTTCCCGCGCATTATTCAAGGGGGTTGATGCTACGGACAGTGGACATAGTGTTTGGTCCATGGAGTAATGATGTTGGAACATGTGACGTCATACATACATACATACAGCAGAAAACAATATTTGCTTTGGTTCTGTGTTATTTTTTAGTTGCGGTAGAATACTTATCTGTAGCGTGGCTCGAGGTCTAGTTTACTGCATTGTTCATTTGACGAATCCAACAACTGTGATGTCGTGAGAATAGTTATAAATCATACTATGGCGTGTGTTTTGCGCATGTTGCGGAGCAAAGTCTTGTTACGGTTGCTATTGTTGCGTCGTCATTGATCTAAACCAACGAGTAATACTGGAAGGTTCTAGTCTACACACGCAAAACAGCAAAAAAAAAAAAAAAAGGGGGGGCATTTGAATTGAGGAATACGGATGCAGATATGGACCAGCATGTTGATTAATCGTAAATTTATATAATAACATTTCTTATCCGATCTCAACTGTTTCCCTCACAGCTTCATTCCTCTCATACAGTGACTGGTGACCACAGACGTTAAGTCCCATAGTGCTCGGAGCCATTTGAACCTCTCATACAGTAAGTTCCCAATTATCTGGGTTGACACGGACCCGAAATTGGACAGATAACTGAATATCACTTATAATCCAAATACAGAAGTTTTATTACCGAAAACCTCTATTCACTATTTCAACGAAACATGCATCATGTTACATTTGAAAGCTCGCTGCATTATCCACAGGATACCGACCACTTACTTACAAAAGTACGGTTAAAACACACTGTATTATGTGTCATCTGCGTTCAGTTCATTTTAAGAAAATATTCGTCAATTTTTTTTTTCTTTCTGTTTTTCATTCGTATTTTCCCTGACGACAGTACACATTTTCCGTTTCTTCTACTGAAAATACAGGGTTATTAACAAGTACCTATGTGTTTTCAGAAGACGACTGAGCGAAAATTAAAAGACGTACAGAAAGACGGTACATATCAGTAGATACAGCATCTCTCCAAGTTTATATTACTAATGCGCGGCGTGGCGTAGTTGCAGAATTCATCACTAGGTGGCTCGTATGGCACAGTGTGTAGACTCGTCATCTGCTCCGTATAGGCGCATCGGCTTAGTTCGCGCCTACAGTCGGGCAATCCAGTGAACAGATTTATAAAGGAGGCTGTCATCGTTGCGCCTTGCACGCACTCATAATCTGTGTTGACTGTTAGTGTGCCACAAACAGCGTCCTTAGTGTTCATCTCTAATGTGAGTTAAAAAGTTGGAGAGATTCTGTATCCTCTGACGTGTGCCTATTTTCAGTATGTCTTGTAATTTTCATTACCCCAGAAGTAAATATGAGTAAACCTATACTTTTCCACAACATCCGCCCCACATCAAAATGGCTCTGAGCACTATGGGACTTAACATCTGAGGTTATCAGTCCCCTACTTAAACCTAACTAACCTAAGGATATTACACACATCCAAGTCCGAGGCAGGATCCGAACCTGCGACCGTAGCTGTCCCTCGGTTCCGGACTGAAGCGCCTAGAACCACTCGGCCACCCTACCCGGCGCCTCACGTCACTGCTGGAATCTCGTTTCATAGACATCCCTACTCAAACACTCGTGGTTATTTTCGTCATCGGCTTCTTCAAAAGCAGTTATTGTGAATGAAAACATTCGTTCTAGTTATTACGCACAATTTCAGGCTACGTATTTAATTTTCTTCAAATGTGGCACAGGTAACCCGCAAGCCGAATAATCCGCACCCGGAAAAATCGAAAGCTTGCTGTACTCATCCAACCCGCGTCGCGTCGCGTGCACGATAAAACTGGCACCATTTTCCCCAGCGGACAGCGCTGCAGCCGGAGGCAGGAAGTAGGGCACGACCGTGCGGTGCGTCGGTCTCTGACTCGACTCGACTCGACACGCGGCTCCACCAGTGGACCGGCGCTGCCGCTGCAGTCGCCGAAGAGTTGTAATTAGTTAACATTGTGAACTAACACGGGCTAATTAGGACGGCGCCGATGGAATTACTGTTTAGTTTGGGTAGCAGCGGCAGCGGCGGCGGCGGCGGTGGCGGCGTCCGTTAATTCGGCAGCAGATTGGGGGAGGCGTCGTCGTCGGCGGCGGCGGAGGCGGCGTCGGTGGCGGCCGGGTCCAATCTGCAGCGCCTCGCCTTCATTCTTCGCGGCTGATTGTCGCTCCCGACCAGCCAGACTCATTTACCCGCCACCCCCACCCCCTGCTCTCCACACCACCCGCCGTACTCCCGCATTCCACTCACTCACCACCCTACCCTACCACCACCAGCACCACTACCACCGCCACCAACGACGCCTGTTATATATAACTTCTCCTTTCATATCGTCACTCCCGGCACCCTCTCTCTTTTTTCCCCCCTCCCCTTCACGCTGCCATTGTTAAATATTTGTTTTGGGCATCTTTTCCTGTCTTACTCTACTCTCCTTTCAGGACAGGGAAGCTAGAGTCTGGGGGGGGGAAAAAAGCGAAAAAAAAAGAGAAAGAGATGGGGTTGGTGGTGGTGGTGAGAAGAGAAAGGCCGGGAATGTAGGATTATGCAATCAGCGTCGTCCATTTGCGTTTCTGTCCGTAGGGTGTGCGAGCGCTTTTGTTTGGCTCCCCCAGTAATAACTTGTGGACCGGCCGGCCGGGCCCGCGCCCTGATGAAATTTGCTCCTTATTATTTCGACGTGGCGGCCGCGGTGGCCGCTGCCGCCGCCGAATGGTCACTCCGAGTTTCATCTCGGGCCCGCGGAGCTCCGTCCCCCGTCGGTGGGGGCGTTTAGCACCGGTCGCGGCGCAGATGTGACCAACTGGAAATGCCGGTGTGGCTGGTGGTCAGAGTAGTACGCTGACGTCGGTGGAAGCCACACAGTGTCGGGCAAAAGATATTCAGACTCTTATCATAATTATCATAATTATCTCATCATCATAATTAGATTTTTCAACGTTATTTGTATCTGCCTGCCCAAGAAATTAGATCGCTATCGAAAGACAAGTTAATACGAGGGCCGCTCAGTAAGTAGTGCAATACATTTTTTTCTCGGCCAGTTTTGGTTGAAAAATGTGCAATTTGCTGTGGGACATCGTAGAATATTCCCTTTTCACCGTGTATGGTTTCATGAATTTCCAATAGATGGTGGGGCTGCACGTGGTCTTCAAAATGGCGTCTGTAACGCAGATGTGTTCCAAACAGAGAACACCCATTGAGTTTCTTTTGGCCGCAGACCAGCTTATCGCAGATAGACGCTTGCGGAATATATTCGAAGACCTGGCAGTTAACAAAAGCACAGTGAGTCGTTAGGCGAGGCGTTTGTCATCATAGCAATAAGGTCGCGCAAACCAGTCCGATCTGCCGTTTGTCAGCTGGCCGCACACACGTGTGACTCCTGCAGTGCTGCACGTGCGGACACTCTCATTCCATGTGATCGACGGATCACAATCAGTCACCGCGCTGCACAAGTGGACGTCTTATGTTGCTGGTGCTGACTCCCTCGTCCATCAGTTGGGGTCCTCAAAGGTATGTACCTTCTGAGTTCCTCCCCGCCTAGTTGAACACCATAAAGAGCAAAAAACTCCATGTCATTCCAAGCATGTGTGTCAATTTTTACCTCTCTATCTACATTATTCCATGGTTTATTAAGTTTTCAAATTTATACTGACTTTTTGATCACCCGGTACATTCTCAGAAATTTCTTTCTCAATTTAAGGCCAATGTTTGATGGTAGTAGAGATTTTTGGGCCGGTAATGCACTCTTTGCCTGTGACAGTTTCCTTTTTATGTGCTCCTCGCATCACCCGTCTTACGTTATTTTGCTTCACTTTCTCTGGTCGTGGCCTAACTTTGACGTTAATTTTACTCCTCATCACTTTCATCTCTCTTCGGTTCATTTTCAGTTCATATTCTGTGCTCAGAAGACTGTTCATGTCGTTCAGTATGTCCTGTAATTCTTTCTGCATTCCACTGCGAAAGGTATGTCATAAGCGAATATTATCGTCGATATTCCTTCGCCTTCAATTTTAATCCCGCTACTGCTTGGTTTCCGGATTATAAAAGTAGACGTATAGCTTACAGAATTTGTCCTAAGCGGGACGAATGAGGCTATTTCAATTTATTGAGAGGAAACGCACTGAATCTGCAGAATATAAGACACTAGGGACCTATTGCGCTCTGTGCCTGATGTCCATGTGTTTGGCATCCTTAGCAAGCAGAGCTGAACCTCTTTCCTTCACTGACTTTTGCAGTGAATGAAAGTCTGGAAAGATTTGTTGCAACGGGTCTGAACAGCGTCGCTTCGCCGTTTGGCTAAGCAATTCGCTTTTGCGTAGTTCTGTTCTTCGCACGTCTAATTCCACTGTTCCAAGGTCTTCGTTTCTGCTATTTGAAGTCCTGCAAGAATGACAGGGTTGCCTTTAGTAAATATTATGTACGAGGTAATTTTAAGAAATAAGTTAAGAGAGTCATCTCAAGCTATGACCAATGCGCAATGTCAGTTTCCTGCAGACACAGGTCTGTCGTGGTAAGGATAACGGTTGAACACAATGCGAGAGTGACATGATGCAGCAGCCGGAAACGCACTTCACAGTTGACGTACGCGGAACAGAACGATACCTGTGGCGAAACATTCGAAATTGCGCACAACGAATTTCGGGCGGTTCGTGGACCGAATGCAATGTCGCGTCCAGTCTTAGTAAAATCGTGCCAATAATCTGAGCAACCGAGCGAGGTGGCGCAGTGGTAAGGCACTGGACTCGCATTCGGGAGGACGACGGTTCAATCCCGCGTCCGGCCATCCTGATTTAGGTTTTCCGTGATTTCCCTAAATCACTGCAGGCAAATGCAGGGATGGTTCCTCTGAAAGGGCACGGCCGACTTCCTTCCCCATCCTTCCGTACACCGATGAGACCGATGACCACGCTGTCTGGTCTCCTTCCCCAAAACAACCAACCAACCGATCTGAGCAAGGGCGCTCAAATGTTGCTGATGCTTATTGGGAAAGCACGTCATCGATCGCAGACGACAGTGTCCAGGCAATAGAGGAAATGATTCACAGCAGTCGCAGGTATTTCCGCAGCAGGATCTTCAAACAGTGCTTTTCAAATGCCTTCATGACCAAGGAGCGGATATCTATCCAACTAGGAACTGAAGGACTGGTAGAAAGTTCCGACCGTTTGTTACAGAGAGGTGGTGACTATGCTGAATAATAAGTATCAATTATCTGAGTTACTCTGAAGCGCAGTGCCGCATTCAGTAAAAATTACTTGTCCTACCATAATAATTTGGTTCCTTGTACTAAACTCAAAAAACTGGGGAATTGGGACTATTAAAATTATTACAGCAGGCAGACGAAGAAGAGCCAAAAACACATTACTTTCTCCCGATCTCGCTAAATGATCATTAGGCGAAAAATAAATTAAAACTCATAAGCAGACTTTCCGATGGTTTTTCTCCCCACGCACGTTTTGTGAACGACACTAGAAAGGGGGAAACTGATAGTGGTACTGATACTACACATTGCCACACAACGCAAAGTGGTTTCCGGGATATACAGGGTGGTTCGGTTGCCGCCCCCCCCCCTACTTATGTATTTTATCCAACTAGCAACACCTTCAAATACCACGTGCAACATTTTCATATTCTCTCGGCCAATGTGCGCGAAGTATACTGAAGCGCCAAACAAACTGATTTAGGCATGCGTATTCAAATACAGAGATGTGTAAACAGGAAGAATACGGCGCGGTGTGTGGTGCAGTTGTTAGATCGGTTACTACTGCTACAATGGCAGATTATCAAGATTAAAGTGCGTTTGAACGTGATGTTATAGTCGCGGTACGGTAGACGGGACAAAGCATCTCCGAGGTAGCGATGAAGTGGGGATTTTCCTGTACGACCATTTCACGAGTGTACCGTGAATATCATGAATCCAGTAAAACATCAAATCTCCGACATCGCTGCGGCCGAAAGATATCCTGCAAGAATGAGACCAACGTCGATTGAAGAGAATTTTCCAAAGTGACGGAAGTGCAACCGTTTCTTAAATTGCTGCAGACTTGAATGCTGGGTCTTCAACAAGCGTCTGAGTAGAACCATTCAACGATACGTCATCGGTATGGGCCACTCGTGTACCCTACGCCTCGCCTGGTTCCCTCAACACCGACATTGGACTGTTGATGACTGGAAACGTGCTGGCTGGTGGGACGAGTCTTGTATCGAGTTGATAGACCTGTACGGGTTTGGAGGTAGGCTCATCAATGCATGGACTCTGAACGTCAGCAGGGGACTGTCCAAGCTGGTGGAGGCACTATAATGGTGTGGGACGTGTGCAGTTGGAGTGGTATGGAACCGTGATACGTCTAGGTACCACTCTGTCAGGTGACATGTACGTAAGCATCCAGTCTGGTCACCTGCATACATTAATGTACATTGTGCATCCCGACCGACGTGAGCAGTTCCAGCAGGATAATGCGACTCCCCACACGTCCATAATTGGTACAGAGTGGCCCCAGGAACGGTCTTCTGTGTTCAAACAATTCTGATGGCCACCAAACTCCCCAGACATGAACAGACGTGAACATAATTGATCGTATCTGCCATGTCTTGCAAAGTGCTGTTTAAAAAAAATTGCTCTGAGCACTATGGGACTTAAATTCTGAGGTCATCAGTCCCCTAGGACTTAGAACTACTTAAACCTAACTAACCTAAGGACATCACACGCATCCGTGCCCAAGGCAGGATTCGAATCTGCGACCGTAGCAGTCGCGCGGTTCCAGCCTGTAGGCTCTAGAACCGCTCGGCCACTCTGGAAGGCCAAAGTGCTGTTCAGAAGAGATCTCCACACCCTCGTGCTCTTACGGATTCATGGTGTCAGTTCCCTCTAGCACTACTTCAGACATACTAGACCCAATGCCATGTCGTGTTGGGGTATTTCCGCGTGCTCGAGGGGGCTCTACACGATATTAGGCAGATGCACCAGTTTCTTTGGCCCTTGAGTGTAGTAGTCCTTCAGGAAAAAGCTGCCGAGGACATTTTCGTTGGACATTCAATGTAGTTAAATTTTGTACTGAGATATATTTTCTGTAGAGGCCATAGTTATAGAATTATTCAAGAAAAACGTACAAAATTGATCTTCAGACTTGTTTGTCTTCAGTAAGTCGAAAACTGTGATCTCCAGCGAAAACATATCTCAGTACAAAATATAACTGCATTACGTTCCCTATAAAAGAAAAGGTCCTCTTCATTTGTCTGTAGGACTAATAGTGTGTGCGTAGCGACAAAGAGAATATAAAAATTTGGCAGGTGGTTTTTGAAAGCGTTGCGGATTGCGTAAAACCTATAGTCAGGGGCAGCTAGATAAACCTGTAGGTGTTGATGAAAAGGAGTAACAGTTCCCACGGTTACGAAAGAAAACGAGTTTCTCCATTGAAGACTGACGGCTAAGAGTGTTGACTCGTTTGAGAAACGAGTGCGTGTTTTTCTATTATTACTTGTCGCTTTCGAGACCTCATTACCGGCTGTTTCCGACCGCCAGCCCCCCGTGGATTGATCCCTCCTTTGGCGGCGTAATTGCGCGACTGCGGATATGGATAGTTAATTAAATCGCTGATCCAGAGATTATGTACATTGACTGATGCGTAGCTATCCCTGGCGATTGACCGAGTAATTGACGGGGCGGAGGTATGGGGGTGAGGGGGGGGGGGGGGGAGAGCGGAACGTGGGAGCACGCGGACACACCGCTACCGGCACCGCCGCCGATACCTCTGGCGTGTATAATCGGGAGCGCCGTGGCCCACTGTATCCGCGGGCTGCTGATACGCCGACGGAGCACGCGAAAGTCGTAAGGCGAGCTGCCCGCGCGGCCGAGATAAGGGCAGCGGCACCTGTGGCGGACCCCTGCTTATCCCGGCCAATTAGAGCGCGATCACGCGGCCGCCGACCAATCAGGCGCCGTCTGATCACAGGCTGCGGCGCCGCCGCCGATGACCGCCGACGCGGGCTGGTCTCAGTACCGTCTGCGAGACTCTACGTATCACGAACCATTCCGCCTGGAAAGGATATCGTTCGATTTTCAAGCATCCGAGAGTCTGAAGACTTCCAACAGTTGCAACTACACTACCAGACAGAGAAAAAGTGAGCGTCCAGAAAGGGACGGTGAAAGGAAATGAAACTTGACGGGATGCTAGGGTATGTGATGTTACTTCAGTGGTTACAAAATCGAGTCATATGTACGAGGAACTTGGCAGTATGAGCCCACTTATCACTGTGATGTTGCACCATCTCTGCACGGGATGCGTGCGCTGATTCGGTTGTGAAGAGTGTTGTAAAGCTGTTGTATCCTCGGCCGAGGTATCTTAGCCCGCTGGTCCTTGCTATATTAGATGTGGAAACTGGGATGGAGAAGACGCCTAGTCCCTTACGTGTTCTATCGGAAACAGATCTGGGAATCTTCCTGCTCATGCGAGTACTTCAATACTACGCGAACAGCTCATATAGACGCGTGACATTTTGGACGAACATTGTCTTGTTGAAAAATGGCACCACGATAATGTCGCATCAGAGATAACACGAGTTGGCACGATGTCTGTGAAGTGTCTATGTTACGTCGGAGTTCCCTCAATCACTTCCAGCCGTAAGCCGTGATCTGAAGTCATACCCCATGGGTCCCTACAGCTTGACCAAAGGAGTAGCACCGCTGTGCCTACTCAAAACATCGGAAGAGTGGGACCTCTCCCCCGTCACCACCACTCTAGCGGACGATGGTCATGTGGGGTATTGCACAACAGCAATTCATCGCTAAACGCGAGGCAATGCCATTCATCAGTAGCAACTTGTGTTCTTGTGTTACCGGCCATCTACGCGTGGGGCGGTGATTCTCTACTCCAGATGCTACTTTTTGACCAATGGTGCGAGATGGAATTCTGAAGGGCATTCCTTGCGTGTTCCCGGATGGCAGGTGCATACCGAAGAGTTTACAAAGTGCTTGGTACACAACATGGCGATGTTACCTTGTGGTGGTAGACAAAATCTTGACTTTGACGACAAATATGCCTACCGTCACATTCCCATGCAGTCCAACGCTAAGCCGCTATCACATCCGAATTCCCCATAAATCAGCAAACTGGACGATTCGACCAGCAGGCCAAAAGGAGAACCACAGAGAGACCCAGTTCAAACCCTGTCAAGTGCTGATAATGCTGTCTCACACGAGTACGCGACATCTTCGTGTCATTCACAATGATCACTCAACATATGACACTGTTTATGCTTCTTCTATACCCTCCCAAGCCTGTTATCAACACTTGACACGAACCACAGTAATGCTTTCTGGTGGCTGGTCTACCTGCCACATAGAACTGCAACACTAATCATTAGCATACCTTCCAATGGTGTGTACGTGTTGAAAGTTATATTGATATCCGACCATATCTTGTGGGTGCTTCACGTTTTTGTCAGGCAGTGCACAATTTCGTCAAGGAGGAGGGTGGTAGGGAAATATCCAAGAAACCTTATGCCATAGCAACCTTACTTTTGATGGAGTAAACTGCTTAGGTTTCCGACATTCCTACCGCTGTGTAAGACTAAAGTTTGTAGACTCACTCTGCGGAAAGAAGGAACGTCTCATCAACGATGCAACGATGAACTCGTTAAAGAAAGAGCACATCCGCGGATTGGAGAATGATAGGAGAGACACCCGCGTTCTTTTTTAAAGGAACCATCCCTGCGTTAACAGTTTCAGGAAATCAGGGAAAACCGGAATGTGGTTGGACAGATAGTGATCCGAACTGCCATTCTCTTGAATGTGAGACCAGTGTGTTAAGCACTGTATCGCCTCTCTCGGTAACGTACTCTGCTCTAATTGCGCTATTATGTAAGACAGATGCTGAGATAGGTAAAGGGGGCCAATAGGTTGCGTTCACGAATTTCGATTACTGTTGTCAGGGGGAAAGGAAAGTTGGGAAGATCTTCGACTTTCTGCTCAATAGGAGCAGTGTTTTTCTAAAAGTTATGTTTGGGGACTATTTGCGTTTTGGATGAAATACAGGTTATCCATAAAAGATTGTCCCAGTTTCAAATTTTGATAGTATAATTCCTCCGCTACCTAATGATTTCCCATTGTAGAGAGTCGGTTCAGGGTCACTATTAAAGAGTAACTCAAACAGTCTTAGATAGTCGCATGTGCGAATACTGCTTCGTGGTTCCTCAGTTGCAGCGCCACATACGCAAAGTGGCGACATCCGAGCACAAAATAATTTGTGTTCCGCAGTTTGCTAAGAGTGGATCTGTAATTTGAGTACAACGTGCATTTCGTTTACTCTTTAATTATGACACCCATTTGTCAAAACTGCTGCCTGTAGTATAGACCATTCGAAGCGACCGGATGGGTGTGAGAAGCGAAAAACACGATACCACCAAACGTGTCTGAAGAGGATGTCAGAGTACCGTACCTTCGTGATACTAACCAGTCTGTTCGGAAAGAAAATCTTGAACTTCAGTTGCCAAAGACGACAGTGTGAAATGTTTTAGGAAAACGTTACACTAGCTTCCATACCTGTTGAAGTTGGTACAAGCTTTAAAGCCAGATGATTATCTCGTGCTTATAACTTTCCAAGTGAAGTGTTGCAACGAGAAGATGAGTTTCTTGAGGATGTAATGTTCGGTGGTCAGGCAACTTTTCTACTAACTGGGAAACTAAATATTCATAATCTTCGTATCCTGGGGTCGGTGCATCCTGATGAACTTTTACTGTATCAGAGAGATTCCCCAAAATTGAACATTTTCTGCACTACGAACTGATATCAAGTGTACGAATCAATTTTTTCGCTGAAACTACAGTAACAGGGGTGGCTTATATGGATATGTTGCAAGAATGGCTCTTTCCCCAATTTGAAGGTGAACTTGAAAGCATTATTTAGCAACAAGGTGGAGCACCTCCCTATTGGCATTTCTTTGTAGGAGAGTGGTGGAGCGTCCAAGTGCCTCACCGTTCGACTGGTCGTAATGGTCAATACGACGGAGGTGTTTCCCGCTGGTCTCTACCGTCACCAGACTTCTCTCCATGCGATTATTTTGTTTGGGACTCTATAAAAGATCGTGTCTACGTTCCACCGCTACCTAATGATTTGCCAGAGATGAGTCACAAAACTGAAGGAGGGTATTGCTTCCATTACTCCGGGCTCTTTAAATCAAGTATGGGAAAGTTTGATTTTTAGTTGGGTTCGTGCCGTATAGCTAAAAGAGCAAATATTGCAAGAGAAAGCAGGTTAGTTTACCTTCAATGTATTATTCGTTCTAAGTAGTTTTATTTAAACTGTTATACTGCACCACTGATACAAGGACTTCCTTTAATGAGGCCATGTATAAGGACAAAGCGAGGTGAAGCAGTGATCACTGGGCTCACATTCTGGAGAACGACCTTCCTTATTCAATTTTCCGTCCTTTCGCCAAACCAGTCTAGACAGTTGCCGGGATAGGACCTCAGGGAAATAATAGCCGAGTTCGTTTCTCCAAAGGATCACATTCTCGATGTTACTTTAAATCGTAATCTTCCTCCCTTGAAGATAAGTTTTAATCACGATAAACACAAGTGAACTATCTTCGCTAACTTGTGACCTGGCGGATGTATACGAATCGACTGTTTGCAAGCAAGCTTATATTGCTTTGCATGATAAATTACTTTCAATAGATGTTCTAGTACATAATATTTAAACTAACCGACAAGTGCAAACTTGACGCCACTGGAATCCACAGCCAATGCGGATGCTGGAGCCACTGTTCCTAACATGTTACGTTTTTTCTTTGTCGTTACACTTTCATATGTTTTTATATTTTACATGTCATGTACAAAAGTCCAAATGCATCACAGACGGGTCCTATCTCCGCCGAATGATGAGTAATGTGTGGTTCTTCAAACTCAAAATACAATACTGGCCATTAAAGCTGCCACACTGTGAATATAATATGCAAAGAACATTAAATAGACAAGGAATGCACTACACGTTTGGATATGGTCGAGGATAAACTTTTCAGTGCAACCACACAAAGTAGGTAGGAATAACGCTGTCTACGTTCTGTATGCCAGGATGGATTCGCGTGTGAATGTTTTTTGTTAGAAGATGGTGTTATGCCTCGTGTAAGCAGGAAAAACATCTGCCAACTCGTGTCGGAAATCGACAGTGGCAGGATCGTGACATAGCGCAACCGTAATTACTCGCTCCGCGATGTTGCTTCTCGCGTTGGTAGGGATACTACAGTTGTAGTGTGATTATGGGACGATGGCTTCAAGACGGCTACACTCAGCGTCATGCAGAAAGTCAACCACTCACGCAACTAGCGCGCGAGAGGACAGACATACCGGCCGCTCCCCCACCGCAGGATCGTACAGCAACCACACGTGTTGTGAGTCAGGAAATGGCAAAGTACGCAGCAAACAAATATCCACACGAGCAGGCGACGACACCTTTGCACCACGGAGAGTCAGCAACACGACCTCTGTTGCGGTTTCCCTTGTCGTGGCAGCACTTTCGCCTATACACACACAGGAGAAACACCTTGAGACGAGACCCCTTTCTGAGTGCAGCATCACTATCAACTCGGCGGTGTTAGAAGGTTGAGAGCAAACTGAATGTTGCCAAATTGAATTCATCGTTGTCATAGGGGCTCAGCGTGTTGCGTGATGGTAAGGGGGTGTCATTGTGTAAACACGGTCACCTCTGGTTAGCGTAACCAATAATTGGGACGGAGTGTGTTATATTTCTGATGTGTCTGTAGCCTTCATTCGTGGTCGCCGTCACGTTATCTTTCAACAAGTGTTCGAGCACGTTACCCACATGCCACACCCACTGATACTATCTGGTCATGGTTGCTGAGAGGCTGACACATTACCACACGACAGCCACTATGATTGAAGAACTTTAGCGTAAAGTTGATTCAACGTCGAATGACGTATCCCTATCTGCCATCCAAGCTCACTTCCACTGGATGCCCAGTAGAGTTAGAGCCATAGGTGCTCCTAAACCATATGCAAATTAACAGTAATCACGTATTATTCCTGCTGTACTTGTACGCACAGTGAGTGATATTACTTTATTTGTTATCCTTCCTGGTGCTGTTACTTTAATGGCCAGCAGTGTAGGTGGTTTATTTATTTCTGGAATGATGAAAAATATTCAATTACACAATATGTATAGACAAATGTGCACTACCAGAAGCGCGTAAAATCTTCTGTCTTCCCTTCGATCACTTCATCCGATACGTGTTGTTTTGTCCACTCCAACAGGACGTCAGCAACGATATAGAGGATTTACTGTAATTGTGCACCAAACTCATAATTTTCAGGACTAGCCTATTTCCGATTGTGCATTAGATAACCACATCTGCCTTGTGTGAATTTTAAAATTTTTCCGACGAACTGAGTCTTCGACTGGGCACCTGCCAGTCAAAATCAGGTGAGCCTATGACTGACTTGCGCCCAGGTGAAATACAGTGGAGTGCAGCTGACGACGACCGGATCCATGACCAATATTTCTTCGAACGCATCTGCCTCGTCCTATTCGAATCCGCTTCATGATCATTCATCAACGTCTGATGATATCGAACCCTTGTACCCGAATGGGAAGGTCCTCAACTAGGTATTTGTTGACTTCTGATGATTGCTCCTAACGGATTTTCCACGAACGGTTGACACTGGGAGAGGATCCAAAAGGTTGTCTTCTCTGCGCCACTACGGGTTCCTCATTTTCAGGCGTTGCTGTTCTGCTTGTGCAATATCTCGATGAATGGGTAGCTGAGGATTCTCTGAATGTTCTGGAGAAGTCCTTATCTTCTAACAGCTGCACGTGGGTAAGCTTCTGATGGGAAGAGGAAGACATCTGATGTTAGTACTTAGAAAATAACTCGTTATTATTCGCACTACCTGCTTGTGCTTCACATCTATGTTATTACGGTAAGCACTTTTGATCGAGGCTGAACAGCAGTATTCAGTGACAGAGTATAATAGAGATAAGATTGCGGGTCTCGTAATATGGGCATTAGCTCCAAGGAACGCGCACAGCAAACGAAGAACACTTACAGAGTAGAGGGAGAATAACAGGCTTTAAACTGTTAACCGCTAATTACGAGACTCGTAACATCTAAAGTACGAGATTGGGACATATGTCGAGAATCGTGTAACAAATTACGAGCCTCTGTCGGTAAACACTGAAAATGACATTTTTACTACTGCAGCTTAGGTGGTATGCACCCGAAGATAACGCAGATCGCTTTGAAAACAGTCATGCATTAATTATTAATCTGGCCGCCGGAATTCATGTTTTTTCGTGGCGTCGCCACCTGCGGATTTTCTTTTCTTTCGGGATGTGGGTAGGAGGATTGTGCATACAGTAATGGCCCAAAGATGGGTTCGGCGGTTCCAGTAACGCGTGGCGTGACATGGTTGTAGTGCAGCCGAGCGACCACCTCGAAGCGTTTGTCACCACTGTGCTAGCGGCACGGCGTGCTCCTTGGTCGCTGAATGGGACCTCGCCAGCCCCGGGACAAACAAACGGGCGAGCAATTAGTGAGCGTGATTGTGTAGGCGGGTGCCATCTGAAAAGGAAACGTCCATTAGGGCCACGGCGTACGGCCCTGTCCGCCTGCTCGCCTGTATAATCTTAATCCGCAGGCAGAAACAATTTACGTGCGCGCAATATAACGAAGCCTCATTAGGCCGCACAATCAATGGCTCGCCTGCAAGGCTACCCCACCCCCCTCTCCACCTCACCCCCACTACCACTCCAGTTCCCCACCTACTCTCTGCCCCCCCCCCCCCCCCCACGCTTTCCTGTCGGGCTTGTTGCCTTGTCCGCTTTCCGTTCCCCTTTCATCTCGTGCTGCTACGTTAAAAATAATTGATGTCTCATATCTTAATTTTATTGCTTTGCGTTATTATATCGGTTATAAGGGAACAGGAGACGACGGCTGCCGAGAGGCTGAGAGGGGGGGGGGGGGGGAGAGGGGTGAAGAGGTGGGGAGGGTGCACAAGGGCACCGGAAGAGAAAAAGACGATCTCTCTCTCTCTCTCTCTCTCTCTCTCTCTCTCTCTCCGCACTTGACATGTTGTCGGAAATTGGTTAACTTTGAGAAAGAAATGTCGCTCGTTCTTAAACAGCATTGCTTTAGAGGGCGAGGGTGAATGGTGGAACGGCGACAGATATTGGACAAGAATACCTGCGGGGTTGTATAAGAGTTTTCCTCCAATACGAAGCGCGTTCTACAACCCGCGTCGTTCTTTCGCTAAATTGGACGTTTCACCGCTCCTTAGATTTAACACGCGGCCTCTCTTAAAATGACAAGAGGCCAAGTTGGACAAACTGAAGAACCATTGAGAACACTGATATTGCCACTTTCTGATACCAGCGGAAATGAGAGAGATACAGAGACGGAGGGAAACTAATTTTGGTTTTTTGCGCTGATAAGAAATGCTTGTACAGTACTCGTTCCAAATGGAACGACTGCCGATAATTGGACCCTTACCTAACTCAGTTGAGTAACCGTATTAATTTTTTATTTCATATTGTTTTATTTTATGTTTAATTTTAGACTTCTGTGTCCATCATACATGATCGTGAAACTTTTCGTGGTATATCTTCAAACTAATTTTAAACAAAAAGATAGAAGTATCAATAGTGCAGGTAACTGAAATCAAAGTAACGATGTCAATAAAAGTGTTGGTGATGATAAAAATGGTAATCAGCAAAAAAAAAAAAAAAATGGTTCAAATGGCTCTGAGCACCATGGGACTCAACTGCTGTGGTCATTAGTCCCCTAGAACTTAGAACTACTTAAACCTAACTAACCTAGGACCATCACACACATCCATGCCCGAGGCAGGATTCGAACCTGCGACCGTAGCAGTCGCACGGTTCCGAACTGCGCGCCTAGAACCGCGAGACCACCGCGGCCGGCGGTAATCAGCAGTCTGAGTGTTGCTTGTCGTGGTGTAATGATTAGAGATGCTAGCTGGCGTTAGTTCGATCTACTATTGATTTAAATTTAAGAGTTAGATGCCCCAGAAGATTGCAAACTTCCAACTATATGTATTAAAATTGGTATGTTATTCCAAATCATTTCATGTTGTATATAAACGCGTGTGTTTCCCGTTGAGGGAGATCCGTCTGTGTTTATGTGGTGTCCATACAACAAACGTACTAACTTGGACCTGTGACCTTTTGAGTGAAGGTCCACCACCCAGTTTTAATCTGCTAGAATGTTGCAAATCAGCCCACACTCCAGCGCAGTGTGAAAATTTACTCTCAGAATAAATGTAAGCTCAGTATTGTCTCTTTACTTGCCGTAGCTGTACCTGCTGTAACACGTGCGCGAAGTGTGAGGGGAAATAAAATCTCTGAGCACAAGCTGATTTGAAACCGTAAATTTAGATACGAGATGACACACAGTAATCACTCATCCAGCAGCAACGACGATTGTAATAAGATTGCAATACGGTATGTAATAATAAAGGGTGATCAAAAATTCTCCATCTGAGGGCGTTGCTGCGGCGTAACTGCAACTTAATGCGGGTATATTCGCACCGACATGCAGCCAAAGGATCATCGTGGCATTCGTGGATTTCCAATGTGCGTGCGGTAAATGTTGAAACGTGAACCATGGCGACGTTGTTATCAAACATGTCCTAACGAGAGCGACGTGCTGTTACTCTTTTCTTGGCTGCCGAACGACAAACACCGGTAGACATCCATGGCAGAATGGAGAACAGGTATGGGGCAGCATATCTGTCGAAAACTGCCGTTGTGAAATGGTACGCCAATGGGTGCGGCTCCTTCATGATAACGCACGTCCCATATCGCATACGTCGTAACGCAGAAGTTGCACCAACTTTTAAGTGGGTGATACTCAGCTACCCGCCCTATAGTTGTGATCTCTGCCCATGCGATTGTCACGCCTTAGATCCCTTAAAAATGGCCTTGAAGGGTCGACAATTCTTGTCAGATGAGGATATGCAACAGGCAGTTACGCACTTCTCCACGCAGCAGGACACGGTGTTCTAACAAACGGGGATCTTCAATCTGATGCGTCGTTGGGATGAATGTCTCAATGCTCACGGCAATTCTGGTTGATTGGCATACGGCCTTCGAACGGAAACTTTTTGAAATAAAAAAAGAAAATATATAAAAAAGTGTAACTGCATGAGTCGGACTAAATAGTGTGTTCATTAATGTTAACACTGATCATATCTTGCAAACTAACTCGTTCCCCATCATTTCGATAAAAGAATCTTTCAAATGATCAGTGGAACACGTAACTAACCAACCCGCCCCGTTATACTAATCAAGCCAGTGGGAACTACCGACTAAACATACAGATGGAACGGATTTTGAGGTGCAGTTTAACGTTAAACCTTGGACAAGGGGAACAATAAAATGTGCTCGTAACATGTATAACCTTTTTTGAATTTGCGCCCAAAATTTAGAGTTCCCGATAACTCCACGTTCTTGGAAGTTGCTTAGTTCGGCTATAATTAGGCCAAATTAAAGATATACTACAATTAGTTTCTAACAGGTAAGGGGGTTATGGACAGATAAGCATAAGTAGATACTATCTGGTAGCCAATTGATATTAAATTCTGCCGCGCAGTATGTTCACGACTGTTAAATGACGTATCACGCTTGCTTGAAAATGAGTGTGTAACATCCGATGCTATTTGTCATATTACTTTAAATTATCACTGTATATTGTAAAAGAAGTAATTACTTGAGGAAATACAGGCACCAGCCACGTAGCGCTATTTGTGCCTGGATGCTTTTCGGGTTTTCACCCATTTTAGTTGACGTAATACCTCCAACAATTTTCCGTTTTTGTCGACTTCATTTTGCACGTTGCACATACCTTTCATTCTGTAGCTTGCAGCTTCGTTTCTCGTATTTCTTTTTTCCGCGTTTGCATGCATAGTACACACGCTCTATGCTTATGTGATATACTAACAAAGAGTACATAAAACTGCATGAGAAATGGCTGGTTGCTGTATTTCTTGAAGTAATTTAATCCACAGCTATGGGGATCAATCAACATTGTCATGGAGGAATTACAGAAAAGAAATAACATTACACAATTTTCAGCCTACAGAGGAGTGTGCGCTGATTTGGAATTTGCTGGCAGATTAAAACTGTGTGGCGGATCGCTAGGTCTCTGGTTCGATTTAAGATCTAGCACACAGTTTTAACCCCACAGAAAGCGGAAATTGCTTCCGGAAACAATCCCCCAGGCTGTGGAAAAGCCGTTTCTCTGAAATATCCATTCTTCATGGATATCGAAAGATAGACAGGAGAACTTTTGAGAAGCTTTTTTATGTTTTTTACTATATTTTATTCTCTTTTAGCTTACACCTTACAGACGGATTAATCTTACTTAGTATGTGCAGGTATTCATGCACTGATAGACCATTTACTGCTAGAATAGTTGTGCGCGCGCGCTCACACACACACACACACACACACACACACACACACACACACACACACACACACACACACGATATAGACAGTAGCTACAGATAAACCAGTCAAGTACTGCGTTGTTATACAACACTTTTGTACATACCATTGTCTGCTGTATGTCGGTCTTAGATGTGGGGACCTGCCGCAACAGTGAATCTATAGACTGTCTTGAAAAGTCTATGATACTGTGTTACTGACAAAGTCGTCTCCCTGATTTGCAAGCTGTTACAAAACTTTACAAATTCTTGTAGAAGAGTTTTTAGTACTTCAATATAGTATTGCACACTCGAAGAAAAGGTAACCCGCTACCTCTTCTTACCCAGAAGAGTAGGAAAGTGTCTCTGCGTTATGCAGCCTGTGAAGGTGTTTACGGAAACATCCGTGCTAAAACTCGAATCTGGCTATCACAGCCACGATGTGCCTAGACACTGAATATGTATGAATTTTGTAGTTTTTCAAAATTCAAAAGGCACGAGAGAAGTACAGGAGAAAGTAGAGGTGTGAAGGCAAGCGTGATTTGTGGTTAGATAGCTCAGTGGGTAGAGCAACTGCCCGGGATAAAAAAAAAAAAACTAAGGTTTTGCGTTCTACACTCGGTCCGGCACGCTGTTACAATTCCCCACGATTTGTCAACATTATGTAAGAGAGAAAGATGTGATGGTCAGCATGAAACTAGTAAGAAAGTTAAGCAGCTAAGAGATTGAAAATCACTGGATAAATATTCATGATCATTTACAGTTTCATTATAGACATCTTCGCCTGTTTCGAAATTTAAGCAATTTAAAACTGATCACATCCTGTTCATTGAAGTTGTTCTATGCTTCTTACACCATTGGGCCTGTAGTCATGGGTGATCCGGCTTTGAACCATACGTTGTAGATAATCATGCTAGTGCTTTTTATAGTGTTGGATCTTTTCGACTATTCCTAGAACATGGAGTTCTTTTCATACTTGACCTTTCCTCTTACGATATTCTGATTTATATTCTCCCAAAAGCATCTGAAGTCTCATTTCCGCCATTTGAATTCTGCGTAATTGTTTGGTCAATAAAGTTCATACTTCGCATCATTAGTGCAGAAATTGTACGTCGTAGTATTATAGAAACTAGGTACTGTCTCTTTCTTGGTTATGTTCAAGAACGTTTCCTTAATCATACCCAACAAGTGTGAACATACCTTTGAAGTTTATTTTCAGGTTCATTATCGTAAGCATAAGAGACATCACAGTCCAAGCAGCTGACAATATGGACTTGTTCCAGTATATTAGTCTCGATTATGATTTTAGCTGTAAGGTACTTAACAAAACGCCGTAACCTGAGTCATCTTTTTGGACACGTTTAAATTATATTGTTTTATCATTATACGAAAGGGCTATAGAGAATGTTGCACGCTGTGATCCGTATCCACCAGCATTATTTGGTCATCTGCAATAAAAAGTGAGTTTACAAGATCTTCAATGTCGACAATTATTTTCTTCTTGTATCATTAAAGTGTATGTTACAGTATTTATATATTTTTTAAAGTTTCGTGGCATATATCTTGTGCCCACAGTTTCTTTGGCCTTTGTAGTTACTGAAAAAGTCTGGTCTTCTTACTTCAATGTAGGTACGACTACTAAGCCCTCCGGAACACGGGTATTCCTCCAGCACAGATTTATATAAAATTTAGAAGCCTCATGTTAAGAATTTCGTGAGCATACTTAGAAGGCTCCGGAAAAATTGTTACGTATCGATTATCACTGCACGTCCTTACTGGAAATTTATCGACCTGTCGGTGTGTCCACAAAAGAACTAGAAACTTGATAGCGCGTTGGAGACAGAGAATTATTTTCCAGCAAAGGTGTACTGGATACGTGCGGAACACGACGCGAGTGTCAGCACGACGCTCCGTGTGGCGGCCCGGTGTTTACAGGCCGGTGTTGTTCTGCGCTCCGGAGCTGACGGAGAGGCCCGCGCTCCGGCCGGGCTGGCCCGCCGGTGACGTCACCGGCCGCCATGTTGGCCGCGCGAGGGGTCACGTCCTTAATGAAGAGAGTGCGACCGGCGGCTAATGGCCGCGCCCGCCCGCCCGGCTGGCCTTGTTATTACTGCTTTCAGCATCGGCCGCTTGTGCGCACCACAAAGCGCTGCTCCCCCCCCCCCCCTCCCTCCCTCCCTCCTCCGACTCTGTCCACGCTCCACCCTTCGATACTTTACCCCCTCCCACCCCATTACGGGTTCCCAATCCACACTTCCACCCACCCACCTGCGTCCAGATTTGACTTTTTTCCGTGAGTGCCTGTAATGTATCCGCGCACAGCACATCCATCGTCAATAACGCTCTCTCTGAAGTAGGAAAGGAAGATTACAGTTAAGTGTCTCGTAGACGACAACATCAATGGAGACAGAGGAAAATCTCGAAACGAACGAGGACAGGGAAGAACATCGGTAGTGACCCCTCGCTTCAGGAGCCATCCACATATTTCGAGACTGCAGGGCAAAACCAGATCACCGATATGCGTTAACAACTTGATTGCGATGACACTCGTGATCGCTTATATTTGGTTAATAGGCATTTAATCGAATGTGAATAAAATACGTTTTTGTTCTTGTGTTAATCAATATTCACGAACAGCATTCAGTGTCACTTGCAATGAAACTTATACGCAAGAACATCACCTGCTGCGAGCACTTCAACATCAGTGTCCATTATCTAAGTCTACAGGCTTTCGTGGCCGTTGTCACGGAAGTTAAATTCTTCTGGGTTATTAGGCCGCGTCATGTTTCTTCTATAATGTTCGACGTTTCGACCCCTCTGCTGGGATCTTCCTCAGGATCTTTTGGTGTCCACTACTGCTATAACTAGGCCGCCTCATGTTTCTTCTAAAATGTTCGACGTTTCGACCCCTCTGCTGGAATCTTCCTCAGGATCTTTTGGTGTCCACTACTGCTAGAACACTGAAGAAACATGACGCGGCCTAATAACCCAGAAGATTTTAACATCAGTGTCAATTGTCATTTAACACCTTTTTTGGGCAACAGGAGGCAAGCTTGTTAATATTTACCATTTTGGGGGGATTTTGAATTGACACACATATAAAACCTTAAGGAGAATGTATTAGCATTATTAATGGAAGATGATGGTGTTTAAGAGTGTCGAATTACCCACTAAAGTCATGAGAGGGTTTAGATCGCAATTACAGTGGTTGCCGGATTGGGTGACCACGTCTTCGTCTCTGGATATCTTCCATGCGGTTTCTTAAGAGGGAGCGTGTATCAAGAAACGCAATAAAAAGTGCAAACATGCCTGAACATTTTACACATGCTCGCAGAGACGTTGAAGACGAAATACTGTTGCATTGTCAGAAATCGATTACAATAAGTATACCCCATACGGCTTCAGTATCTGTGGTGAAATTGAAAGTAGGGTTACGTTCTCTATTCTAGTGTCAAGTTTTCAATACAGTCAAGAACTTACCTATACTTTACGGGGTTTATATGATCCTTGTTTACGATGTATCATGCTAGTGTACAGAAAGTCGAGACGAACAATTTTATACAGAACACTTGTGGTCCATCAACTTGGAAAACTGCCTCAAATTGGTTTATGAAGCGCATTTACAAAACGTAAAATTCGCTTTTGTGTATCTTGCGCCATACAATGAAGTGAATTTTAAAAGCACAAAGTTATCAATTGAATCGTGTTTTGTTTGTCTGGCCTTCTTACTATGAAACTACGTGTTTGTATGGATTAAACTGATACGGAATTGTAAACTTAATTAGTCTTTGCATTATGTTTACAAATGGCCTTTTACGTTTGCTAGCCTCGCTGGATGGTTTGAATTCAGAATGTTAACGAAATAACCGGCTAAACTCGCGGCGTAAAAGCCAAGTCGAGGGAGACTAAAAAAGGTCGAGTACGGGAAACACTTGGTGGAGTCACAAATGGTTCAAATGGCTCTGAGCACTATGGGACTCAACTGCTGTGGTCATTAGTCCCCTAGTACTTAGAACTACTTAAACCTAACTAACCTAAGGACATCACACACATCCATGCCCGAGGCAGGATTCGAATCTGCGACCGTAGCAGTCGCACGGTTCCGGACTGCGCGCCTAAAACCGCGAGACCACCGCGGCCGGCGTCACAAATGTTTGTACAGTGGTAGGAGGGAGTGCCATGAACAACCCACTGAAAATCGTGACCGGTGTTGGCATGAATGTGATGGTGGGTGTTCGTTAGAAGGCTTCTTTCGTACATTTTTATCGAAAAAGTCGAGAACAGCAGTCTAGTGAAAACGCACCCCAGTACAAAAGTAACCTACATTACATTTTCTACAAAAAAGGTCATGTTCATTTTTTCTCTAGGACAAATACTTTGGTGAAGAGAGCGGGAAAATATTCAAAATATCGCGAGACGCGCATGCATGGTAACTTAGATAGGTGTTTGAGGCCAGTCTGAGTTTATTTCACGACTTCAAAGCTTGCAGGTGTCCTGTATCAAACTATTCGTCTTGACCTCTGCACCACTGTGATACACTGTAAACAGTTATGAGTCACACGCCCTGTATCCCACTGTTTCTCGTAGACGTATCTCTCTCTCTGTTTCATGGATTCTTAGCTGGAAAACGCTTTTGTTAGTCACAGCTTGTCCTATGCGTTGCTCTTCAAATTCAGTTCCAAAGTGCACTGCCATTTTTCAAGAATGGTGTGAGTTGCTGTCTTTGAATGACCGAATAATGATTGACGTTGAACATCTCCATATTTCAGGGAAATAATTCTGTGGGAAGCTTTATCTCAGAAGGTAGTCGAGCATTCACTAGTGCGTAAGCTATGGCCACATCCCGACGATTTGTATTTGAATATCACTTCTTTAACATAACACACAAAGGGCCATTTCCAATAAACATTGAGCCGAAACGAAATACTTTAGTCACAACGATGAGATTTTGAATTCTAATTGAATAACTTCATGTGATTTACAGCCAATCACTCACTCTTTCAGAGAGTTTCTTTTACTGCAAAACAGTGATCGATCATATTAGCTGCTCGGGTAACTTTTAACGTGGAGAAGACCGTGCGTCCCCCATCGTTCGTGAAAGAACACGGAGAACTGATTCTGTTCCCGGAAGAGGCGACGGCTGCAGTCTGATTTTGTGAGGCCCTTCTAATCTGGCAGTCAGAGCTCGAAACCTGGTCGTTCGTTAATCGTTCCCGAGCGCCAGCACTTCGTCAGTATTCCGGTCGAGCGGAGGAATTTAAAGACTAAATATGATTTTTTGAAATTACGAATGGGGCTATGATTGGGGGAGCACGTGCTCAGAATACCGCCCTTTCCGAGGGGAAGCCCCTTCCAATCGATTCGGGCGCGAATAAAGGAATGAGATTATCGAGTTAGCGAGCAAAATAAAATGTGGGTTTAGTTTAGGTGTACGCGATTTAGAGACCGTCTGACAGGAATAATAATTCTGTGCCCTTGCTGCAGCCTCGGTGTACTTCCTGAAACTGCAAAATTTACGCAGTAAGAACTGCTCCGAGTGGTCGAATTTCCTGCTGCCCCCGAAATGCGCTAAATGAAAGTGCAATTTTGTCGAGTAAAAGAAATGTCAGTAATTAAATGTTACCCACGTAATCTAGAGACAAACGCGCCTTCTGGTCCGCTGGGGTTGCGACGAAAAGCTGTTACCGGATTATGTGTAACCGAATTTGCAGTTTTAAAAATTATTTGCCAACTATGACATAGGCACAGTCCACGTAACTTAAAAAAGACAATAGTAAAATTATTAGTCGAAACACTGCTGAAATAGACATATTGGAAATTGTCTTCACTACTTGTTTTGCCGAGGATACGTTTTTGGTATTGGTTAAAAACAGTCTTGGTTGCAATTTTAGTTCTTTATTTTTCAACGACGCGTTTCGCCTTATTTATGCATCTTCAGGTTATCTTTTCTGGATGGACGCGAGAGGCAGCAAGATCAGCACCACGTTTTCCCGTCCACACAAACGAGTAACAGAGTAAGATGGGAGCTCAGGTAGTAAGCATAATGCGCCACAAAATACGTTTTTGCTATACACACACGTTTAATCAAATAAAAAGTTATGCTGATAATGTCTGGCAATGTTTGCCGACAAGATAAAGAATGCAACCTGTAACACTAGAGTGCGTACTCACGGAAGTTCTGCCTTGCCGTTTTTGGTACTACTTGGAAAGAGAGAAATATTAATGTATGATCGCCGATGCGTTGGTTCTCGATCGTGTTCACGAGACGTAGGGTTTGATTACGCGAAAGTGGTTTCATGACTGAGCTTTGACCCGGATTGCCTTCACGCAATCAGAATCTTCAATGAAAATACCTAAGGGATCTATTTGAATGATAAAAGGAATGGAAATGAATGTAAAACAATGAAATTTTGTAAAAAGT
Source organism: Schistocerca gregaria (assembly GCF_023897955.1). Taxonomy (NCBI): domain Eukaryota; kingdom Metazoa; phylum Arthropoda; class Insecta; order Orthoptera; family Acrididae; genus Schistocerca; species Schistocerca gregaria. The sequence continues at coordinate 177,579,184 of NC_064924.1, read as the reverse complement.
TATCAGATTGGAAATTGAACGCATTAATGTCCTCCCGAATGTAATCATGATACCGCGATGAAGAGCGAACCTGTAACAAAGCTTACAAATATTGAAAAATCATTGTGAGTTTAAAGAAAAGAATAAGCAGAGATTTTCTGTAGAGTGAAGCATCAATATATTGTCAAAGAATAGGGCTTTAAACTAATAGCCGGCCGGAGTGGCCAAGCGGTTCCAGGTGCTACATTCTGGAACCGCACGACCACAACGGTCGCAGGTTCGAATCTTGCCTCGGGCGTCGATGTGTGTGATGTCATTAGGTTAGTTAGGTTTAAGTAGTTCTAAGTTCTAGGGGACTTATGACCTCAATAGTTGAGTCCCATAGTGCTCAGAGCCATTTGAACCATTTTTTTTGCTAAACTAATAAACATTAACAAACATACAATGAGTACAAAACTTACATTTTTATGTTTCTCTCATACATGGAGCAGTCTAACAATCGCTGCTTTTGTCTGTCCGAGATTTCTTAAAAATTAAATGTTCTGGCGTGCGCGTACGTTATTTTTAGAGTCACACGGCTTATCAAAGCGTTTTTCTTGGTGATTACATAGTTTTTACACTATATAAAATATAAAGTATAACACGTCTTAACAAGTCGGCGACCAAACGTAAAAAGGTAATGAAGTCTCTAGAACATTTTTTAACAAATGATGGATTGTTCTTTCAAATGTTTCGCAGCTTATGGCTATCGAGCGCTGTGGCAATGATTTAAATATGTGCGCTTAGGTGGTCATAGTGTTTATCTGACAAATTTTAACGGTAGACGCTCGTCTTGGTGTAGGCGCACATTATTAAGTATTTTGTCTCTTTACTCATGCGCTGTGATGATGGAAACAGTAACTTCTCCAACAATCTGAGGTGCAATTAGCTGTCGGCCCCTACCAGGAACAATTTCCGAATCGCCAGTTAATTCGAACTCCCGAATCATGTTCTTCAACTTCGTTACTGAAAAAAGACCACTCCGCATTCCTTAAACGCGTCGGTACTCGCGAAGAGCAGTGGTACTAATGCTGTTGTTTTCATAAAACAGCTTTACGATTAAATCCCTGCTCATCTTGTCCAGACCCAAGTTGACTATCTGCAACTGTAACACACACTTGAAGTTCGTGTTTCAATCCTACGTCGCCGTACCAGTACCGGCGCCTAACAGCTAAACATGGCGCTAACACTGCTAATAAAGAAGATGCTACAGCACATAGTTGGAACATCATTCCTATAAAGCTTTACGTCTACACTGACTGCAGTAGCGAGAGCTTAATTGTAACCACCCTGTGCTAGCAAGATGTCTAGAATAACTGAAGATAGTTTTATGGGCAAGGATATATGACACACTTCATTTAAGTACCATTGCCTTATATTCATGCTACGCTATGGAAACTACTTTGATTCAGGTCACTGTTTCTATGGAATAGAACTGCAGCATAATTTAAAAAAAAGCTAATCTATTTACGCAGTGACTCATTACTATTCATACTCTCACATAGCAATTACAAAACATCATAGTCTTAATCGATCTATTTAAAAATTAGCAGCGATATTACAACACTGATGGTTCGTTTTCCATCTTCACAGCTCCGCGGAGCAATGCAGCACGAAGTATTTTTAACAGTGATTTTAATGATGTCTTTTACACAATTTATTAATTTTAAAATAACTGATCAGGACAGAAGAACTATTTGTCGAACTGAGTAATTCAGTTTATGTGAACACGGCTTGTTTTTTTTATGTTATCGGTTCAAATGTTATTCAGATTTTTCATAACTGGAAGGAATGGTCAACTATTACAACTGAAATCTATCCCCTGACCTGCAACAGCAAGTGGCCACCCACGCTGACTGTTACGCAATCACGGGCGTGCCGCTACCATATACTTCGTACGTTAGCGACTCCGTCCGGTTGGACCACTTCCTCAGACCAATAGTTACATACCTCTTCATACTGAAAGCACTTGGCTACTTCATGTACTAAATGACAGTCAATATTTTTTCCATTAAGGAAGACAGGAAGTATGAAAAATATTATAGACACGAGAAATATAATAAAGTAAGAACGCCGCACTAATTACAGTACTAGCAAAAAGTATTAAAATCTACGGCTGTTGTGCAACGACGGCAGCACATGCGTAAGTACAAAGGTGCCGCTTGTAACTTCACATAGCAAGCCCTGTTAGCAGCAGATGCAACCCTGGCCAAGAAAGAGAAGAAGTTGAGAAAAAAAATTTAAATAGTCTTATGATTTATGTTTTTTAATGTGAAGGAACGTAGGGACAAAACGCTCATTACACGGAATTTCAGGTTATGGGGAAATGTAATGAGCGGCAGCTGTTTGCGTAGATTTTTATCGGTGTAGTTTTTAAATACCTTTCCGTTATTTATTATTATATTAAGGCCGATAGCAGTGACTTTTAATAGGTAGTTCTTCCTGTAATGGCAGCAACACCTTAACGGAAAAATGAAATTGCGCATCGTATCTTGGCCAGTAATAATAAAGTTTAAATACCAGAAACTGGTCGAAATTAATCTGCATTTATTCTGTCTAATTATTATGTAAGCTCTATAGCTTTTCCCATAACAGAAATAGTTTAATTTTCTTACTCGTAATCTTTCAGAGCAGCCAAGAATCACTATTATCAATACACACGTCAGACCACTGTTTAACGTAAGACCTTAAATGCACTCGCTTTCCTGTTAAGCTTTTAGTAAAATCACTGTAAAGGTTAATATATTTTGCTACCTTCTTACTTACGCGTACTACCTTCACCAAAAATGAAAAGTATGTCTCAAATGTACGAATTTTGGCAGAAGCAGTCACCGATGTATTTTGTTTCTACGGTAACGCTCGTCAGTAACGTAAGTAATATCTCTGTCTTTACGCTACGAAGCTACGATCGTGAGCTTTCAACTTCTGAACCAAAATAAACCAACCTTCGTATTTTCTGTGTTTGTAAATAGATAACTCGCTCTTAAGTACTTTTAGACACCAACTACAGACCTAATTATTTTGTTATGATTTAATCAGCTTAAATGATCTTGTAGTGAAAATTCTGTAGCCCGTATGTACACTGGATTACTTATCTTGCGTTTGTCACTCAAGAATCTCTTGACCCTGACAGCTCTTTTTTGCTTTTTAATATTCTGAAGTTTAAAGTGTCGCTTGTTTCTACCATAATGAACGTTTTTTTTTCAAATACCAATTATTTAGTGACTTCCGCGAAATTAGAACACAGACGTCAAAGAGTGATCGAGTAAGAAAGAAAACAAAATCCTCATTCTAAGCGAAATGAATTAACAGAAAAAATCAAGAAAAAACCCTAGGTGCCACCACCGTCTTTAACTCAATTTAAAACACAAATTACAAAATTCTCAGCCCCTTCAGGTGTTAGCGATCCGCGACCCCACGAACAAAACTTCAGTCGCTCTTCAGTATTAACAGCAGCAATAATGGTTGCAGCGCAATTGCGCTACAGTATGGTTCAGCTACGATCTGGATCAACAATAAACGTTACAATCGCAACTCTGAGTGGGGTAAGCTTTCGCCAAATTAAAAAAAAAAGCACAGGTATGGGTATTCCGGTAACAATCTTCAAATCTCTACAAAAATCGAGAACTCCGTTCGGCAATAAAGTAATTCAGTATCCTCAAAATCCTACTCGCATAACACCTAGAGTACCAAGTCTATACAATACAATCAGAGCCTTTTACTCTGTGCCTCAGAGAACGCCTTCGTCAACTTTTACAATTAATCACAGTACCCACTTTATAGGCGTGCTACAAATACACCATAACCGGAGCCCCGACTCAATCGCTGAAGTCAAACACCACTACTTCGATTCATGATTCACAATCTTCAGAGAACTCGTAAGCGCGTTACAAGTACAATACTTCAATCCACACTCAGCTAATTGAAAAATGCGTCACAGCGATAATTCTTCAAAATAAATCGAGGAGTTCAATAAAATTAAATTATTTCCAGTTTCTGATATGCAGTCCTATATCTGTTGCTGCAATCTTTTACCGAAATACAGACACTTTCAGCCACACTTCTAAAATTTCCAAAACTTTCAGCTGCACAGTAAATCGATACAACCGTCAGATTAATTAATATCGATAGCTAACCGCATTATCTCAAGATAGCGAACAAACAGAAGTTAAATATTCCGTCCTTCCAACCATCTACGTACAAACTTAGTTCCTCTTAAGTGTGTCTCACTGCTCCTCGATAGTAGCTGCCCTTTCCTCGAGCACGAAGAGCATAACTCAAGCATTTAGTTGACAGAAGTACGCTGCCACAATTACTCCTTAACAATTATCAATGAGCAACATACAGCCGTTAGTCTTTATTCCAGCGGCCAGCCGGTGTACGGTGGCCTCTGACTTCAGCACCCTGTGGTTGTTTCTGGTCTGGCGGATGTGATCTTTGCCGCCATCTCCCGAACATGCTGTAAAGGCACACAACTATCTGCACAAGTACACAAGACATACATTACATACCGAAAGTTACAAATTCTATTTATCTTGTTCTGTTTCAATACAGTGAGTCGAACCCTAAACACGTGCGATATCATTCTGTCCCAGCACACGATCCGAGAAATTTCTACAAAGTACTTGGGTAATATCTCGATATGGTGCAGCATACCGTGTAGAAATTTGTAGTGAACGTTCGCAATAAGGAAAAGTAGCCCTTACTCTGCTTGGAAAAAAAAGAAAAGGAACAGATAAACTTCAACAAAATTCAGAATATATATATATCTGGAGAAATATGCAGTCTAATATTACAAAAAACTCAAGATATATAATAGTCATGGCAGCAGTTACGTAGTACGAACGCAATTTTTAATTATTTGTCTTATGTTTATTTCATGATAATAGCGATATGATCACAGAAGTATGTAACGAGGTGGTGCATTCTATACATAAAATTCAAAAGAAAAATACGAAGCCAGAGAAAAAAAGCCTACATAATACTGGCCATTCTGTTATAGACGACAGTGAATCATGGCCATGTATAAACCAGACAGACAGAGAATTTCATCAGTCACAGATGAAATACTTACTAGAAAATTAAGGCTGTCTCTTAAGAGCAAATGACATAAGGGCAAAATTAAAACCACCTTATTTAAACGTGGGACTTCAAGGAAGTTTGCAGCAGCGGAAACAATATATCGAAATACAGACTGACGAACAGTTGTTCAAGCAAATGATGAAATACATATCACGTTGGAAAAGAAACGTTAGTAGGCTCTGAAAAAGGGAGCAAGAATGAAGATCGAACAGGCTTTTAGCGTGGTTATTGAAAAGTAAGAAAAGATGAGTAAATCAGTTATCAACGCGAGAAATGTTTTCAGCGTAGGAATAATTTACTATGATTGGCGCTGCTTGGGACGTAGTATGTGCTTACTTGTTGTCCTGTAAAAAGCACTCAGCTGACTATGGGAGCGACTGAGAGGGTGGAGGGAGTACAGTTGAATCTGAATTACGATGAAACTTTTCTTTTCTCAATTCTACAGGCCGTGAAAAAGTTAAAAATTATGAATTTTTGGTTTCATACTGTTGCCCCTCGATGTTAAAGGTGAATCTTTAAGAACGTTCACCTGATAACTCAATAAAAATTCATTATGTTGCAGTCCAACGCACTGTTTAAAATTGTAGGACGCTTCATCGTGTTCTTGCCACTCAATCTTACCTTTATCATTACTATCTTGCAAACTTTTTACTGTGCGCAATTGTAGTGTAAAACCTATAAATCATTATTATCACTGTAGTCGGTTTTACCTAATCACGGTCGTGTAATGAAGTACAGTACACAAAATGATGTAGTCTCTCTTCACTGGAGTCCAAAGCAAGTGAAACAAGGAATTAAGCAATGGATTAGCTGCAGTATTGTATCTTTTTTTTTCCTCAGTGAGGCTTCATACTCCTCGTAAATCTTCGGAAAGGAGATTAGTATTCACAAGCATGGTTTTCCCATCTTATGTGATTACATTGTGAGTGAAATGATTTTCACATACGTTTGTAGAGGGATGACACAAGCGAAAATTCTTGTGAGAAACAAGGTTCTGCAGAGAATGGTATAAGTTTGCGTCTGCTCAGTCGTTGATCATTTGGCCCATTCTCTAGCTCATTCCTATTTTCTGTTTTTAGACAATCTTCGTAATGCTTGTCTCGCCGTTGACACTACAGACGCTATAAACTGATAAGCCCAGCAAATGTCGAAAACTATTCAGCTTCCATCTCGATAGGCGCGAGCCATAAGCCAGAGTTCCGGGGTGATTTTTCCTCACATGAATTTGGGCTTGTCTACTAAATTATTCAGGTTCTCATGGCATGTAGTATCTCATATAACTTTTCTCCTTCGTTGTCTCCTTTGAACTGAGGAGTCTATGCTGGACGTAAATTTAAAACTTGTTTCTGTAATCGCAAATCCCTCATGAGCTTACAACATCGCTTGAGAATGCCACGGTCAGTGTTTGTTTAAACAAATATGTTTTTATTTGCGAGACGGAGACATCGATCCAACATTCACCTAAGTGAGTATGGGGAACAGTGGGCGCTTCTGAACCGATGACTGTACCAGACTAACGTTCATACCGTGGCACTAAATGCTGTGACGTGTCACTGAAGTTACACTCTAACCGTTCTGCGATTCTTTGTCCTCGTTATTCAGGTAATATCGTGATCGAAACATTTACCACCAGCATTCACTTGATATGAAGGACTGATTTTCGAGTAAGTCTTCAAACTTTCCACGATAGTTGCGGCCTGCACCGACAAAGTGACAATACCGGTCTAAAACTGTTGGAGACTAAGAGAATTTGGGATAAGTAAAAAAAGAATATAATTATTTTAGTGTATCTTTCAGCCTGGGGTCACGCAACATTTACATCTATCCTCTGGAAGCCACCTTCTGGTGTGTGGTGTGTCGTGTATCAGTCACTTCTCTCCTTTCCAAGAAATGTATTCGTAGTTGCGAATATGGACAATAGCTGTATAGTGGAATGACAACAGCGAAAATCTGTGCTATCCGAGCAAACTTCGATATGCCGTCAACCACTCGTCTGCGACATATATTCGTACATCCATTACGTATATTCCCGTACAGGAGGAGATATTTTCTTGAAAGTCGCTTGCCCGATGTCGGCCTGCACGCACGTCCGAAGAAACATTGCGTCCTAATTCGGAATAACACAGGCACAGCAATATCGTAATTTTCCTTCCTGTTCCAGTAGCGAATGGTGCACGCAAAGAACGATTGTTGGTAACCCTCTAACCCTCCGTGTGAGCTCCAATCTATCTCTATTTTTCTTTTCCTTTGTGCTCTTTTCGCGAGATGTACGTCAGAGGAAGCAATATATTGGCTGGCTCTTCTAGGAACGTATGCTTTCGAAACTTTAGCAGAACACCGTACCGTAAAGCACTGTGCCTCTATTGTAGCGCTTGCAACTGGAGTTGGATCAGCGTCTACACGATGCCCTCACGCTTAGTAAATGAGCTGTGACCAAATGCGCTGCCCTTCTTTGGTATCGTCCCTATTTCATCTGCCTATCCTGTGTATAAGGGTGTCGTATTGACAAGCAGTACTTAAGTATCTGTCAAACGCTGGTTTTCTAAACTGCTTCCTTCGTGCTTAGACTACACTCTCTGAGGATTCTCCCAATGAATCTCTGTCAGGCATGTCAGGAAATGGCATCGTAAGCTGTTTCCGCTCCTTAGTAAGTCATTATCAAATAATATGTTTAAAAAGAAAGAAGGCTTGCTGTAAAGTTCTAGGAAGTTAAATTACAAGATCAAACGACATTCACTTGCTCAATACATTTACGCCACTAGTAACCCGTAAACGTACAGCTGAATAGGCCAGAAGAGGCACCTGGCGCTTAAAGTCAATTGTATAGCGTGAAAAATTTTTAACACTGTACTGAGGAGACTGAAATATTCTTTTCCTGGGAAAATAATTTCTTGTTGAACGATGCATACGAAAAAATTGTGTATTCGAACTAGTCGAGTTTTATTACAGTGCAGTAATTCCGTTCGCTTTTAAGATATACTCACGTAATTAATTTTACTTTTATAATTTCTTGTTCAACATCAGAAGGTCGACTTTTTTATCGACCGCGTCTAACGTTTTATTCTTTTCGTTGCTCGTATCCATCCAATGATACTGTAGGCGTTTCTAATAATGTAGAAAATTTTCTGATGTCTCTGCCATTGCGGATAAAACAATATACAGTATCTTCGACAGCGGAAGTTCCAAAAGACAAGGGGTATCACAGCAACAGTAGCATCTATTGCTCACTTTATTTGGTGTAGCGGAATAAAACCTGTGTGACTTTGCTACTGTCGTCTGATAAAGGAAATCTGTTCGTGTTAAACGAAATTTCTCTTGTGTTCAAAGGTAGAATTTTGTCGGGACGGCAGTATTGTTTCGTGTTAACACCCTTTTGGTTTTAAAAAACACGTTTTAGTATTACATGTTTTTCACGGAAACTATATAAAGCTGGTAACTCATACACCTAAAATATAATAATTAAAAGGTACAAAATATAAAGTTTACATACACCCTTCGCAAAGAGAAAATTACAAAAAGTATCAACTTCTGATGTAGATAATCCGGACGTACAGTAGAAGCATGTTAAATGGTGCTAGTTTACAGTCTGATATAGGACATTCCTAACGTTCGAAAACTGTCAGTACTGAGCAGACCAGTTTTCACCAAGACAATCCCGCCATATGTCGGCCTGCAGTCTCAGTGAAAGCTTTGAATTCTACCATATAGCTATCAAGCCGTTTGTGAACCATGTACTGTTTAGCTGCCTACCCCAGCATAACATGCCTGCAGCAACAATTTTAGTGATACTGCGCCGACCTGTCGCGGAGCAATGCGATTGCATTCTGCCGTCATATTTATAGCTCATAAGGAATTCAGCCGCCGCGTCGAAAATTTATTAACGGAACAGTAAACATATTGCAAGCAGTACGTACTTGCTCCAATATTAATACCACGTTTATTATAACAACCGACAAAATTAATTTTATCGTCGTTAAATCAAGATGGCGCGCCGGTGGAAAGGATAGGCGGGGGACCTGCCGTATGGGCGCGCGCGCTTGTCTTTGTGTGTGTGTGTGTGTGTGTGAGCGAGCGAGCGCGCGCTGCCGCTGCATTGTGTATCGCAACAATCTCGGCACACGACGAACCCGGCGCCGGTCGCCCTTTTGACTAGATATTACACGAGCTAAATTTATTACGTCATTTTGTTGTACCCGTATAGATCACTTATTATTTGGATTCCATCATCCATGGCTGGCGCGCGCTTGCTCCCGCTGCGGTGGCGTTGCCGGCAGCCGACCTATCTGTACTAATTAAATCGACTACCAATTAAATTATACCGCGTTACACTTTGATGCTTTCAATATATTTGATGGTGTGGGGATAATTTTTAATTTTAAAATTGGTTGGAATGATTGACGTGTATAATATTAAGTATTCGCCGTACGAGAGTCGAGCTGATCTCGTCTGCGGGGTTGTGTGGCTGATGGACGTGGATGTGAGGTGGGGGAGGGGGCGGAGAGGAGGGCGTTGAATGGGGGTGGAGGGGGTGGTGGTAGGTAGTGACACGGGGTGATGGCGACGGTATGGGGTACAGGGGGAGTGGGGGGGAGAGAGACGAGAGCTGGCTGCTAATTTGAACATGGAGCTGCATATGGATTACGGGAGCGCCCCGTTTAAAACCGGAACAGATGGCTCACCTCCATTATTATATTAATAAAAGCGGGATAGTCAATTTGACAAAAGAACGGCGACAACTCTGCGATATTGGCTACTTCGCTGGGTACGCTAACGCCGTTCGCTCTCGCGTAACAAAACGCGCTTCCACCGCTTTCCTGACATCTTGTGTTTTATTTCCATCCTCGATTACATAAATGAAAATTATAAAAAGTGACTGTTTTTTTGTCCATTGCTAAAGTATTACCTCATTTGTCGAATACATCATGCACTTAAAATGCTCTAGATAACGAGGAAAAGTGTTATTCACTAATTTAACATATCTTTTTATTCCTCACACACTCTTTGCAAGCTCATGTAAACTTCTTCTATTCTTGGCGTTTATAAATCAAATTGGCAAAGCTATTCACGGCTTCCCCCAAGTTCACGATTTTGTCGTTGTCTCGCCATACGAAATATTTCTTTTGGAAGCTTAACAGTGCTGTTACAAAATGCTTCCCTCTGCTTCCCTTCCATGACGTAGATCTACATTCTCCTTGCTATATAGATTAAAAATACGTTTACTTTTAGGCGTGCATTGCTTCGATTAAATGCTGCTTTTAAACACGTGTTTTCTTCCTTTTCCTATGACGTAAGCTGCATATTACAGTGTTTCTCAGATTATTATAAAGTTTGTATCTTGCCATTTTCGTATAAATCTATCTCCATCAAGACTATCTATCTATTGCATGGACAAAACGAAGCACATTTTTGCCTTGTTTCACAGAATTTTTTTTCGTTTCACCTTCATCCACAGTAATCATATTGTAGTGTGTGAAGAGCACCAGCTGTGTTTCGCATAGTTTTTATTGGAACCAATGTTTATTTTTATGGAGAAAGCTATTTTGCTAGGTCTCACAATATGATTTAGGATTCTGCTACGAATATGTATGAGTGATTTAGGACGGTACCTCTACATTCTTTTTAGATGGATGTGACAATTGCCCTTTTCCACTCAGGGAAAGAATTTATCTCAAGGGATCTGTTATGAATTACGGTCAAGCGTGGATCTATACTCTTGAGGTGGAAGCTCCAGATGACTCCAGCCTGTATCGAGACGTGTGTTCAACACACGCCTTGAGTCTCCCTAAGCTAAGTTAGGACGCCCCGCACGTTTGATTGGCTTCCTATTCACTGATGTCCTCAGTATCTTTCCTCGCATATCAAATATGTATCATCATTCCATAGCTGCAATATGACGTCTGATGCTTCCAGCATCCTGGTTGTACCTGTACACAGCGCTAAACATCCCTCCATATTGTTTTGCATTTCGACCTTTCGACACTGGAACGAAGTACCCCGTAATCCAAAACTTGCTGCTTGTACAGGAAGTTTAATCTTTATCCGATTCTTTTTACCTGAAAAAAAAACACTCTCCAGTAGCTGAAATACGCATTTATTTATTGAGTGGCAAATATTTTAAGGTCAAAGCCCCATTTTCCAGCACTCCCCCTTAAAAAATAAATAATAGGTCTCTTTAAACGAAAAAGTAATAAGTTTCGATAAAACAATTAAATTGTAATATCATTCAACTGCCAAAAATGAAAATAACCTAGAAAAAGCCTATAAACTAAGTCATTAGGTCCATAACAATTCATATATGCTACCAGAATCAGGATCAAGAATCATCTTATATTTGTCCATTATGATCTACGATGCATCCCTCTCTGTCCCACTGTCCAACAACGGACCAATATTTCTGTCACACCGATGGCACTGTTCCAGATTAGCTCAACTCCACACAGTTCACTTTCTTTGTATCTTAATCTACTAACTCTGCTAATTTGATCCTGTTATTTCTCGTTCTTCCCCAGGTCTGTCAACAACTTCTCCACATTTTATTTCTTCTGTACTGCTGACATGGCTTGTGTTAGCATATCATTATTGCCATGTGACTCGAACGTTGTGTTTATAAATAAATTATGTAACACAATGCTAATAAAACTGATATTTCAGGAATACCTGTGTTCACAACAACAACAGTGTAATGGTGGAATTTAATGCGTTAACTCCGCATGTTGGGTGCCAGCTCTGCGCTGATGTGATTTAGTTAGAAACATACATGGTGAATCAGTTCAATTAAAGTGGATTACGCTGTGACACAGTTGCACTTATGTACAGCATACGCAAATTAGTAACAAATAAAGGAATTAGTTGTGCCAGCTGCAGGAATGTAGATAGAGTACGACGCAATCATATTTTTACACAGAAATCTATGTTTGCATTGCCACTAATTTGCAGAATTTCAGCTGTCGTGTACAAAACATTGCTACAAAAGAAAATATTTCTATCAATATGATTACCTTAAGAAGACAATAACAAGTCCAAATGTTAATTAAAAGGTCTCATGATTGCTTTCCGTGATTTGCTATTGTTACCCCTAGACAAATGGAACATTGACACATGGACTATGATGGGACTGCATAATTGCATGTCATTTCCTAGCGCGTGGGTGCTGCATTATGTCCACGATGTGCGCTGGCGAAAGGCAGCCTCTAGGATTGGTAGGTTGGAGGCAGTGGGTGACCAGTGTGCTTAGAATGTGACCCAGGGCCGGACAAGGACAGGCTTCCACTGGCTATGGATCTAACTGATAATCATATTGCTCAGAACCAAAATACTGAGCGACCTCTGAGCTATAGCAAAGTGTCTCTCATGAAGGCTTGGATCAAAGTCTCTACAGCAGGAAGATTCTTCCTTAACATTTCCCAGAGTTTTCTGCGGATGTGTATGAAACGGACTAGTAAGTTAAGGTTCTTCTCGTGAATCTAATTACTTAGGAACAGCTTTTGTAACTGTTCTGTTAGACCCTCAATTCCATACCCTAAAACGCATTCACATACATTCGCCTTCTCTGAAGGCAAGCCTTCGTTATTGTTTTAGTTTCTCTAGACCTTCACCTCTGTGTCTGGTGGGCGATTACAGCACAATTATCTTATCTTGCGGAAGTGTTCATTTGATTCTAAACTGCAAGACAGCATATGAACATCATGTAAGCGCGTTGGCACACACCCAGCAGCAAGAAAAACATTCGGTTAACGCATTTGCACATCGAAGGAGGCAAAAGCATTCCACCTGGCAGACGGTGGAACTCAGCAATGGTCATCCGCCAACAGCCTCTCGAAGCAATGACACTGGATCCGTATCTTCGCGGACGGCGATTCAAATGCCTGTGCGGCCGCCCAGATTTGCGGTTTCCGTACTTTCACCAAAGTCGCTTAAGTGTAATAGCAGGACGGTTACATCGAAAGGGCATAGGCGATTCTCTTCTCTATTGCTCCGCAGTACGAACTTGTCTTCCATCTCTAATAACTTCTGTGTCGACGGAAAGTAAAACTCTGATCTGTGAGTACATTTTGCGTATCTATCTATGAAAATGTTTTGTCTTCAATTCCAGTGAATGAGCGTGGAAAAATTGTCTATCAACTCCAGTCCATAATGAACATGTCTGACCGTCAGCAAAAGAGGAACCAATAACAACCGTTGTCCAGTCTGTACCGTATAAACAGGAAATTATAAAGTCAAAATGGTTCAAATGGTTCTGAGCACTATGGCTGTCAGTTTGGTTGCTGATACTCTAAGCGCCGTGATGTCTGGTGAAGAAGGCCACAGCACACAGTACACTCGTGAAATCGCTATCGCAGAGACGTTGTGACCCATCGCTCGAGCGCCTACCGCAACACCACGTCCAAACTCACTTAAATCTTGACAAGTCTCCATTGGAGCAAGAGTGACGGATCCAACAACTGCGCCAGACACTTGTTGCCTTACATAGGCGATGCCGACCGTAGCGCCATATCCTGCCTGTTTCAGTATCTCCATATTTGAATACGCATGCATATACCAGTTTCTTTGGCGCTTCAGAGTATTTGCCCTTGGCTCCACAAGAGTTCCGAAGAATGGCGAGCCAAGAGACCATCGGATCCACTTCGAGGAGGGGAATCCAGTTTACAGCACTTTCCTCCATCTACATCTACATGATTACTCTGCAATTGACATTTAAGTGCTTCGCAGAGGGTTCATCGAACTCTTTACCATTGCACTCCCGAGCAGCGCGCGGGAAAAACGAACACCTAAACCTTTCTGTTCGAGCTATGATTTCTCTTATTTTATTTTGATGATCATTCCTACCTATGTAGGTTGGGCTCAACAAAATATTTTCGCATTCGGAAGAGAAAGTTGGTGACTGAAATTTCGTAAATAGATCTCGCCGCGACGAAAAAGTCTTTGCTTTAATGGCTTCCATCCCAAGTCGCGTATCATATCTGCCACACTCTCGCCTATTACGTGCTAATACAAAACTAGCTGCCCTTTTTTGCACCCTTTCGATGTCCTCTGTCAATCCCACCTGGTAAGGATCCCACACCGCGCAGCAGTATTCTAACAGAGGACGAACGAGTGTAGTGTAAGCTGTCTCTTTAGTGGACTTGTTGCACCTTCTAAGTGTCCTGCGAATGAAACGCAACCTTTGGCTCGCCTTCCCCACAATATTATCTATGTGGTCTTTCCAACTGAAGTTGTTCGTAATTTTAACACCCTGGTACTTAGTTGAATTGACAGCCTTGAGAATTGTACTATCTAACGAGTAATAGAATTCCAAAGGATATCGATTGGCGACTTGGTGCTGGGTTGTATTTACGTGTAGAGTGTATTGCAGGTAGCAGCGGCGGTGTGCTGACGGCGGCGCTGTTTGTGTGGTTGCAGGCTGTTCGGCAGCAGCGGGGCGTGCTCGGCGTGCGGCCAGACGATCCCCGCGTCGGAGTTCGTGATGCGCGCCGGGCCGCAGCACCACGTGTTCCACCTCAAGTGCTTCGCGTGCTCAAAGTGCGGCGGGCAGCTGGTGCCCGGGGACCGCTACTGCCTGCTGGCCGGCAGCCTGGTGTGCGAGCAGGACTGGCACAAGCTGCTCAAGGGCTCGGCGGTGGCGTCGGCGGCGGCGGCGGCGGCTGCAGCGGCGGCGGCGGCGGCAGGTGCGGGAGCGGCAGGCGCGCCAGCGCGCAAGGGCAAGGTCGGCAGGCCGAGGCGCAGCCGGGACTGAGCAGGTCGGTACCGCACGGCTCCAGGCGGCGCCGCCGGCCGCCAGGCAAGCCCGCCACTGCTGCCGCCAACGCCCTTCCGGCACACCGCTCGCCATTCCTTCACTCCGAGAAACCGACTGGACCGGGTCGCGGGAACGAGCGTGCCCTACTCGGCGATAGGAAAAAACTCGCTTCGTTTTAGAACGGCTGTCGGTGCTATTTCTGGCCTTCTAGGGATCAGTAACGGAGCGAGCAACAGTTCTGTGTTGCGGGTTGCATACATTAGAAGTCAAGGCGCCACTATTACGCCAGGGCTATTAGCGAGGGCCATACTTTTTGAGGCGCTGATGGCGAAATTGAAGCCACAGTCAAAATTTTAAGAAAAATGTTTAATTTTCAGCATTTAGGTACACGATCCTGCTACTTCTCTACATAGCTGCCGTTCCGACTTAAAATGGGACCTTACAGTCTCGGAAATTAAATTCAGGATAGTAATTTACCTCAAAGGTGCCCGTCCATAGAAGTTGTGAAGCGCACTAGACAGAATATAAGGGCTCTTAAGTTTTATGTGCAGCTTATATAGTAGTCAATTTATATACTAAGGTAGCACAGCAAAATGGCTGCACCTGTAGCAGAATCGCTCTCCGTCATTCCTTCACTCTGAGAAACTGACTGAAACGTGTCGCGGGAAAGGCCGTGCTCTACTCGACGATAAGAAAAACTCGTTTCGCTTTAGAACGCCTGTCGGTCGTACTTCTAGCAAATTCAAAGCAATAAACGCAATAAACGATCGCGTATTTTAATTCGCCCTGACATGCATAACAAATCTTAATTGATTTCATCTGAAAGTCCTTGATACTTCCCTGATGTCATCGTTAATATACATGTTTAATTCACAATCTTCTAAAATGTTCGATGATATTACACAGTAGAGAACGCTCCAGCCCCGCGAAAATCAAGAGTGAACTGGAACTTTAGTTCAAGCTTCTTTTTGTCATTATAAATAAAACAAAATTGTTTATGATTTGACTGAGAACACTTTCGGTCATTAAGTTAATATAAAAGTTGTCATAATGTTGAAATCAAAATAGAAAGTTACAGAATGTAGGATCGAACCTGCCAGGCCCACGTTACAAGTGAGTCCGCTACAAACGCTGCCATTTCGTTGGCTGCCATAACGTATCAGTATATGAGGTACTCGTTAAACTTCAGAGCCCTCTTTCTGGGTATCTTCTGGCTAGTGCGCAATACAGATTTTGAGGGTGGACACCTTTGAGGTATACTACTAACCTATGAAGGCTCATCCCGAGTTGAATTTCCGAGACTCTTAAGGTCTTCTTGTTAGACATCCGTCGTAGCATTGTGCAAAGTTTCAGTCTCGTGATATAATGCAGCCGCCTGTGCTTTCCGACAAATATATACACTTGCCTGCAGCTCCTCGTCTGTGCCAAAATGCTGTCCTCATAGCTAGCGGTTCATGTGAGCGAAAACATGAAAAGAGGAAGCGAAGTCCGTGATGTTAAGTAGATGATCAAACAGTTACCGTCGAAAACACTACAGGAGCTTCTTCGTTGCACCTGCACTATGCGGCCGAGAATAGCCATAACGGCAGTTACGTTATGTGGGATGCCTGACATCAGGCGAAAGCTCTCAGCAAGAATTCATACTCTGCGGGAAACTATTTTCTACGTATCTTTACGTACTCACTGTGCACTCATAATTGATAAGTGCATCGTAACGCTATAGACTAGCGTACTCGAGACACGGTGCAATGCATCTGCCCCAACCTTCCCGGATTCTCACTGTGGTTTTCAGTTCGCTACCGATCGGATGTTGAAAAAAAAATGCCTTTGTGTCCTGACTATGTAGCGCTATCGGAACATTCAAGTCAGAGACTCATTTCCTCTTACTGAAGCGTGCAAACGTGCAAGGCTACTTGTGACATACAAGGGAACCACGCCTCCTTATCAAGTATTTCGTCCAAATTTGTGGTAAATGCTGTGCAGGAATGAAAATAAGAGGAGAAGGAGTGCAAGAGGGCCACGCGTTTCGAAGAGAATAGCATTTTAACGTGATTCGTACGAGACATGAGTCATTTATGTTAAAATAGTTTCCAGGCAGCTGCTGTCGCGTCGGTAAGATCACACAACGGTATCCGAGGGTCGTGTGGTTGATCTCCTACACGGAAACATTTTTTATTTTCCTTATTTTCAGTTTTTAAGTAACTTACACGGCAAATAAACTGAAATCACACTTGATATATAGTACTCATTAATATTTTTGTGAAAGGCTTGAAAAGGAATAGCAAATGGAAATCAGCGACTACAAATAAATTTCGTACAAAAGATTGTACTCACGCTGTCCACGAAACCTGTGCAGATAACATTTGAAAGAAAAGACGGTAGTTAAGTTATAAGGGTCTTTTCATTCCCTTAGCTTCATTTTCACCTCGGAGACGACTGCGTCAAAATACGTTACATTGCTAATCACCGACTATCCTCCCCAATACTTGGCGAAAAGGTGCGCTATGCGTGGTTTGGTGCACAAACTGTGCGGCGAGAGATACTATTTTACTGAATTTTTTGGGAAGTTAAAACGTCCGATCTGTTCCACTAGGTAAGAAACTTCCAATATCCAAAATCGTATAAATTCATGTTTACTTTACAGACTGTTTCAACAGATATAACTGTCGTCTTCTAGTCTTCGCACAGTTTTTGTTACTAAACGTGTTGATTGTCAGTTAGAGCCTCATGCCATGTCCTAAGGTCCACATATTTTGCAGGTATATCGTCTTTCAAATAAAGTTAGTGCACACTCGCAATGTGTAGTACGTAAAATTAACAGCAATTAGTGCAGCAAAAGGAAAAAAAACGGGCTTTCATCAACAGTGGGTAGTGTAAGTCCCTCTGCATTCCGCCAACGTTGATAAAAGAAAACTCCCTTATCGATTATATTAGTAATCTCAGTCATCGTCCATCTTCGGTCGAAAAGTTCTGTTTTTTTTTTTTTTTTTTTTTTTAATGAAATGCGTTGACTGTACCAGTGACGCTTCAAAGCACCTCTACAGCATCAATAGTTCATTCGTCGACGTAATTTCGTTTGGTATAACGCTTCTTCTAGAGCAAATTCGACACAGTCTGCGATGAATTGTGATAAGTAGGTCACATAAAAAAACGCATGGAGACAAATATTACGCATCGTGGAAAGATTCCAAGCTATCGCAGCCAAGTTGAGCCGCTGAGTTGCGGAATTCAGGTAGTTACTAATAATAGTGGTTTCTTGCTGGTGTGTATCAGCATCAGCATTCTCTGATTACTAAATGCTGTTTTCAGTGTTTTGTTGTGAACGTAAGTGCTATAGTACCATTTATTTTCTTACTTTGTGTCCGTAAAGAATCGTATCTTTATGCCTCAACTCGGTATTCAAAATTTGTTCAGGACTTCCAACGCATCGACTAACATGCTAAATATCCGAAAGATAACGTATATCCAATCAGAGATTTATTAGTAAAATGTAATGTACCTGTTACAGCAAACGCAGTTTTCTGTCAATCGTGTAGAGTCGTATGTTGCGAAGACCCAGTTTGATAAATTCTTTCCTGGTGGAATCGTTTTACGAAAAACACAACAGGGATTCTGGCCACAGAGCATTTAGCTGTTCAGAACTTGATGTATAACTTAAAGTAAAGCAGCCCGCTTCTTTTCAGTGTATGGCATTGAAACCCCTTTTCAGTGTATGGCATTGAAGCAATTTGCTCTGCCGTTCAGGGGGCTGGAAATTATACTTTCGAACATTAATATCAATGCGAATTTTGCAGTGATTTTCACATGGACGGCGAGTTGTTAAGTTGCTTTAGTCTAAATTCCGTCTGTACTTCGATACATGCTTTGAATGCTGAAATGAAGAAAAGTCCTATATGGTTCCGAGGAGTTGAAACGGTTTGTATCAATGCAAGACATTGTGTGTAATTGTCATATAGTAATTACTCGCAGCCTTTTCACCCGCAGTGGTTATTTCGTTGCGAACGTACTGGTAATGTTCTCTGAATGAGAAAATATTAATTTTCTTTTGTTTGAACTTTGTCGACCCCCGGTAATATTTCATAACGTACTAGAGCCTATTTTCGTTCGGAATCTTGAATACACAACCGCGAGGAAACATTTTGTTCTCTTGTAGTAAATATTTGGCGGTCGCACAGTGTGTTACAACTATTGCAGCCATTTGTTTGGGCTGTATGCAGAGGGATGTAATTTCCCTGGGCTACCCCGCCCTCCCACTAATTTATCGAGCTCGGTAATTACAGTAGTATATCTCGCGAACCATTACTAATAAATGCGCATGCCAATGGAGTGGCAATTTATACCGCCGGATAGATATGTTTACCACACTGTTAAATTAACGACTTTTTACCGCTAGTGCGCGCACGTGCGGTCCGCGTGCCGGCGGCCACCGTTGTCGCACGTGAGGTGTTTCTGTGACGTCACAGAGGGGCGCTGTTGGCGTGTTACACACAAACGCGAGTCCATAACTGTCATTTGTACCATTGCTGATCGGCACTCCTCGTATATGCGTGTTGGAAGCTGGCAGGCTCAGTTATAGATTTTTACAGAAACAATTGTGATGTCGGATGTGCCCCAAGATGTGTGCCAACAGAAATTTTACTCTAATTGCTACGTAAATACTCGTTAAATATACAGAGGGGTGTTATTTAAGCGTAATGAAGCTACTGAAAATTTAATACGCCCAAGTGAAGTGGACGAGTACTCTCCTCAACAAGTTCAAGCGGAACTTACCAGTTCAATAGGAGAAGAAATGCAATATAGTGGTAAATTTATAGAGATTGACCCTGTGAAGTAGAGCGAAGTGCAGTGAACAGTGCCGAGCAAGATTGTGAAGTATGGAAGAACCTTCCGTGGTCCAGTAGCAGTGTAATATCATTCGTCAGTATACAGGGTGGGATGCGTAAGACGAAATAAACGAGATGCAAGTTTTAGTTGATTCAGTCTGTGTAATTAAAAAGTATTACAGACATAACGCACACTTGTGGCACGGTTAAATCTATTTCCTCTTTTATATCTTAGTTTTCGGCAGTGGCTATTTATTTGTTTCTGTACTAGCTCTTAGTAGTAGCAGGCTGCTTCTTTGAGAATGGTTTATGATGTTTCTCGATCAACTTTACGAGTAGACGATGGGGCTACTGGTAGCAAGTATGGGAAGCTCGCACAGTATCGGATGAAAGTATATGTTTTCAACTTGTAGCGCTAATCACAGCATCTGTCTCGCCACTGCATATACTGGAGGAACAGGACTACTCAAGCATTTCTAAATCAAAACAACATTACGTTTTGGCGTGGCAAAAAGTTACTTGGCTTTTGGGACTTTTTTCATGATGGAACTTACTTTGGAGTGTTGTGCCTTGTTTACAAAAAAATAACATTTTTATTCTGCCTGTGGATACTAATGATGTTATTCTCTCTATTCCGGGTTGTGGCAATGTCGACCAAAATAATGGAAATGTTAAACAACCAGAGTGCAACGTTCGGGTCATATCGAACAAGAAATGTTGAGTGGTACCGGACATAAAAGATACCGTATAAAGTTAAACTCTTACAGTGTTTTTACGTACCAAAAAAACATAGCGATGAAGTTATGACTTAAATGGCACGGAAATAACGCGGATGAGGTCATACGATAGTCAGACGTCTTGAAAACACTTTCAGGGAAGCGAGTGGGAAATGTTTAGTTCCAGGCAGTACGTTAGATGACAGACTTAAAGCTTTACGGGAAAACCAGGAAATGTCCTTGAAATCTGTTTCAGGAAATACCAGTTTTATTCCAAGAATGTTCAGTGAGGAGCAGGAAACAATACTGTTCGGTCAGAGAAGACGTACAAGAATACTGGATTCACTCCGCATCTCTGAATGTTGGGTCCGTGAGAACTATGTTCATGTAACGCTGAAGCAGTAATCCCAAACTCCCAACTAGGATTCTTTAAAGAATCTATAAAACATCGTCAACTTTGAAAATGAATTAATGTATTAGATATTTAACTTTAAGCAGGCAAAATATTTGTGACTAAAGACGCAAAACCCTAATTATATTGGTTTTATTACTTTCTAGTTACACATGGACTAAATGAAAAACTCAAAACAAAATCAATACGAGAGAAAAAGTTTAGAAAAGGTATTAAATTGCGTTTTAAGCTTGTTGGAAGTGCAAAGAGCTCTAACAATCAAACGAGTGTAGTCTGTGTAACTTGAATAAATTTTTTTTTTTTTAATAAAGGTTAGTTTTTCATGGATCTCAGTGTTTAGGAGCCGTATCTCCTGAACTGTGTGTCGTACAATAAAATAATTACTATCGTTGGCATGTATGGATACTGTCTGCAAAATGAGTTCTGAATAGAAATTGAAGTAAAGAAATAATAATTTGATACGTCATACTTGTTGCTGAAAGTTTACTGCTGGACGAATATAATCGGTATAGCCGGCCGGAGAGGCCGTGCGGATCTAGGCGCTACAGTCTGGAGCCGAGCGACCGCTACGGTCGCAGGTTCGAATCCTGCCTCGGGCATGGATGTGTGTGATGTCCTTAGGTTAGTTAGGTTTAATTAGTTCCAAGTTCTAGGCGACTGATGACCTCAGAAGTTTAGTCGCATAGTGCTGAGAGCCATTTAATCGGTATAATCTGCACCCCATGAGTTACACTGCTTCGAGAGGTATATACAGTTTCTAACTCTAATACAATTGAAAGAAAACAGCCCTCGGTCACTATTTTTAACGAATTAACCGGGTTTCAACACTGCTAGGAGTGTCTTCCTCAGAATTTAAATTGAAGAATGGTCTAGAAACATCGTGAAAGACCGGCACTACTTATATGTCATTTACAAAATAATAAATATGCCAAAAGGCCATTAGTCACAAAGATATTTAAGATGATAAATTGTGATGGCAACTCACTAAGGGATGCTCGTTACTTACGCGGTTACAGGTTGCAAACTGACCGTTTGATGATTCTGTACTTAAGGGATGCTCGTTACTTACGCGGTTACAGGTTGCAAACTGACCGTTTGATGATTCTGCACTTATATACGTTTTTAGTCATAATTCTGTGACCATGTTATACACCATTCTTCGATTTAAATTCTGAGGAAGACACTGCTAGCAGTGTTGAAACCCGGTTAATTCGTTAAAAATAGTAACCGAAGGGTCTTTTCTTTCAATTGTAACTATCCACGGTCTCTGAACGTGCAGCCATGTACAAAATTTTGCTAACTTTAATACTTGAATTTCTCTGTTAATCCCTCAAAGTAAGATTATACCTCTTAATTAGCTGGATTATAAAAGCATTTTAAATTTTTAAATTCAGTCACTATTCGTAAGAAATACCCAAAATCAATTTTTTGTGGCCCCTCTAAGCCATAAAGTAGATAATGTGTAACAGCTATGAGTGACTGTTTAGCAATGTGGATAGTCTTCATTGTAAGTGAGATAAATGTTTTACTAAAGATGAACCCGAAGTGGTAACGTATTACTAAGATGTGCAACTATTATTTACTTTACTGTTTATAACCATTTACGACCCAGTTACAACTGTTTGCAACAATAATTACTCCTTTACACATTACAAATTCACTGTTGATACAAATGTCCAAAATGTATCAAAATACAATGTGTTAGAAATACAGAGTGGTCCATTGATAGTTACCAGGCCAAATATCTCACGAAATAAGCATCAAACGAAAAAACTACAAAGAACGAAACTCGTCTAGCTTGAAGGGGCGGTATGGTTGGCCCACTAGATGGCGCTGCCATAGGTCAAACGGATATCAACTTTTTTTAGCTAAGAAACCCCCATTTTTATTACATATTCGTATAGTACGTAAAGAAATATGAATGTATTAGTTGGACCACTTTTTTCGCTTTGTGATAGATGGCACTGTAATAGTCACAAACGTAGACGTACGTGGTATCACGTAACATTCCGCCAGTGCGGATGGTATTTGTTTCGTGATAAATTGCCAGCGTTCAAATGGACCGTTTACCAATTGCGGAAAAGGACGATATCGTGTTGGTGTATGGCTATTGTGATCAAAATGCCCAACGGGCGTGTGCTATGTATGTTGCTCGGTATCCTGGACGACATCATCCAAGTGTCCAGACCGTTCACCGGATAGTTACTTTATTTAAGGAAACAGGAAGTGTTCAGCCACATGTGAAACGTCAACCACGACCTGCAACAAATCATAATGCCCAAGTAGGTGTTTAAGCTGATGTCGCGGCTAATCCGCACATCAGTAGCAAACGAATTGCTCGAGAATCGGGAATCTCAAAAACGTCGGTATTGAGAATGCTACATCAACATCGATTGCACCCGTACCATATTTCTATGCACCAGGAATTGCATGGCGACGACTTTGAAAGTCGTGTGCAGTTCTGGCACTAGGCACAAGAGAAATTACGGGACGATGACAGAATTTTTGCACGCGTTCTATTTAGCGACGAAGCGTCATTCACCAACAGCGGTAACGTAAACCGTCATAATATGCACTATTGGGCGACGGAAAATCCACGATGGCTGCGACAAGAGAAACATCAGCGACCTTGGCGGGTTCATGTATGGTGCAGCATTATGGGAGGAAGGATAACTGGCCCCCATTTTATCGATGGGAATCTAAATGGTGCAATGTATGCTGATTTCCTACGTAATGTTCTACCGATGTTACTAGAAGATGTTTCACTGTGTGGCAGAATGGCGATGTACTTCCAACATGATGGACGTCCGGCACATAGCTCGCGTGTGGTTGAAGCGGTATTGAATAGCATATTTCATGACAGATGGACTGGTCGTCGAAGCACCATAGCATGGCCCGAACGTTCACCGGATCTGACGTCCTCGGATTTCTTTCTGTGGGAAAAGTTGAAGGATATTTGCTATCGTGATCCACCGAAAACGCCTGACAACATGCGTCAGCGCATTGTTAATGCACGTGCGAACATTACGGAAGGCGAACTGCTCACTGTTGAGAGGAATGTCGTTACACGTGTTGCCAAATGCAGTGAAGTTGATGGACATCATTTTGAGCATTTATTGCATTAATGTGGTATTTACAGGTAATCACGCTGTAACAGCACGCGTTCTCAGAAATGATAAGTTCACAAAAGTATATGTATCACATTGGAACAACCGAAATAAAATGTTCAGATGTACCTACGTTCTGTTTTTAATTTAAGAAACCTAACTGTTACCATCTGTTCGTGTAAAATTGTGAGCCATATGTTTGTGACTATTACAGCGTCATCTATCAAAAAGCGAAAATACTTGTCCAACTGACTGCTACGGTCGCAGGTTCGAATCCTGACTCGGGCATGAATGTGTGTGATGTCCTTAGGTTAGTTAGGTTTAAGTAGTTCTAAGTTCTAGGGGGCTGATGACCACAGCAGTTGAGTCCCATAGTGCTCAGAGCCATTTGAACCAACTTGTCCAACTAAAACATTCATATTTCTTTTCGTACTACACAAATATGTAATAAAAATTGGGTCTCCGGTTAAAAAAAAAACCGCAGTTGACATCCGTTTGACCTATGGCAGCGCCATCTAGCGGGCCAACCATAGCGCCAACCGGTCTCCCCCTTCAAGCTAGACGAGTTTCGTTCTTTGTAGTTTTTTCATTTGACGCTCATTTCGTGAGATATTTGGCCCGGTCCCTATCAATGGACCACTCTGTATAAATCAACGAACGTGTGCTCTTATGAGTTTGAACTTTGTATTAAGTAGCGGGTCATAATGTAGTTTAGCTTGAAGAGCGTTCCCGTATCGCCTTCAGAAAATATTGCAATTCCGAAAAAGCTTATGTTTCCGATACTATCCATTTTCCTGCTGTGTACTGGCCAGGCCACAAGAGCTGAGCGGAGCCGACAGAGAGAGAGAGAGAGAGAGAGAGAGAGAGAGAGAGAGGTGGGGTCGCAGTGGAGTGGAAGGGAGCGGCCAGTGTTGTGATAATTCGGTAACGCGATATGAGCGGCCCCAGCATAATGCCGGCCACCTGTCAATAGCAGCGCGGAGCGTAGAGAAGCAGCAGCGAGGCTAGTGCAGCCACGGCCGGGCCGTCTGGACAGGAGCGGCCAGCGTCCGAGGCCGCCCCCGCCGCCCGGGGAAAGAGACGCTGCTGCGGTATACAACAACACAGTTAGGAAAACTCGAGTTGGTTAATTATCTCCCCGCATGTAACATCAAAGCGGTTTTAGCAGGAGCCGGTGGCTGCCGCCGCCGCTACAACACTAACTCGGCGTGTTAGGTTTACAATGGCCGCGTCGGCGGCGGCGGCGCCCAGCCCCGGCGCCGGCGGGCGTACACTCAGGTGCAGGCGCCGTGCCCCTACCCTCTCTGCAGGGCTCCTCTCTCTGTGTGTGCGTCTAGCCGGCTCCGCATTTCCTCCCACTGTCCGCGGCGCGCGCTTTGAACACTTGCCGCGCCGCTGCCGGGCTGAGCGCGCCACCGGCCGGCCGCCCCCTCCTGTTTTATTAGCGTTTCTCGCTCCGGCTGTTCCTTAAATGAGATACATTTCGCGGTCCAGTCGGATTACTGTCACGTGACCAACACCTTTCTTTTCGCAGTCGGGTTGTTACACTTGCGAAATACATGTAATCCGGAGACAAGACACGAGTCTGATTCCATTACCGCCACTCGTCGTAGAATTAGACCTGAAATGAAGACGAACTGAAATATTAGAAGAAACGAATCGAATGTGAATTCGTGCCACGACTTCGCAGATACACTACTGGCCATTAAAGTTGCTACACCAAGAAGAAATGCAGATGATAAACGGGTATTCATTGGACAAATATATTATACTAGAACTTACATGAGATCACATTTTCACCCAATTTGCGTGCATAGATCCTGAGAAATCAGTACCAGATCAACCACCTCTAGCCGTAATAACGGTCTTGTTACGCCTGGGCATCGATTCAAACGGAGCCCTGATGGCGTGTACAGCTACAGCTGGCCATGCAGCTTCAACACGATACCACAGTTCATCAAGAGCAGTGACTGGCGCATTGCGACGAGCCAGTTGTTCGGCCACCATTGACCAGGCGTTTCCAATTGCTGAGAGATCTGGAGAATGTGGTGGCCAGGGCAGCAGTCGAACATTTTCTGTAACCAGAAAGGCCCCAACAGGACCTGCCACATGCGGTCGTGGATTATCCTGCTGAAATGTAGGGTTTCGCAGGGATCGAATGAAAGGTAGAGCCACGGGTCGTAACACACATGAAATGTAACGTCCACTGTTCAAAGTGCCGTCAATGCGAAGAAGAGGTGACCGAGACGTGTAACCAAAGGCACCCCACACCGTCACGCCGGGTGATAACGCCAGTATGGCGATCACGAATACACGCTTCCAATGTGCGTTCTCCGCGATGTCGTCAAACACGGATGCGACCATCATGATGCTGTAAACAGAACCTGGATTCAGCCGAAAAAATGACATTTTGCCATTCGTGCACCTAGGTTCGTTGTTGAGTACACCATCGCAGGCGCTCCTGTCTGGAACCACGCGACTACTACGGTCGCAGGTTCGAATCCTGCCTCGTGCATGGATGTATGTGCTTAGGTTAGTTAGGTTTAAGTAGTTCTAAGTCTCGGGGACTGATGACCTCAAATGTTAAGTCCCATAGTGCTTAGAGCCATTTGAACAATTTTTGACGGGACAGAACCACTGGCAAGACATGACACACCACGATAGGAAAAAATGGGTGTTTTAGGGAAACTTTCCTCCGAAATCCAACTATTTCGAGTCACAAAGTATACAACTAGAAACTTTAACACGCAAAATACACGGCAATGATATTCCAGTATATGGGAAAGGCTTATTACAAAGTGTGGCACTTATACCTTGTAAAACTAAAACAGACAATGATCCAGGGTTGTCATATCAAGCGATAACTACTTTCCTACCCCAAAGACAAATATTGGTTAACATTAACGGACGGACGTCGGAAATGAAAAGGCTATCAGCAAGAATCAGCAGGGCTGAGTTCTGTCACAGGAATTTCTCCAACGAATAGGGCCAGTGAGAAGGAAAGGTAGGTGCTTGAAGGGAGGTAGTATTAGTGATTCCGAACAAAAACCGTCGTATGGACATATTCACTATTCCGTATGGTTTCCTAGATATAGCAAATAAATAGCAGTATACGTCAAATGTGTTCTATTATTCCAACGCTGCCATCGTTCACAGCGTATCGCAGTATTGTAGAGGAAAGTGAGACGAACAATTTGATACAGCATACTAACAGTAGTCTATCAAGTCGGAAAACTACCTCAAATTGGTCTACAAGACGACCTAAGATACAGAACATGCGCGTCGCTAGACATTTTCAATATTCTGCCGCTTTCTCAGCGCAAACTAGTAGCCGTAGAGAGAATTGGACCTTTTTTTAAGGTTTTCGAGTTATTCGAGAGAAACTTACAAAAATGGTATTAAATATGTTCTACCTCGGAAACAGTTGGGAATAGTGCGTTATGTCCAAATAAAGCTATTGTTCCGAATCACTGAAATCCTACTCCCCTCAAAGCATGTACCTTTCCTTCTGATTCACCATGTGCACGTGAGGGATATACCGACCAAGAACAATGCTATCCTCACGCAGTTCGACAATGATACTGCGGTTTTCACAAGTAAACGATGTCATACGGTGTATATTAGGAGACTGCAAAACTGTCAGAATAGTGAAGATGGTGCGAAACGACGAAGTTCAACTCATCCCACAGGAAAGTACTGTTATCTACAGCAAAAAGGCGGCCTGCAGTCGTAACACATCTCCAGCTAACAGAATGAGGGGGGACAGCCACATACCTTGGCGTAACTGTTTAATAAATATTCTTCCAGGGCAGGGGTGTTATGATCTCTGTAACACTGGCCCTCTCCCCCTCCCCCCTCCCCCCTCCTCCACACACGCAGACACACTTATTGCATGCACACTTGATTGTGAATACGTGTGAACAGACGGTGCCACTATGGTAGGGTGGGGGAGGGGACAGGGTGTGGTGAGTAGGAGTTGCCTGGATGTAAATGAAGAAGTACAAGATTTATCCAGAAAGAAGCTCTCCCACACCGCCACTAAATGGCACGTGAGAAACCGAAAAATAGGAACAGTACATATGCGTGAGATACTTTGATTTGCACAGCCGTAGGAGATAGCTGGCAATTTCCGATTTGACGCGCAGCATTAGCACTGTGTCAGCTGAAAACAGCGGTTGTAGAGTTTTCTTCCGACAAATATGTCGTCCGATCTGCGGCAACATTGCCTTAAAGCTGGTAGTTGCATTGGTAATCATGAAACATCCAGCGGTGGAAGACGCAACCCGACCATACAGACGGGAGAGCTGGACTGGTAGGACGGGCAAAGCAAGCGTCTGGGAGGAATAGCGTTGCATGTTTGGGAGGGGGGGGGGGGGGGGGAAGAAGGGGGGAGGGTAGACAGTAGGCACCTGCCGTGTCCC
Source organism: Schistocerca gregaria (assembly GCF_023897955.1). Lineage (NCBI taxonomy): Eukaryota > Metazoa > Arthropoda > Insecta > Orthoptera > Acrididae > Schistocerca > Schistocerca gregaria. The sequence goes on along the minus strand of NC_064924.1, from coordinate 177,550,869 downwards.
GCGTCCACAAAGGGCAGGCAGAGGCAGCGCCAACACGCCGGCGGCGGCGTGCAGAGCCGGGGCCCTCTGAGAGCCAGTAGCTGCTCTGCCAGCAGGCGCAGGCGCCGGCGGGCGCCCTGTCCACCGCTGCACACGCTGGCTGCCTCCTACACAAGGCAGGGTTGCAGAACATCGCCTCTACCCTTGGCAAGGCCCCACTACCGCCCAGAGCTGATATCCTGCGCAATTTCTGCGCCTACCTGACAAAATTTTAGTCAGTCCTATTAAAAGAGCGCAGTGGTCACTTCAGAGCGCTGTAGTTGCTGCAGGGCTGGTACCGGGCGGTCGTCTATACACAGTGATTCAGATGACCCTACCTATGGGTTTCATACAAAGCTCGACACCTCAAATACAACGAACGAGATTTTTGTATTTTCCTCTTTTTGTTGTGGTCTTCAGTCCTGAGACTAGTTTGATGCAGCTCTCCATGCTACTCTATCCTGTGCAAGTTTCTTCATCTCCCAGTACCTACTGCAGCCTACATCCTTCTGAATCTGCTTAGTGTATTCATGTCTTGGTCTCCCTCTACGATTTTTACCCTCCACGCTGCCCTCCAATACAAAATTGGTGATCCCTTGATGCCTCAGAACGTGTCCTACCAACCGATCCCTTCTTCTAGTCAAGTTGTACCACAAACTCCTCTTCTGCCCAATCCTATTCAATACCTCCTCGTTAGTCATGTGATCTACCCATCTAATCTTCAGCATTCTTCTGTAGCACCACATTTCGGAAGCTTCTGTTCTCTTCTTGTCCAAACTGTTTATCGTCCATGTTTCACTTCCATACATAGCTACGTTCCATACGAATACTTTCAGAAACGACTTGCTGACACTTAAATCTATACTCGATGTTAAAAAATTTCTCTTCTTCAGAAACGCTTTCCCTTCCTTTCCTTTCCTTGCCATTGTCAGTCTACATTTTATATCTTCTCTACTTCGACCATCATCAGTTATTTTGCTCCCCAAATAGCAAAACTCCTTTACTACTTTAAGTGTCTCATTTCCTAGTCTAATTCCCTCAGCATCACCCTACTTAATTCGACTACATTCCATAATCCTCGATTTGCTTTTGTTGATGTTCATCTTATATCCTCCTTTCAAGACACTTTCCATTCCGTTCAACTGCTTTTCCAAGTCCTTTGCTGTCTCTGATAGTATTACAATGTCATCGGCGAACCTGAAAGTTTTTATTTCTTTTCAATGGATTTTAATACCTACTCCCAATTTTTCTTTTGTTTTTTTCACTGCGTGCTCAATATACAGATTGAATAACATCGGGGAGAGGCTGCAACCCTGCCTCACTCCCTTCCCAACCACTGCTTCCCTTTCGTGCCCCTTCGACTCTTATAATTCCCATCTGGTTTCTGTACAAATTGTAAATACCTTTCACTCCCTGTATTGTACCACTCTTAACTATGAGCAAAGTATTAGTCGTACAGAAAAAAAATGAATAGCACCCTTATGTGGGAAATTTAAATGGTTCAAATTGCTCTGAGCACTATGGGACTGAGGTCATCAGTCTCCTAGAACTTAGAACTTCGTAAACCTAAGTAACCTAAGGACATAACACACATCCAGTCCCGAGGCAGGATTAGAACATGCGACCATAGCGGTCGCGCGGTTCCAGATTGAGGCGCCTAGAACCGTTCGGCCACAACGGCCGGCGGGAAATGCAACGTAAATAAATTTTGTACTTAGATACGTTTTAGCTAAGGGCCATATTTTTCGAATTATTAAAAAAAATTACAAAAGTGACCTTCAGACGCGTTTTTCTTGAATAACTCGGAAACCGTGGTCTGAAGCGAAAACGTATCCCAATGCAAAATTATTAAATTTCAAACAAAAACGTTATTGCTTATTTTCTTTAGGTGTAATAGTTTGCGTGTAGCGATTGATAGAATACGAAAATCTTGTGCACGATTTTTGGAGGTGTTGCGGATTGCATAAAACTCACAGATAGGGGCAGCTGAATCATCCTGTATGTGACAGTGGTACGCAATCAACGCAATAAGATTGGTCGACGTGGAAACGGGACAGTATGGCAGAAAGCAGCTGTTGTAGTTTAACATCCAATTGCCATACCTTGAGTGAGATTGCCGGATTTGTCGGTGTGCTGTACTGTCTAATTTATCTACAAGGAACGGTGTACCGCTCGCAGCCATGTAACACGATGTAAGAGCAGAGATCTTAAAAGGTGCTCACTGACAGGATACTTAAGATCAGTGTGATGCCTTCTCATTTACAGTTTCAAATCTAACAGATAAGGCTGCTGTTGGTGAGTGCGGGCCCATTCCAACCACTAGCCGAGTGGACTCTGCCAAGGGAATTCCATGAAATTAACATTTTTGACTCGGGGACCTTGAAAAACGCTGTCGCTGACAGTATCATATAAAGCTGCACTTCTACAACGGGCCAGTCAGCTTAGAAAGTACCCACTAGATGACTGGAGTCGTCTAGTGTGGTTCGACAGGTCACGATTCATCTCTTTTCAAATAACGCAATGTGTTGAGTACACGAAGAGCCGAATGAGGTGTTTAAGATATGGGTTGTGGAGACTATAAATCAGGCTGGGGACAGTTATGTGAGGTTTCAGGAAGGGAGGTGTGTGTGTGTGGGGGGGGGGGGGGGCTTCGGACAGAGACTTGTGTCCACTTATTGATGTTACCATGAACATTAAGTAGAAATGAGACTTTTAAGCTGCAGTATGTAGGTCAAGCTGGAGTAATTCTGTGAAATTGTTATTTTTGTTGTGACGGCGGGGGTGTTTCATAGTTTCATACAATGGCTTGGTCCCACTCATTCAGATTATGGTGAATGTCAACGAGAATCTTTATTTCAGCGTTTTCGGTGACAACTGTTGCCCCCATCTCATTCATCTTTATGATGAGTATTCTTTCTACAATCCCGTCTTCCACAGACGTCAACAGCTGTATTCAAATGGCTGTATGCATACGCTTCTGGTCTGACAAGCACCTAACGCACCCTATCTCCCCTCGGCTGCCCCGCAAAATCACCCAACCTTAACGCCATAGAAATGTTTGGGAATCCTTGGAACAATGGATGGAACATAGCAGTCAAAATCGCTGCAATCTGTTGCTCTATGAGATGCAATCATTAATGAGCTGTTACAGCCGGATGTGGCATACCTGAAGAAACTTGTGGACTGTCTCCCTTGCCAAATTGAGGCCATCTTCAAGGATACAAGGGGAATAACATTTTAACTTGCCTGCTCGGAGTGACTGTTTTCCTTCTTCGGTGTACTCCTAAAGCACACAGTATGTGGATGTGCCGTGGTTGAATTTGGTGGATCAGTGTGTGTCAAAACCTGTTCGATGACGACGGAATCTCTTTATTACTTTCCAACACTTCATATTAATAGCACAGGGCCACATTGGTGGGCTGTGGAATGGGGCTTAGAGATCCGAAAAACCTAACCCCGGCTTGGCGACGTCTGTAGCTGGGGAACATTTGGTTGGTCGGTGGCTAGGAGGCTCTCAGTTCGACCCCCAGCCTATGAATGGTGCGACTGGACCCCCTGGAAGGCGATCCGGTCACGATGACCAGTGAGACCAGTGACAGACGGTGACTCAATGACTTGCCGATTCGATGACTGCCTGACCGATTAAACAGTATTTCTATGCACCAAATCGGTTTCGTTGCTTCTGCAAATGATGTGGGTTACCAACTCAAGTACAAGGAGAGCGTGCCAATAGGGACAAGAAAGCAGGCATGAAGGGAGCCAAAACAGAAATAACAATCATCCATTTATTGCACCATTACACACGCACATCATGATATATGAGACATTATAATTGTCATATTCAAATCTATGAGACACAATATGCATCAAGTAGGGGACACACAATGGAGTTTAAGAAATTACAATGTCACATCAACTCCGCTATGACAAACAGTGTGCACAATGAAGGCCGCACAATTTTACCAATGTAAGAAATTAAAATAATACTAGCATAAAGTTAACTAAAATGCCTTGAAGGAAATGTTTGTGAGAAGAACACGACGGGGCCGCTAGGGAGGAGGCAACACAATACTTAACTCAGGTGCACCAAAACAAACAACGGACACCAGGCCGCGCCAACAACGGACACGTAAGGCACGCAACTACTCTCTCCGTTGCGGGTCCTCGGGTTCCACCCAAGTAATAGCTACCTGAAACATTTTAATACTTGGAACAGTACACCAGTGATCATCAAATTAAAAAAAAAACAATAACATGACATGAAAATACAATAATTTAAGAAAATCACATCATATGAGTATGAGCTTAAGGTCTTTCGGTAATTAACAGATTACGAAACAGGTAAAAGGGCATGTGCCACTATTAAATCTTGCGTAATTACACTACTAAATTTCTCAGTACCCAAGTTGCAATTAACGTAACAAGAATTAAACCATTTAAATGATTATGTTACTTTAAAATAATAATAAAATTATTTCATACAAAAGAGGGCCAAGAATGGCCCGATCGGTACTCCCCAGTGAAGCAGTCCACACAAATGGTACTCCACGGCTCCGAGCACACAGCCCCATACAAAATGCAACACAACCACAGCGACCCGGCGTACTACCAGAACCAACAGGCAGTAAACCAGAATCATACTCAGCCAAAACAAGGACCGACCTTCAAAATAACGAGACCTAGCCCGGGCCAGACAACAGACCAAATCCCGGGAAATCAATAATAAACATTAGCCAACTTAATACCAAAACAACAACTTATGAACAATATGCAAAACACAAGACCTCTCAGTCCAAAGGCTTCCGTTTAGTCGCGAAGGTGGCTCCGATCCGCCTGCTGAGGTGTGAAGCGGAGTGTCGAATCAAGCTTGACCTTCGTTGACGGAAAGCGGAAGCACCACAAGACAAAATCCAATCTAACTGCACAAGGCAAACTCTAAGGAGTGCCACTCGAAGATTATGCTCTTGAAGATCAAAAATAAAGCACCCAGTCTAACGTGCCGCTGAACGACGCACTTCCATCACCAGCGTCTAGTAGAGTACGGAGAGCAGCGTACTCCATCGGTATACATCCATGGGACGGTAAAAGAGGATAGCAATCCCAGCGACGGTGAGACAGGAGGACGAAATGACATCCCGCCGCACATAGAAGGTATTTGTAACTCAGGCTCGACAAACTACAACAGACGAGATGTTGCTACACTTGCGAATCAAGTTAAACGGCACACCACGCCGCTGTCCACACTATTAACCGTAAAATCACGGTCCGGTCTCACCATCGGGCCCAGACGCAAACAACTGCCTTCACGCCAAGGCAGCCACTCACACCCCTCCAGCTAAGCCACGGCCAGCGATCACACACGGAAACAACCGCCTAACGCCAAAGCGCCATATGAAACTTGGAAATAAGCGAGCACCGTAACACAAATGTCACGTGCGGCGCGGGCCGATGTGTACCTGCTTTTGGTAAGTAGCGAGCACTGCCTACTGGCAGTCAGAACGGCATCCCCCAGCGGACACTGTGGCATAATGCTGCCCCAGGGTATTACTACGTGTCCTTATAACGACACCGAGTGCTCTTGCCTGAACTCGTGGCGTTATAGAGCGATGATCTTTTGCTGCGTCTCTGAGTTAGAGCTGACCGCTTTCCTATTGCTTCTCGCCGTTGATCGTTGTGATGGTAAAGTCGACGAGCGTTTTTGGAAGAGGGGAAAAAAAATAAAGCGCCAGATAACGGAGAAGCGAGGCTGACAGGGTAGGGCTGTGTTTTAACCGTGGCCTCTGTGGCGCCTGGCGGCGATCTGGGACAAAGGGAAGCGGCGTGCGCCGGCCTCGGGCAACCGCCTACTGGCTCCCAGCTGCTGCCCGCTACTGGCTGCCCCGAGGCTCGGCAGCCGGGCCAAAGGCGTAGCCAGTCAGCCAGCTGAGTCCCGGCGGCGAGACTTTGTCAGCTACAGACCGGCCCGGGCCCGTATCATGCCCTGTGTAATGCGCTGATCTTTTGTTGTGTTAGGACCGCGCCGGCTTCAAGCGCGCCCTCACACGCAAGCCCACACATACAGATACACTCGCTGACATGGACACATACGCGCACAGAGGCGCCGGCCGCCGGCCGCCGGCCGCTGAACAAATCCTGTTTATTAAGTTAGCCTCCCCCCCACTCCCCCCCCCCCCTCTAGTAATGGCAAAACCTCCGCGAGCGCAGCCGACCGGGCCCTTTTGTAGTCTCTCTCTCTCTCTCTCTCTCTCTATCTCTCTCTCTCTCTCTCTCTCGGGGAAGGCCGGGCGGGCAAAGGTATAATTAATTGCCTCGGGGTCAATTTGGCAGAAAAGGCTTCCTCTGTTATTACGGCATAGTTGTATTAAAGTTTAGTGCACGCCGCCTCGCAAAAGACGGCGCCTCGTCTGCGCTCTCCCTCCCCCCCTTATCCCCCCCCTCCACCCTTACCCCTAACACACCGTCGACCACCCCGGGGCGCCGACGTCTCCGCAGTGCGCATGCGCGCGCGTCAGTCCGCTCTTTCTCTCTCTCTCTCTCTCTCTCTCTCTCTCTCTCTCTCGGGCGCGCACACGGGCAGGCATTAAGAGTTTAGCCCCGCGCGCCGTATAATTGAATGTGCATGCCGGCACCTGTATTAATTAAATCCACTGTCTGTCTAATGGAGGGGGCAGTCGTATAATGTCCTTCCTCGCCGGCGCAAACGCCTGCTCAGAACTAATCGCGTAATGCGTGATGAATCTGCCGTTCCAATTACTTTTATCATTATTGTCGCCCGACCCAGCCAGGTCCGGGTCGCAGCAGCGGAGTCGCCGTCATCGCAACGCACCGCACCGCACGCCATCGCATTGCGCCGGTATAATTACCTCCGCGGCCGCTGTTGTGGCGAATAACTTGGCGGCGGCGGCGGCGGCAGCGGCGCTAAACAAGAGGAACAGCCGCGGCACGGTCCCTCTTAACCGGTTTAATTTAATTACGGCCTCTGCTGCTTCCTTCAGCTGAATCAAAAGAACAGCCTCGCGTTTCTATTCTCTCACTCGCCTTCGCTGGAATGCCATTTCACGGCCGGCAGAAGAAATGAAAATGTTTTGCTTGCGTAATAATTACAGGTGACCAGGAAATGAAAGACAGCAGTGTCATACAGCTCTTGTAGGTAATAAGGTATCTGACTCATCCGAACATTATTCTGCCGCTATTGTCATTTAATAATGAACTAGTACTTCATTTACTTGACGTTGATTCCTCCTAGTACAGGCTAACTGTGGTAAATTTAAGTTTACTTCTCAGTACGATGCACTTCCTGTCATTACAGTCGCCAGTTACCTGAGGGACGGAAGTCAGGCACCACTTATCTCTGTACCAAGTAAACTTTTGCTCTTAGTGTGCGTATGTTCTGAGGAGGAAAATGGGGACTAGCGCTGCAATTTCCCAAAAAACCGTGGGAAACGGCCTAAAAAGCACTCAAGTTGGCCATTGCTCCAGTCACGGTCGTCAATTCCCCACGCTGATTCAATCGAGGTCTGGATCACCTTACTGTCTTGCAGGCTGCCATTCTGAGCGTTACACTGTTCATGCAGGTCCATTTAGTAATAAGTAGAATCATAAAAATTATCCAAATGGCTCTGAGCACTATGGGACTTTAACATCTGAGGTCATCAGTCCCCTAGACTTAGAACTACTTAAGCCTAACTAACCTAAGGACATCACACACATCCATGCCCGAGGCAGGATCCGAACCTGCGACCGTAGTGGTCGCGCGATGCCGGACTGAAGCGCCTAGAACCGCTCGGCCACCGCGGCTGGCGCAGAATCATAAATTACGTTATTCCATTTTCTTATATTTGTTACGACACCATCACATCATTATTTCAGAGTGCCGTTACTGGTTTTGTGCAGCCAGTGGCTATCTTCTGATGGACAGCAGATTAAAAGATTGTACATTCTTGATGTAGTTTCGATGGAAATAAGCTATCTGATATCTCTGTATATATAGAGCAGAGTATATGTGTGTACGCCTGGGATCTCCTCCCAAGCCTCTAGATCGATTTCAATCAAATTTGGCTCAGAAGCAACCGGGTTTATGGGGTTAATGTCGGGCGATCAGGATGGCAAAATCATTCGTTCGAATTGACCAGAATGTTCATCAAACCAATCGCGACCAACTGTGGTCCGTTGACACGTCGCATTGTCATCCACAAAAATTTCGTCGTTGTTTGGGAACATAAAGCCCATGAACGACTGCAGATGGTCTCAAAGTACCTAAAATTACCATTTCCAGTCACTGATTAGTTGAGTTGGGACAAGAGAACCCAGTCGATTCCATGTAAACATGGTCCACACCATTTCGAGGCCACAGCCAGCTTGCACAGTAGCTTGTTGACAACTTGGGTGCATGCCTTCGTGGAGTCCGGACCACCTCAAACCCTACCGTCACCCCTTACCAATTAAAAGTGGACTCATTTAACCAGGCCACGGTTTTCCAGTCGTCTAAGATTTAACCGATATGGTGACGAGCCCAGGAGAGGTGCTACAGGTCGTATTGTGTTATTAGAAGATGCACTCTTGTAGGTCGTGTGTTGCCAAAGCCTATTAATGCCAAATTTCGACGCACTCTCGTTACGGGTACGTTTACCGTTGATCTCCGCGGTTATTTCAGGCAGTGTTGCTTGTATGTTATCACTGATAACTCGATGCAAACGCCGCTGCTGTCGATCGTTAAGTGAATGCCGTCGGTCATTGTGTTGTTCGTGGTCAGAGGTAACACCCGATGTTTGGCGTTCTCGGCACGCCCTGGACACTGTGAGTCTCTGAACAATAAACTATCTGAAGTATTCCGAAATGAAACGTACCATGCGTCTAGCTCCAACTACCATTCCGCGTTCAAAGGCTGTTAATTGCCGTCGTGCGGGCATAATCACGTCGGAAACCGTTTCACATGAATCGCCGGAGTACAGATGAGAGCTCCACCATTGCACTGTCATTTCATACAATGTATACGCGATACTACCGCCATTTGCGTATGTACATATCGCTATCTCATGACCTCTGTCACTTCAGTGTATTTTCTCACAGGCCACAGCTGCTACCTACGCAACTGCATCGCGAGAACTTTAGCCAGAGATTTCGCGATTGTGGTAGCTATAGAGGCAGCATGGCTTAATATTTCTGCAGGTGATTTCCAATCACTCCTTGAGTCCGTACTAAGTTCAGATGCTGCACTGCGACGGGCGAAAGGAAATCCGACGCGATATTAAATCACTTCCCAGTTAGGATTGATATAGCGCATCTTCAGAGGTGTGTTCGTGGCCGTGAAAAAGCTGAAATGGCGGTGCTCCTTATCACTCGTTTCCCATTCCTTTTGGCAGCAATCCGTCCGACAGTGGATGAATTGGTAGTTCTCAGTAATACGTTGACCAGTAATTTCCATTATACTGTCCTCGCTCTGTGTCTTTACCCAGTATCTCCCAGTCCTGTACCTAATAATTACTCGAATGTCGGTGGGGTAAATTCCGAGCATCACGACAGTGTTTCCATCGACTTACTGCCGGAAGCCCCCGATAGTGTGACCGTCCACGAGAACAGCGTTGTAGGAGTCGACGTCAGTGTTGTGGCGGTGATTAGGGAGGGAGGATCGGAGCGGAGCGGGCAGAGTCAAGTCGCGTTCCTTGAGCAGCGCTATGTAGGCGGGTGGCGGCGGGTGGATTAGACGGGCACCGGCTGGCCAGGCACTCTGCCTGATGAAACGGCTAATCCGTCCGCATCCCGGCGCCGTGCCGTTCCGTTTTAATATTCATTTAGAGCCTGCGGCGCGTTCGATGGCGAGCAGCTCGAGAAACCGCGGCGACCTGCAGCGGGCGGCCTCGCGCGTGGGCGGCGGCCTGTGTAGCGGCCAGGTACTGGGCTGCCGTCTTAAGGCTGCGGTCACAGGGGCGCCGGCGGAGGGACGTTGCGCCGACAACCGACGTCGGCCGAAGACAGCTGAAGTTTTCAAAGCGGAACACCTATACGGTCACGGTCTCGCTGCAACTGCACTCAACGCCCGACCATCGTACGGCGGTTTGTTTTCTTCCTTCGCATCAGCCGACGTTCTGACACGGAAAATATCTAAGTTAAAGATGAAGTTCTACGATCTGGCTCTGTACAGTCCACTCGGTTCCGACCGACCGCCAACACAGTTCTCCCGGTCGTTGTTGGCTTTCTTGACTTTGATATCGCTACTGTCCGGTTGAGTAGGTCCTGAGTTGGACTCACGAGGCTCGGCGCGCTTAAAAAAATGGCTCTGAGCACTATGGGACTTAATATCTGAGGTCATCAGTCCCCTAGAACTTAGAACTACTGAAACCTAACTAACCTAAGAACATTACGCACATCCTTGCCCGAGGCAGGATTCGAACCTGCGACCGTAGCAGCAGCGCGGTTACAGACTGTAGCGCCTAGAACCGCACGCACACTCAGGCCGGCCTGACATGAAATGGTTGGTACTGTTCGGAAAGAAATGATAGGTGCTTCAAATGGGCAATAAAAGTGTGGATTACCTTTCTATCCCATATCTTAATGAAGATATATTGTGTTATATCATACGTGCTCAAATAGCCAGAGAACAGGAGACCGACAGTATTAGATTTGCGTTTGTATTACTGTTTGGAAACTAGGTCGCGATGAGAGACTGGTTTGTACCACAGATCGAGGTTTGGGTTAAGATGGGAGATGACAGTTTAGTTGTAAGTTGTCGAAATCAGTGAATTTGAATATGAAATCTTAGATGTGCTACTGCTGCCGTAGGTCTACGTTAGACTGAACGGTGGCAGTTTGGCTGTTAGTTGGTGATGCGGTATCGAACGCTTCAGTTTGTCCAAAAAACTGTCATGATACTCCAATTTGTAACACACGTACTTAGTAGGCATTTATAGTGCTGACATCCTCTCGAAACGAACGTCAGTTGTACCTTTCATTCGGCGCGTCTGCCGCCTCCTAATTAACGGGACAAAATAGCTCCGTCTGTAATGATCGGCCGATGACAAGACGCGGACGTCAGAACGGCTGCCGATCAAACGCGCGCGAGAGGGCGGCAGTCGTAATGCGCCTAGAACCGCTTGGCCACAGCGGCCGGCTCGGTGCGCCTCGTTCCAGTCCTCCCACCAAGGAGAACTCCCTGCTAGTACCGGAAACCCAAACCGTATGCCCCAGTCCGCATGGCAGTTGGCCGCGGTCACCATTGAGCTACGGAGGCAGACATACACAAAACATGGATTTCGAGAAGTTTTTACTTTTAGTACTGAAAAAGTGGGCAAATTTGCGACACTTTTAGAGCTTTTGCAACAGAACTTATACAAATAAGCATTGTAATAATTTCCACATATATGGAATTTTATAACATTTATCGCTGGCAATAACGTTTTTATGTGCAATGACGAATTCACAATATTAATTGTAACAAAATTACACTCCCCCACCTCCTCTCCCTTGGGTCAGGACAACTTTCTAACACGAAGTCTAAGACCGGGGGAGCTGGGTTCAAATGGTTCAAATGGCTCTGAGCACTATGGGACTTAACATCTGAGGTCATCAGTCCCACAGAACTTAGAACTATTTAAACCCAACTAACCTAAGGACATCACGCACACCCTTGCCGGAGGCAGTATTTGAACCTGCGGTCGCGTGGTTCCAAACTGAAGTGTCTAGAACCGCTTGGTCACCCCGGCCGGCGGGGGGGGGGGGGGGGGGCTGGGGCTGAGAATACCTAGTACTATTTTATGACATACAGTTATAACTTCGATACAAATTAGTACAGTTTTATTAGATTTGTTTCATCAATCACCAGAAGAACATTTACCGAAATGTTTGCCAGTTTGGTGAGATTTATTTTTCTAATATTCTTATAATCCAAATAATTATAGGTCTGCCCTCACTGAAGCAAAAAAAAGGAAAGAAAAATTGCAAACTATATTAAGCAAGTTAATTAAGTAAAATTTTTAGACACTTATTTATACATATGTTCAATGGAGACGTGTCAGTAAAACATAGGTCACAACACGGTATCATCTAAACAACGTAATTAGATCAGGCTGTTAGACACTTAGCTACAATTTCACTGCTACGACAAAAAAAAAAAAAAACGTTCGTGACACTTTAATACAATATTCTCAAAAATACAACCTTGTATCTAGAAACAAAGTTATAAAGCAAAATTAAAATTTCGCTTTTTTACTAAATCATTAATTCTATTAATGACACTTGTTTTCTACAATCTCAGCTGTCATACGTTTCTACAGGTATGTGTGCTGCCACAAAATTACGTGTAGAATATACAGAAATAACATTTTTCACTTTCTAATCGCTGAAGAAAATTGTTGTCAAATATAGCTCTTATAAAGAATGGTCTACACGTATCACTTGTCTGTACTGACTTACCTTCAGTTAGTTAGCTCTTCAGATTTATCGGCAGCGGCAGAAAATTTCCAAGAAATCTACAAACACGCCCTTCCACCCGAAAATAATACGGTTTTTTGGCCAGCTCAAGTGTAATGCATATTTTTGTAGCTTCCATCACTAATAGCGGCACTATGCAAGTACACGCTGAAGTAGTACTGTATACTAAATACTGAACCGAATTACAATATTTAAGAATAAACAGCTACAGCGCGCTGTTGTCCCCAAGTAAGATTTTGGTCACAAAGTCGCCCACTTTTACGTCACACGAAAGGAGGAGTTTCCGGCATTCTGAAGATGAGAAATGTCATAGTACGGAGATGTCCCGAAATCCATGGTTTGAAATCGCTTCTTTATTGGAAGCCACAAGTTTCGAACAAAATTTAGTAACAACAATTAGTTAATCCTTACGGTACCTTAAATTGCATACGAGTAATACGTGTTCTGTTGCTGTCTAGCCTCATCAACCTCATGTGTATAGTTAATACTGAACGTCATGTGCAACACGGGACAAATCTATACCGTAAATTTTAGACCAACATTTTAACGTTAAAAATTTATACGTGGAAGCGAGAAAAGCGGCGGATGTCGGTTTTCATACTTGAAGTTGCTGGAGTGGATCTTTTTTAATTTGTAGTAGGTTGCCATTAGCTGTCCATCATTGCACATGAGACGTATGTCTTTTCATGTTTAGTGCTTTAAGTGTTCAGATTATCTTACTCTAAAATTTAAGTTTCTCTTTCACACCTATGCTAAATGGCTGTCCTTGAAGACTAATTTACATGCATCTGTTTTGCTGGATTTATTCGAATTTGTGTGAAATATTCGTAAGCTTGCTTTAAAGTATCTCTAATATATAACGGGAAATTTTTCTATTCGGCTCATATATTGTCCGTAAAAGTAGTCTGGTTATTCTAGTAACTTAGAAGAAGGTGTATGGTCGACATCATCTCAGACTCGAGAGTACTCTAGCACCTGAGCATTTTCATAAAGTGTTTCTGTAGAGCTCACCATTAAAAAAAATCTTTAAAAAATGGAAATATTAAAAAAGAAAGAACTGAAACTGATTCGTCAGGTTACCAATAACGAATAGCCAAAAATTCGTTTCATCTCCTCTCGAGGGATGCTTTAGTTGGTCCGTCATGTGACAAGTCTCAGGCTGAAGGGCTTAAGTTGGGCGCCATGTGTTCAATAAAGTGTTATATATACGAATGACAGCAGCTGCAGGTCAAAGTGGTACAAACCACGTATCCGTGAGTTCGTTGTGTGTCACATCAGTTATACAATGAAGCGTATTCAGATACAGATATATGTAACCAGGCAGAATACGGCGCTGTGGTCGCCAACTCCTATATAAGAGGACAAGTGCCTGCTGCAGTTGTTAGATCGGTT